>NC_088347.1:22242500-22842500 GCF_036884655.1 Musa acuminata AAA Group | reverse complement strand
AGTGGACGTATTGTAAGAGTGAACCAAGATAATACCAAATAAAGATACACTTAGAACCGATGTGAAGATATGACTCAAAGGAGGGTTGGCCTGTGGAATAGTGAGTATGAGAGCCACAATTAACTCAATACAAACCAAGGAGTTAAGTAATTTAATTGGAACCTAGTGAAGTGCCCAAGCCACATGAAGGGAGTCGATATAGAAGATAAAATATAGAGTGATAACGGAGCTTTCCTTGGACAATAGTCAATGATATAAACTTTTGTAAAAACAAGAGTGAGATTATGTTGTTTTATGAGTCTCTCATTCTAATGGAGCAAACTCATTTTGCATGGTGCCAAAGTTGACTCATCTTATATAGTGCTAAAATTGAAGTTAGCTTTGAGGCATATGCCAAAGTTCAAAGACCATTCGAAGAGGCTTAGTGACAAACAATGGTCGTCAAATCATCATCAATGGTGATTGATTCTTGTGAAAGTAGATTGTCTACTTTATTTCTTAATAGAATATCAATTGAAATTAAAAGTGATGCAAACCTACTTGGATGCGACAACTAAGTAGAAGAGGAATTGATAGACAAATTTTGCATAGGAAAGACCTTAAAAACTTTAAAGTCTATAAGACAATGCTCATTAAAGCTTCACTTGGTATCCACTTAGTTCAAGTGATGTGAGACGCTGTTGGAAAATCTAGGGGGTGACATCATATGTATAGCAGAAGAACAAAAAATAAAATCCCCAATTCCCAAAGATATATTCATCGTCGTGCGAAGATTGGTGCATAAAAATTTATGAAACAGAAAACCATGTGTGAGATAGATTATATTACTTAGGGAGATCGTATATCTCTGAATCCCTGTAGATCTCTGGGAGAGGGTGAAGGAGGTCAAGCGCCCTCCTCTCTAACGGTGATCCACACAACAGGGCTACGATGATGCTCCTCAAAACTTCAGGCCTGCTATGAGGTGGAGAGCGAGAGAAGAACAGGAAAGGAAGTAAAAGGCTATAGCCTATGAACTATTGAATCCCTCATATTTAAAGAGGTTCTCTGTCAACTTAACCCTAATGGATCCTCCCCTTATTGGGTATTAGATCTCCATCCAAGTACCTAAGCCTCTTAGATTAGTGGATCTCTATCCAATAATCTCTTATGAGCTCTTATTGGATCTCATCCATAGGATCTAATAATTCAGGGGCTTATTGGATATCCAATAAGATATGGAGTTTCGATGGATATCTCGTATCCGAACCTCTACTTATCGCAATGTCTACCATATGTGTGTGACCCTCTAGGCCCAATATTGAGTTGGCCGTGAGTCATACTTATCAGAACTCCTTCTGACTCAGTGAATTATTATCTTCATAATGATTCACTCAACTCATCGACTGTGGTAGTACTAGGCCACTACGCCCTTTCTTCAAGAGTCTTTGGGGACATACTCCTAAAAAGCGATATCTCATGTCTCATCGGTGTGAGACCTCTCTTGAAATTTTTTATGTCAAATATTTTGACAATAGTATCTATGTACTTAGACTAGGATAGACCAAGCATCCTCTTGGATCTATCTTTATATATTTGAATCCCCAAGATAAAGGATGCTTCTCCTAAGTCCTTTATGGAGAAGTGTCTAGATAACTAAACTTTTACTATGGATAGCATTCATACATCATTCTCAATGATCAGGATGTCATCCACATATAACACCAAGAAGGTAATAGCGCTCCCACTTACCTTCTTACACAAGGCTCATCTTCGTTTTTAACGAAGTCATCAGATCTGATTGCCTCATCAAATCTTATGTTCCAACTTCAGAAAGCTTACTTTAGTCCATAAATGGATCTATGCAACCTACACACTTTATCTAGGCAACCCTTAGACACAAATTCCTCGAGCTATATTATATACACCTCTTACTTGAGGTTGCCATTAAGAAATGTGATTTTTACATTCATCTGCGGATCTCATAATCATAGTGTGCTATAATAGCCAATAGAATTCGGATGGATTTTAGCATGGCTATTGGTGAGAAGGTTTCGTCATAGTTAATACCTTGCCTTTGACGATACCCCTTACACTAGCCTTACTTTATAAGTCTCTACCTTTCCATCTACTCTGATATTTTTCTTAAAGATCCACTTGCAACCGATGAGTACAATACCCTTAGGCACATCAACTAGATTCTAAACCTTGTTGGAGTACATGGAATCCATTTCAGAATTCATGGCTTCTTACCACTTCTCGGAGTCTATGCTCATAATAACCTCCTCATAGGTCTGAGGATCAATATCCTTAACATCATCTTCTCCAATATGTCCCACATATCTCTTAGGAGGATGAGATACTCTACCGAACCTACGTAAAGTTGGAACTTATGCATTATGTACATGAATAGACTCGGGCTATAGAGTGGTGCTTGAGCTAGGTTCTCCAACCTCACTCAACTCTATCATGCTCCCACTATCTCTCCCAAGAATATATTCATTCTCAAGGAACACCGCTCTCTGGGCTATAAAAACCTTTTGGTCCTCGAGCTGATAGAAATAATACTCACAAGTTTTCTTGGGCACGAACTTGCATTGCTCCGTCCTTGATTTCAACTTATCAGGGTTGTGTATTTTAACGTGGGTAGAGCAGTCCTAAATCTTAACAACTTTAAGATCAAGCTTCTTTCTTTTTCATATCTCATATGGTGTAGATACTACCGACTTAGTTGGAACTCTATTAATAAGGTACGCTACGATCTCTATGGCATATCTCCAAAATAAGATGGTAAGTTAGCAAAACTCATCATAGACCGTACTATGTCGAATAGCGTATGATTCCTCCTTTCATATATACTATTGAGTTGAGATGTATAAGGAGATGTCCATTAGGATGGAATCTTATAGTCCTTGAGGAACTGGGTCAACTCTGTACTTAAGTACTCACCTCCTCGATCTGATCGAAGAGTCTTAATACTTTTTCCAATTTGATTTTCAACTTCATTCTTATACTCTCTGAATTTCTCAAAAGCCCTCGGACTTGTATTTCATTAAGTACACATGTCTATACCTTGAGAAATTATCAGTAAAGATAATGAAGTATGAGTAACCACTAATGATACGAGTTGACATCGGTCCATATACATCACTATGTATGAGTTTTAGTAGTTCAGTGGCTCTTTCTCCAATTCCACTAAATAAAGAGTTGGTCAGTTTTCCATGAAAACAAGGCATATGATTGATGGCTATGAGTCATCGCAAGTTGTATATGACTCATAGTCGAATGGATCTAGATATCTATCTTTTAGTAACTTTTGAATCATTCCCTCATAGATGTGACCTAGCCTACAATGTCATAGGTATACACTGTTCACCTCATCTCGTTTCCTCTTAGACATACTTATATTCATGATATGTAAAATAGTGTATAGCATAAACAAATCATTATGCAATGTTCCTCTCGTGATAATCTTATCATCTAATAATATTGAACAACCATTGTTCTAAAAAACTAATTTATATCTACTAACTGTCAAACATAAAATATAAATAATGTTTTGGATAATAGAAGAAATAAAATCATATATATCCAACGTAATAATAGCTCCACCAGATAGATGTAGGGCGACCTCGCTAACAACTACTGCAGTAACTTTTGTTCAATTGCCCATCTTGAGGTCAATCTCGCCTCTTGCCAGTCTCCTAGGTCTTGCTAGAACATGCAACAAATTGCAAATATGATAAGCACTACCGATATCCAATACCCATGTGTTATCATAAGAGTCTGACAAATGAAGACTGATCGTGAATGTACTTGAAGCTTATCTAAGCTTCTATTTCGCCCTCCCTGCAATGTATTCTTTGCAGTTCCTCTTCCAATGCCCATCTTTTCCGTAGTGGAAGCACTGACCTTTGTCATTTATCGAGCCTTTCTTAGCAATATTTGCTTTACTTGATCTTCCCTTGCCCTTACTACCCTCGCAGATGGTAGCCCGTTGGCACAGCCATTAGCAGCCCGCGTGCAGAGGCGTCGTGGGGCATCGGCGCCTGCAACTACTGCACTCACAGGGTGATGCGCCATAGGGTAGCGATGCCTATGGGCGCTGTGCTCGCGGGTAGAACCGCCCTTAGGGGCGGTCGCTCGGCAGGGCAGCACCACCTGCGAGCGTTGCCCCACGGGTAGAATCGTCCGCGGGCAGGGGTGGCACCCCTACTATCCCCTACTGCATAGGCCGCCACCGACAGGGTGGCATCGGCCGCAGCAAGCGAAAGAGAAGGGGGCTTAGGGCAGTCTTGGGCAAAAGATAGTTTTGCCCCTAGGAATTTAAGAAATTCTAGTTTCTATCCTTTGTCTAAATTATAAAAATACCCCTAAAAATTCATAAAATTTCCTATATATCCCTGATTTGAGAAAATATTAATTAATTAAAAAGTTTAATTGATTATTATTTTTATTATTATTTAGTAGTCTTACATGATGATGATTTATACATGTGATATATGATATGTGGACGGATAATCATGGACCATATGATGTGTGTATTTGTGATTATTATTATTGGTGCCTGCTAGCCTCCATTTTATTTCTCATTTATCGGACATGCTACTATCACACCCATACAGTTTTTACTCGAGTTTCGCTCTAATCGGATTCTCCTGAAGAACTCTTTCTCTTTCAATTTGAATGACATTGGCTAGAGATTTGTCTGCGCAAAAATACACTAGATATTCCTCTCATGACACCGAGAGTGGATGATCCTCTATCGACACTTAATGGCCCTCGTAAAGTTGACTACCACTCCCGATGACTACTTGTGCTAGATTTGAGACATTCAAACCTATAAGTCCGATATCAAAGAGTGGGACACTCATACAGGATATCCTTGGTATCTTAAGTTTAAATATCAGATACACCACTGAAATAATGGAATCACTATTTGACAATAAGGCATCATCAACCATTCAGCATTTTGCAAATGGATCAATCAGTGAACTCATTCCCCAATGAGCATCTATATTGTATCCTTAGTGTTCCCACACGAGCAGCTATGAGACCAGTTGCATCCATCAGATGGATGGATATATAACACACTAGCCTATCTAGTTATCTTGATGTCCCTCTCGAGTAGCTTGCAGGGCACATATGACTAGCAAATGCTTTAGAGACTAACGCACAATAAGGAAAATCTTTTTCTTCTTTTAAGAGATCTATATAAATCAATAAAGATTAGCACAATTGGACCAACCCCACACTATGGTCAGAGTCACTAGTGAGTTGAAATAGTATTCGCATATCAAAGTTTGACGGCTCAACAACAACAATGGAAAGTAGCTGAAAACAAAGGGAGGTGTATTGCAGCTAAAGTAAAAGATTAAAAATTCAATAAAAGCGAGGAGATATAGCATCGCCAAAGGCTTCGATAAAGACATCAAAGGAATAAGTAAGGTAGAATGTCACAGACAAATCTGTATACAAGGGGCTGCCAAGTCTATTGTAAGCCCTCTACATATTATGCAAATTTATACATAAGGTGTTCAATATAATGTTTGGGTATATTCATGTCTTTTAGTTTTGTTCATATTTTGTATAACATGTAGAAGACTTACAATAGACTTAGTTATCCCATTTTGGTTGACTTTTATAATCGTTTTAGTCTTATAAATGCAGGTTATGTACAGTTATCATATAGAGACAAAATTGCCCAAAAATAGGTCATCTAGATAACTATTTTAGCGGGTTTTCTAGCTTCATAGGTGGTACGAAGTGTCAACAATTTGTGGATACTTTGGGGTATTATCTAGGGTTAGTTTATTTTATTATTCTGTAATAGTGTTATGTGAGCATTTGTGGAGACTTTTGGTCATGACGCCCTTTATCGCGTGATCATTTAAATCTTGCAAAGTTTATATTTATACATTATTTATCAAAATATTTGCTTGTGGGAACTCGAGTTGAATGATTCATTTAATTCATATTCTCTTTTGTAGGTCCTTATGAGAGCATAAGAGGTTTCAGAGAGATTAACCCTTTACAAGCTAACATGTAAGGATGCTATACAACTTAAACAAAATTAGTTAAGTTCGTGACAACATATAAATAAATATGTCTATGTATTCACACACTGTACGTCCACTTTTTCCTCACATATAATAACATATACATACATATCATTCATTTTCATTATAATTTATATATTTTTATTTTTATATAATGTACATATTAACTTTGAGTGTAAACCTAGATCTTATGACTCAAAATATACTTTCAAACATATATTAAACTCATTATCATTTTATCATTCAAAATATACTTTTAAACACACCTTAAGTTTATTTTGTTCTTATTTTTCAAGACATTCTTTCAAACATAGGTTAAGTTCATAACTATCTTATCATTTAATGTGCTTTAAAAATATATTTGAGTTCGTATGATATATATATATATATATATATATATATATATATATATATATATATATATAACTACTATTTTGCAGTAAGTTAAACATATACTTACCTGATTCAACGTACAATGAAGTTTCCATCGAAGGGCCCTGTTCCTCAATGCTTGGGTGTGTTAGAGAGCTTCTATTATTTTTAGAGTTCGGGTTTTTTTGGTCTGCATGAAGATATGATGAAATGAATGAACGAGGGAGAGAAAGAAGTCATAAATTATCATATGGGTAAGGAGGCTAAGGCTAAAATAGAGTAGAGATAATTAAGATGTTGCTTGAGATCTAAGATTTAATCCCATTATATCTTATTTCAATTTTTTTCTTTTACTAATATATTTTTAATGTCACAACAGAGTCTAATTTGATTTGATAAAGATGACATTTTTAGTTTAAGTCCATCCTTTACTCTCACTTATATATAATATTTTTAGTATAACATTTTTTTTTCGTTTTTTCTCTTTACTTGATTATCTATTACTTCATCCATACCTAAGTAATTTATTATCCTTCATATACATATTGTTTAAACCTCAAATTTATTTTAAACATGATTAAACTAATTCAACCTAAGTATATATATTATAAAATATATCTTTAGATGATGATAACACATGCATATTATTTATGTTTCCATATATGCTAGATTTATTGATATATGTGAGAACCTGGGCACTTAAATTAAATTAGGAATATAGTGGGTTGGACTCTTCATAGCCACTTAAATTAATCCACAATTCAATCAGTTAATGAAAATTTATAATTATAGCTTAGTTAATATGTATTAAAAAATTAATTTAATTTACAATATATTGTAATTAGTTTGGTTCTTTTATAAATAGACTGGATGATTTTCTTAGAAAATATTTATATTTTAGATTTTTTTTAAAAGGTGCCACATCTTTGTTTTAAATAATATCTCTAATTTAAAGAATTCTCAAAATATCCCTAACTGTTTTTTGTCAAATTATTTATTTATTTAATTTTAATCTTCATGTTTTTTAATAGTATTTGCTGTGTTTTATTGATGTACTACAAATATTTAAATATTATTTAAAAATATTATAAATGATGTCATATGACATCTTGTGATTGCTGATAGATTATTATAATATCATATATTTAAACTTATATTTAGTTTGATTAAAGTGAGAAGTTTATTTATATTACTTGGAGGGCGATGTCGATCGGTGCCCAATCATTCTCTTTATGTCGAGGACCCGATCGATCAGCGTCATATCATAATGCTAGCTCTGTACTCAAATAGGCTTTATAATATTTTTGCTATAGTAGTCAAAATATTGTAAAAAGTCAAAAAAATATTATAACACATATCAAAACATTATAACAGTCAAAAAAAGAAAATTTCAAGAGACAATTTAGGCATTTTCATAAATTAAAAATAATATTTAAAAAATAAAATAAAATAAGGATGACCGTTTGATAAGGTATTCAAAATATAAATAGTTTATAGGGAAATCACCTAAAAAGATTAAATGGCTAAACGTGTTCGGGTTCGGATCGTGTAAGCGCGTCATGATATAAATTGACTCTCTGATCCACCCGCGTTTTGATTGGTGGTATAGAGAACTTTTGCGGGTCCCATGTGAGAATAGCAAGGCAGGCAGCCGAAGTGGCAAGCGGATCGCAGAATAGGATCCCGAAGAATCCAAAATTTATTATTTGGGCTGCTGCCGCTGCCGATGCTGCTGCTTCGCAATCTCTCTGACCGACGCTGCGTCTCGGATTCCATCCGCCGGGCCGGCAGCCGGCGCGTGATGATGGAGCCGTGGTTGCTGGTTTGGGAGGCTTTCACGGAGCAGCTGGAGGAGCGGCAGAGCGACTGGGCCTACTCGAGGACCGTCGTGTTCCTCGACACCCTGTTGAACTTGGCGTTCGTGGCGGCGGCGGCCGGGGTCCTCGTCCTGAGCCGGGACGAGGCTCCGTCGATGCCGCTGAGGCTGTGGATTGGAGGGTATGCCCTTCAGTGCGTGCTCTTCATTGTGTGCGTCTGCGTTCGGTTCCAGCGGAGGCATCTGCAGAGGGACGTGGAGGAGCGGAGCAGCCACGATCGGGGGGGTTTGGGCCCTAGTTCTCCAAGCGATGTGGTGGAAGCCAGGGGTTGCAATGCTGATCAGGGTCAGAACGAGGAGGCGAGGAGGTAAGATAAGCTGAATCATGCCCTTCCGCAGTAGTTTCAGTTCTATCTTATATTAGGTTTCTGTTGAATTTGAAGAATTTGTTCCATTATGACAACAAGATAACCAGTGGTCCATGAATGGAGCTTATAAGTTGGTTGCCACAGAAACAAATGCAAACCATGAGCAATATTATTGTAGAAAAACTAGTTCTAGGTTCTGTTTTGACAATCTTGTATGGTGATGCTTGTGTTGATTAAGATTGTTTAGGACTAATGCTCTGGGAAAAAAATGGTGACTAGCCGTAATTATGCATTGTGGGGTTGTGTTGCTTTATCATGACATATACTGGTTGGAAATTGGAACTATGATTTGTAATCTATGGTCTTTTCTGTAGAAATCCTCGACTATATCCTGTTCGGGCTGGAGGGTGCTTCTCTTTAGATGTACTTTGCTAATTTTGATATTGTGTTCTTGGGAGTTATCATATGTTCTTGTTGACTAATTTTGTAGTGTTGCCAAGGATCTGGAGTTTGCAAGCAATATGTTCTCATGCATATGGTGGATCGTTGGTTTTTACTGTGTATCCGCTGGAGGCCAAGCCTTGATACGTGATGCACCACAGCTATACTGGTACTGTCCTAAATAAATATCTGAATAATTGGATTATAATGCATGTTTGTCTTGTCTTTACTTTTTTTTTTTTCCTGCTTGATCTGTCTTTTCAGGTTTTGCATAGTTTTCCTAGCATTTGATTGCATTGGCATTAGCATTGCTGTTTGCTGTTGCGTATGTATCATCAACATTGTTTATGTTGTCACAGATCAGGTATTTCACACTAATGACAGCCTCTTTATCTATGACAACTTGCTTTTATGACAAATTAAACACCGATATAGGTTTTTTTCTATAGCTAAAGTTTTGTTATGCTTGATCGGGACATCCATAATTTATTCAATATCCAATGATAAATTGTAAAAGTTAATACATATGGTCACTATGTTTTTATCAGCAATACCAATAGAAAACGATTGAGGATTTTTTTTGGTTTTATTGCCATATAATTTCAGTTTTAGTCTTATGTTTCTATAAATCTCAAATTATGTTTTGTGGATATAAGCCAGATCTGTACTTGTATGGGAACTATTTTGCCCGAAGTTGGTCTGCTATCCATTCCTTCAAGGAGCTTTCTTTGGTCCAAAGCCTCATAGTTTTGCAAGGATCAAAATTGAGGCATGGTTCAGTTTGGTATTATGTGTACCTAGAAAGATGTTTGGCCTAAATGCTTAAATTTGATTAATTATGGGCCTATGATCCATTAAAATAAATACTGCAAAAGAGAGAATTTTCTTCTAATGGTTATCATACTAAGTGTTCATACTTTTGCTATTGAATGCACATGTATAGCTTTTATGGCGAGGTCAAAGTATGATATTTGCTCCTTTTTCCCCTGTAAACTCAAATTCATTGGACATTTTGACAAAATACTGCATTTGAACTTCTAAGATTTAGAATATTTTCCTTATTTTGCAGGACATTCTATTTTTTTCAATATTTGAAACAAAAGAATCTCTTGTTATTCAGAATGGGTGCCTTATTTTTATTTTCTGAAAAGCTTGCACACCCCATTGATGTGTAGACTGCCATATATCCGGAGCATTTTAAGTGCTCACCAACTCACATCTTGTAAATTACCTGATTATGAAAAGCTTAGGGCCTATTTGCAGATTAATAAAAATACATCATTGTGCTGGTGCGACCAGAGTAAGATATTTTAAAACATACATTAATTTTACGTTAATAATTTAGTCAATGATTCTTTTGTTTGTTGCTAAGTGTTTAAAGAGATGACAAATAGTTATTTGCCTTTTTCTCTTTTAAAGCAAGGAGGTGCATCTGATGAAGATATCCGCCAGCTTCCCACGTACAAATTCCAAAGGATTGACAATTTTGAGATACTTTTCAATGAAGTACAAAGATCAAAAGGTGGGATGATGATCGAGTGTGGCAGTGATGAACCAATTGAGCATGTTCTATCAGCGGAGGATGCTGTAAGCTCTCTCCTTTGACTGCTTATTGCTGTTTGTGTATTATGACTATGAGCATTTGCTTCCCTTGGCCCTATTACTCCTTTTAGTTTACCTCTGCTCATTTTCTCTTTTAGTTTATTTTTTTCTCATTTCTTATCTTCCACACTAACCATTTCTTGATAAGAGGTATCGGCTGAAAAAGTTCCGATGTGTTCTGAGATGAAACAAAGCCAAAACTCGTCTCAGGTTGATTGTAGCCTAATCCGATTGGAACTGTTATAAATACTTTGAGAGAGGTTAATATAACTGCTAATGTTCCTGTACCTTGCCAAAATATTTTTTCTTTTATCTAAGTTGTTTTTCCTTTAAAACCCAAATAAATTTAAAAATATTGTTCGAATTCTTTTTCGCTTTTGTAGACTTGCAATCTGACTAGAAGAAAGACAAGAAAGTTCCTTTAACTTATATGTAGGATTTGGCTCCAAGATCCTAGATGGACTGAGTAGCTTGGATTGTATGGCGGCACCCTTTAGATTGCCTTGGGAGGTTGCCAGTCTGCCATGGGCTAAAGGCCAAATGGATATCTCATTCTTTAATATTCCAATTTATTATTTAAATGGACTAAGTGAATGCAAGACACATCAACGTTTACCTGCTACCTTCGTTTGAAGGTTGACATTAAGTTCTATGTACAATTCTTGATTGAAAATCTCGTCTTCCATCATTCTACAAATATGAAAGCTTATCAATTAAATATGTTATCAAAATGAATAAATTAAAATCCAAATCTCTAATGTTATCTTCTTCAAAGAAGGTCAGAGCAGATAGTTCTTTGACTTGATAAACTGTGATCTTTCTTTATATTTGTGTTTTCCTTTGCTTTCTTATACTTGGGACCTCAGTGCAAGTATCTTTTCTGTTTCTTAAATGGCTGCGGTTCCATAAAAGAACACTAGTAATTTAAATTTCCATCTAGTTATGCCGTTAGTTCGCCGTCTTTGTGTATGTAGGTGTGCTGCATCTGCCTTTCTGCTTACAAGGATGGGGTAGACCTGCGGGTGCCTCCTTGCCGCCACCATTTCCACTGTGCTTGCTTGGATAAATGGCTCTACATCAATGCCACTTGCCCCTTATGCAAGTACAACATTGTACAGAGCAGCAACCAAGCACCAGAGGAGGTCTAGAACAAGGTGATTGCGCTCCCATTCCTAGTCTCTATGTTTGGAAGGCAAATTCCACTGTTCCGATTTTTATGATCTAGTAGAAGTGTGAAAATTGTTGATGTTATTATACGTTGTCCTGAGAAGCAAAATCCATGAAAGATAAGAAACCTAATTGTACTTTGAGCAAATGTAACATGTTGCATCCTAGCCTGAATCAGATCATGTCTGGTTGGACTATGAATGTGTGTTCTATAATGAAATATATATTTTTTAAAGCTTTACAGGCATGTAAAACCACATTATAAAAATAATGGCAGATTATTCAGAGTTATAATGCAATTTTTTTTTCTCTTTCATGATTGCTTTATCATACCGATAGGTTGATGCTTGCATGGTTGTTACAAAGTTGAAACTTTATATTAGAATCTTAGCTGCACAGGAGATAGCTCACTCTCTTGTTGATCGTTCCAAGGTCTTTCTACGATTGAAAAGCCATTACCGCAGTGAAGACTTCTTGATTCTCCTACGTTTTGCGTGTGATTAGAGAAATGCTGAGTGTTCCTCACTTCCCACAAAGGAAGGAATATAAAGACAATAATAAGTTGTAATATCTCGATTATTTAGAGTTAAACATTATTGAGTTAGATTTAGGTTGACTTGTATAGATCTATTAATCGGGCCAATATGAGTCTAAATCATCTCTATTTGTCGGTTAGGGTGAAATTGCATTCTATGATCGATTGTCTTGGGATATGCTCGACTTCTATGGACACATAATTGAGCTCATTTCATTGTTTATGTATAACATGTATTGGATATATAAAAACAAATAATCATTTGTCCATCTCATGAACATCAAAATTAGATTTTTTTTAATATTTTTACTGGTCATATATATATATATATAACTGTAGTATGATAATGATGTATTGATTTATTTGTACATAATTTCTTCTCTAAGCTCAATCTACTGTGTAAAACAATAAACTCACATAGATGAAACAGAAAAGTTTGTCTATGCAACTTGATGCAGCCACAGTAAGAAATTTCTGGAGAGTCCATGTCTCAGCATGTTATTCAACTTATGAGTACACTCAAAGAGGAAGAAAAATTTATATTTATACCCAATGAACACTTTGTTGATATGGAAAATTCATAAAGAGAATACAGAACACTAGTACTGTACACTAACACAAACTATGACTGTGGCCTTGGACTAATGTTAGGTATTACCTACTGGCCTAGTTATCAATGAAAAAGATAACAATCAAGTTATATATGGGGTGGTGATGCAGCACAAGTCATCCATTGATCCCAAATATGCGGACCTTGTGCATGTTTGGGAACTTGGCAATTACCAGTATGGCTACCGCAAGTGTATTCAGGAACAGCATTGGATGTCGGTAGTCCGTTGTGTGCGAGGCTATCAGATACCTGACCAGATACAGAAAGCAAAAGATATCAAATTGAGGAAATAATAGAACAGATAACAATGCAAAGAAATTGTCTTCCAATGCACAAAGTATATGGATGCTTTCTCGAGACAATAACAAATAACACATTAATGGGTATGTTGAATAGCCCCAGTATATCAGGATGAAGTATTATGAGAATATAAGAAAAGGATACACATGCATTAATCATACCGTAAACCTATAAAATAAAATGCATATACTAGATACCCAAGTAAAATCACTAAACATTGACAGAATTAACTTGTTAAATACACATGTTTTTGACAAAGCATGCGAAATAATTGCTACAAGTCCGACATGCTCGGTCACATATTTCTCAGAATTGTAACACGTAAAGATGATATAATGACAAAATGATATTTCAGCATGTCAGAAATATAACTCGAAAGAGCAGCTGGCATTAGCATAAAGAATCAGCAACAATATCCTGTTAATTGTCGATATCAGTCCCTAGTTGTCTATACCATGTATAAAATATTCACTCCAAATATTGACGACATGGGACCAGTTCTCTTAATGTTCAACCACCAATATCTTCTTTTACAAGCTATGTTCAAGGTTGTAATGCTTAATGTTTCAGCAGGTAATTCTCGCTACATAAGATATGCAAGCCTCAGACACAATACAGTTAATAAGTGAGGCTCATCCAGACCATTGGCACCTGAACCGCACCATGTCCTAGTAGCATCAACCCTATGGTTATGTGAAGAACGAATTATCCAAAGGATTTGAATGTGCAATATACCATGAAACTGATGTTAGCAATATGACAATGGACACGTTTGTCAAAGCATGATCCCACGGTACTCACTAATCGCATCACTATCGTATCCGCATCACCCAAGTTTTCATATCTTTATTCTGTGCTGTGTTGGTCTAAGAGTTTACAAGGTGAGGTATCTCAATTATCAGGCCTTAAAAAAGATCTTCCAGTTGCTCAAGATATGCAGAAATAGTAAAGAAAAGGTGCCAAGAACATGGAATGTCCCGAATGGAGACACATGATGGATATAGGATCATGATACACATTGATTTGCTTACTAAGGTCACTTGTTATATTAAATAACATGCTTTGACTTTTTAACCAAGTAGATACACAGCTAGTTGGGTCACTAACAAGAATGGTAAAAGATCTGAAGCTATGAACTCAACAACAATTTTTTTATTAATTAGTGCTTGTCATATTAAAGGATTCTAGAGTCAGAATTCCTGTGGATTTCATTTGTCCTTGTTACATTTCTGAAACTAAATGACATTAATAAATATCATCAAGTACATATTATATACATGTACTGAATTTTATTTTGTTATATGCTAATAGAACACATGATATGCCATAAGTATATCGAGTTGCAAGGTAAAGGTTTCCTGCTGATAAGGATGCCATAACAATATCTGGTTTGACTTACTGAACTACAACAAGAAGAATGACTAGTCATCCTAGTTTTAGTCTTTGGAATATCAAACTGCCTATCCACAAAATAGCTATTCATAAACATAACTTTCATGATTTTTAATAAAGACTCATAGTGTATCAAAATTATACACAAGAGAGAGATTTAAAAGAAGATACTCACAGGACAACAGGTACAACAATCAAGAATTTCCTGTTACGGGTTAGTTGCCTGCCATCATCCATCTGCTCCCACCAGGTCAAGTTGTTATAGATACCTTGGTCTTCAGCAAAGGGAGTGCCCTTTTTCCAATGGAAGAAGTAATAGGTAACCTGAAAGGCAGTTAACTAGAAATCATTATGTGGACAATCAAAATTCCAGGCAAGTGAGCGTGGGCAAACAAAGTAAACATGGCAAATTTCTGAGTGAAGGAAACCAAGAAACTCAGCAAAACCTGTCAATTCAAACACAGTCATACTGCTAATGTATCGGTCAATCCTGATGTTAGAAAATACTGAAAAGAGAATCGGTATTGCTGCGACTTATCAGGTATATTCACTAACCACCAAAACGATATGCAAGAAACATCAAACTTCGAGCTTCAAAAGGCTAATCTGCTTTAACTAAACCCGTGGGTACAAACTCTTTTGGAAGAATCATTCAGTATGTTCAGTACACAGCATAAAATGAAATTCAACAAAAGCAATTCAACCAAATGATGCAATCATGATTCAGACAACCACAATCAGCTTCAGGTTTCCACATTGAAGCACAACTGGCTGTAAAAGCATTTAAGCAGCTGAATCATATTTTGGCATGACAAAAAGTAAACTATATAGTCAACCACTTTAATAATTTGGACGAAAAGTTTTTTGACTTGGTGCCAATTATCCCTTATATCATCCAGTTACAAGTCAAAGATAAAGAGACGTGCCAAAGATTATAACTTTTGACCATAATATTTGGAATGCTCATCCATAGAACTTTCTATCGCACTGATCAACGTATGAAGCCTGTTTCAACCCTACGATACCAATTAGGAACGACATAATACTTTCTAGACGGAAAGTAGAACACTTAAAGGTGAATCTTTTAGATGAACTCAAACCCAAACCCAGTAAAAAAAGAGAGCGAAAAATCGTAGTCTCCCTATTCCTTCTGACCAAATCCAGATTCAGCACCGAATCCGAACTGCACAAGCCACAACGTTAACCCCAAAACCCTACTATCATCATAATTCAGGCCGAAATCTTCGACAGTCGCTAAAAGTGGGGAAAGATCAAAACTTTAGGGTCAAGAAGTGAAGCCAAGGCCGCCTACCGCAAAGTGCAAGAGATTGACAGCGGTCCATGCCATGCCGGGGGTGCAGCCGACGACGGAGAGCACGAGGAGCCAGCAGAAGAAGAGGATGAGTATGTAGGTGGTCCAGACGCCGGGGTACATGAACCATTCGGTGTTTTTGTTCAGATCCGGGGGCGGCACCGTCTTCACGTAGAGCTTCACCATCGCGTCGCCTTCTCCTTTCGCTCTCTGTATTCCGATATCAAGCTTGGGGAGGCCGGGGAGGGGTATTCATGCAAGATCGAAGGAAGACCAAAGGGGGGAGTTGGGAGGGGAAGTACGGGTAATGGCATTGGAACGAGTATTAATATCAATTTCTTTGCTATTATATATTATTATTGTATGAGTCACTAATTTAGATTATTCCAAAACTATTAATTTTCAAATAATATTTTTTTTTATAAATATTATAATTATATTGAATATAATTATACATTATTACATTTAATATATATATTTTTAATTTTCTTAAAAATATCACTTTTATTTTGTTTTTGGTTAACATAACCCAACAAATATGTTATGTAGATCGCTAATAAAACATAAGCCAAAAAATAAAATAAGTTCCTTTTTAATGTTATTATTGACAACATTGTTTGCCCTTTATTTATTTACTTAATTTCAAGTTAACCTAAATAATGATTCTTTCTAAACTTAGCTGGTAAATAATTTAATTGATTCATAATCTAATTTTTTTATTTTTTGGCCAAAACAACTAATAATTTATTTTTTTCTAAATCTTATTAATGATAGAAACACTACCCCCTATGGTTAACAAATCACTAACCTAAATCTTATTAGAATCTATTATTATGTAATCTCTCAAGTTAGTTTCTTAATTGTAAATAGATAGCCCTGCTCTCAAGTTCTTGATCTGATTTCAAGCCAAGCTTAAGTTGGATTACATGCTCACAAGATGTTTATTGGAAGTAAATACTAATGCTGTAGAATTGTCAACAGATACTTGGTAAAATAGATCAGACTCAGTGGTTGGAACAGCTGAAAGCCTGTGGAGTGCCAGCAAAGAACAGAGACAAATTCCCAATCCAGTGAGCTTGGATGCTGGCAGAGCTGCCAAGTTCTTGGGAGGGAAGAAATCCAAGCAAGAGAGTGAGCCTGATGAAACTGTTGCAGTGGGGAGGGAGGGAGCTGCAACCCTGGGTGGTGGCAGTCTTCCTGTGGATGTTACTCCATTGTCACTTTCTTCTGGGAGATGCAAGTTTCTTTGTCTCTTTTTCTTCTGGGAGATGTCATTAGCTATTCTAACAAAGAAGAGTCAAGAAATTTGTTTCTTTGTCTCTCTTTTTCTTCTGGGAGATGCAAGTTTCAACTGTTCTCATATGCTTATGTATCTGCACAAGGAGATTTGATGTCCTGAAATAATTTGTTTGCTAGCTGAAAGATTTTGATAGAAAATTGCACACTGCTATAAAAAGCATCTCTCTCTGTAATTAGATGCAGGATTTAGGAATCATCAGATGCAAATTTGAAATGAGAGAAACATTAAGAAAAAAATTACCACCAACTTAGGAAAGAAAAAGGGTAGACGAAGGTGCCAAGATAGGATTTTAGATTCTGGTGGCATAGTGCACAATAGATTCTTATCTAGATACAGTCAGAGAACAGAATTGATCCAAATTAATTGATCTTACAGGAAACCTTACTGAGATTGTAAATTGTTTGTACAAAATTGAAATGAAAATGAAGTATATGATTCATACAGCATCTACAAAGTTGGAGCAAGTGTTGTTATGATTTTAAGATTGTTCTTCACGATCTGAGTGATTAGGATTTGATTCATGAAAATAACATCTTTGTTACGAGCGTATACGAATTACCTCAATTTGCTAAGTAGAGCAAAACAATCAAGAGCATCAGATTAAGAACACAAGCACACTAAGTTTGGGGACACTATGACAAGGAATAATTACCTTGATATCTCATGTAGCATATGGTTTCTGGATCATATCATTAACCATGTTATCCCTTAGATGAAGTGGTATCTCCAGATTTTGACATCATCATCATCATCATCTTCTTCTTCTTCTTCTTCTTCTTCTGTTCCATATGCAACATGAACTTGCTTACTTGATTTCTTAGTAGTAGATTTGTTCTTGTTGCCATGTTCAGGTTTTCTCCACTGTCCCTGACAACCATGACCCCCAGGTCAACATGAACAAGTTCTTTGGTGAAGTTGAGCTGGTAGGCAGACTGAGGTCAGCATTTGATCTTGATGCCAACTCTGCTAAAGACAATGCAACAGTGAAGGAACACGACACCACCATTGGCTCATCTAATGGTCATTTTGTGAGGATGAGATTGACAGAATGATGGAGGCTGAGTTGCATGCCTAAGAGGACAAGGAAAACAAAGCTCTGATTGATACTAAGAACACTGTTGACACAACAATCTACAGTATCAGAACTCCAGATGTTGTCTGTAGTGGCTGGCATTCACAAATGGATGGCAGGAGTGATCATCATTGACCAAATCAAGGCCAAAGATTGATGTGTAACTAAGGCAGTCTCAAAGGAAACACAAGAAACCATATGAGCTCACCCAATTTTCTCAGTGTTAATGCAATTAAGTGCATCTTTCTTTTCAGTAAATGTAGCACATATTGTTCTTGTGATGTCACACCAGCATCAAAATCCTCCTACTCCACTCATTTGATTGTCATGTTTGATCAGCTTAGACCATAAACTCCACCTAATCTTTGAACATTCCCCAGTCTTGGGTGTCCACCATGAGTTGCCTAAATCAAAGAAATCTGAAACCAGGGAATCTTCAACAGAGCACACAAAGCTATACATGGTGACCAAGGTTTTCTGAAAATGTTTTTTATCATATTTATGTTAAACAACTATAGGTGATGTTAACTGCATAATATATTATTAATTTTGGTTTCAACTGGCTGCCACCAGTGCCTCTCCATGATATATTCCTGTCCCAAAAGCAGCAATCCATTTCACCCTCTGCAAGTTGCATATATGGTTAAGCAGATTTGCTCAACATCAGCATCCTACGAATCATTTTATTTAGGATGCTTAGTGCGAGGTTTTCCATAGGAGATGTGATGATATGTGTCTGCAAGTCACATCACATGAAAGGCTTTCTACTCATCCACCCAACAACAAATCTTTCATAGCATCTTGCCAGGATTTGCTATCTATAATTTAACCATCACAGCCCCTTTAGAGTTGGATATGATTCTGCTTGAGCTGAACAAAAAAATGTCTTCATATCCTTGTTAAATTATGATCATCTTCCTTGGGTCCACTCTCTCTTTCTGTCTCTCCACATTAACCACTAAGAGCTCCTGTCACCAGAGCAGCAAGCTTCCAACTCTGAATTGTTGTCTCTGTGGCATTCCTTTGTGGTCCATTGGTCCTAAAGCTTTTTATTTCTTCCTTGATGACTTTTCTTCTCTTGTCAAGTAGAACAAGCCATCATCTGGTTCAGTCGAGGGGTCAGGAGGGATACATCAGCACACAAAATTCCATGGCATGGAACATAGAGACATCATCTGCCTTGTTGGTCCAAGCTTACAAGTTTAATCCACCTACCAGCAACATTAGCATCATAAAGCACATACTATAATCCCATTTGCCTTGTGCTGCACAATGCACATAGTTTATGTTGGTCTATACAGCTAAGCTTTGGGCAGTCCACAGCCTATATTTGACAATGGAAGACTTCATCATGCCATTTAATCTACAGCTTGATTGTCCACCATTCATAAGATCAAATGATGCCATTGTTATCTGGTAAGCTTACGCTCAAAGTCCTTCATGCTTACTTAAGAGTGCTTAATTGGGAAGATAAATGAAGCATCCAGGAAACCAGTTTAAGTTAAATAAATCTGTAACAGAGCTTGTGCTTAAGAAAGAGCCATGATCATAGCTGGTTTCTCCCTTATCCTAAGTGAGGGATGAGCTCATTCAAAGCTTGACCTGATTCATAGTTTGCAGTGACGGGTAGGAAGTCCTTATCAATCTGTTAAAGCTACGAAGATGATCGATCCTCGAATCGCTATCGTTCTATCGCTGATGAGGAACTCAGCTCAGCCAGGAGGGATATCAACTACCAGTAATCAGAGCTCACGTGAGCTTGCAATCCAACGCTGTTTGCTCCTGAGTTTGAGGAGGTGTCGAAGACCAAAGCAAACTAGGCAGCAGAGTCAATGCAGCACACATCTGCCTCAAAAAGCTTGCTTGCCATGTTCATGCTCCAAGAAAGTCTTCAAGCAATGCAATGACTGCAACATAGAATGCATTGTCATGTTGACAGTTTCAAACGCTGCAACTTGCACCCTCATCTACTCTACTCAATCAAGGAAATGATTCCTTTGTGAGAATGATACGATATGTTTGATCATTCATAGATTTGGGTATCTCCAGCAGACATCCGGACAAGGGTCAGGCTACTAAGATCGACAGTCCTTTGATGCCTTTTGGATATTGACTTGGTGTTAGATTGCCTTAGAAGATATGATTTGCTTGGCTAAAATCTGTGAGGTTAGATTCATTGCTCACCCACTACATATAATAGAGAGATGCCTCAAGCATTACCAGTGGAATCTGTTCTTCTTCTTCTTCTTTTTAATGGGTTATACATTTAGCTGTTCACAGTTACTTATTATCAATAATACCAGCAATTATTGCACCTAATTTAGACTCTCTTGCTTCCTTGACTGTTGACTTTAAACTGGTCAGGTCTTTGTGACTGCAGAATGGCATGGTTTCCTACTCTCTAAATTATTGTTCTAATAATTTATGTTTGCATTTAGTCCTTGAGTTCATTCTCTTTAGCATAAGATTACAGATCCTGGACAGCGGATTATTAGATTAAGAATAGCCTAATGTGGAATTAATCCATGGATTAATACTTTTCAAAGCTTCCCATCACGTTGGCATGCATGTTTTTAAAGACATGAGCAACAACACCATGTCTTCATCCTCTGCGACATGCCCCAAGTGTGGAGCCAATCAGCCCTCCCTCAAGCGACGGAACTCCATGGCTTTCTCGTTAGGACGTAAGCCTGTGACTTGGTGCTTAGAACACAAGGGCACGCCATGCCATGTCTTTGTTTCTGACAGGATCCCGAGGTACGGAGCCCATCACGCACTGTGCTGCCCTCGTTCGTGTACCGCGTCATGGTCAAATCCACGTTTTTGGACTAGAAAACTAGGGTACACATACCTACGCCAGCCATGATGTAGTTGTCCCTCGTCCGTTTCTCTCCCGGGCTGCCCTACTCCCTTCTTGCCTTTCATGGCGTCGGTCTCTGCGCTTAGTTTACTTTGATTGCTTTGTTAATGATGGTTTGGTTTCCTTTGCTGGCTTTCCTCGGTTTCTCTCTTGTCTCTATAAATACGTGAAGCCTGAGATCTTCTTCTTCTCGTAACACTGACACCACTCTCGTGGGAGCTGCTGCTTCTCTCGGTACTAGGGAACTCTTGTTCATGGGATCCAAGGCAGACAACGGGTGGTTCGTGTTGCTTTCCGTAGCCGCCAAATGCGGTGAGCTCTCGACCGACCCCGCCCATCTTCTCTCTCTCGCTGTCGTCGTTGCGGTCTGCTGGCTCGCCACTCTCCTGCTGCACTGGGCCTCCCCCGGTGGCCCCGCCTGGGGGAGGTACTGGTGGAGCAGGCGGCAGCTGTGGGGCTTCGGCCATGCCATCCCGGGTCCCCGGGGACTCCCCGTCGTCGGGAGCATGGGCCTGATGTCTGGCCTCGCCCACCGGAAGCTCGCGGCCGCCGCTGACGCCGTCCCTGGCTCCAGGAGGCTCATGGCGCTCAGCCTCTGCGACACCCGAGTGGTCGTCACCTGCGACCCGGACGTAGCCAGGGACATCCTCAACAGCCCCGACTTCGCCCACCGGCCGGCCAACGAGACGGCCTACGGGCTTCTGTTTGACCGCTCCATCGGTTTCGCCCCCTACGGCGCCTACTGGCGCGCCCTGCGGAGGATCGCAGTCACGCACCTCTTCTCCGCCAAGCAGATATCCGCCTTCGCCAACCACCGAGCTGAGATCGCCGCTCAGATGGTTCGTGCCCTCGACCACCTCGTCTCTCGGCCTGTCCAAGTACGGAACATCGTGAAACAGGCATCCCTCAACCACGTCATGTGGTTCGCCTTCGGGAAGCAGTACGCGATCGAGCAGGACACCGAGGAGATGAGGGAGCTGAGAAGCATGGTAGAAGAAGGCTACGAGCTCCTGGGCAAGCTCAACTGGTCGGACCACCTGCCAATGCTCGCCGGCCTGGACCCGCAGCGAATCCGGCATCGCTGCTCCGCCCTCGTCCGCCGGGTCGACCGGTTCGTCACCGGCATCATCGAGGAGCACCGAGCACGGCGGGCGCGCGACCCGGAGGCGGCTCCGCGGGACTTTGTCGACGTTCTGCTGTCCCTGCAGGGCCCCGATAGGTTATCCGACCCCGACATAATCGCCGTCCTTTGGGTAATTCTTAGCTCTTATAATTAGAATTATTACGGAGGAATTATTGTGAAGAGTGATTTGGTGGAGTTAATGATGTGGAAAATTGTGTAGGAGATGATATTTCGGGGTACGGACACCGTCGCGGTGCTGGTGGAGTGGGTGCTCGCGAGGCTAGTGATGCACAAGGACGTGCAGGCGAGGGTGCACGAGGAGCTGGACGCCGTCGTGGGCAGAGACCGGGCGGTGACGGGAACTGACGAGTCGGGGCCACTGCTGTACCTGCAGGGGGTTATCAAGGAGACGCTGCGGATGCACCCGCCGGGCCCGCTGATGTCGTGGGCCCGCATGGCCACATCGGACGCGATCGTCGGCGGGGCCGTCGTGCCCGCGGGCACCACCGCGATGGTGAACATGTGGGCCATCTCCCACGACCCCGCGGTCTGGCCGGAGCCGCTCCGGTTCGATCCGGGCCGGTTCCTGGGGCCAGACGGGCACGCGGTCGACCTGCCGGTGATGGGGTCGGACCTGCGGCTGGCGCCGTTCGGGGCCGGGCGGCGGAGCTGCCCTGGGAAGGGACTGGCCATGGCGGCCGTCGAGCTCTGGGTGGCGGCGCTGGCGCACGAGTTCGAGTGGCTGCCGGCGTCCGACGACGTGGCGGCTGGTGGAGTCGACCTCTCGGAGGTGCTGCGGCTGTCCTGCGAGATGGCGGCGCCATTGACCGTAAGGCTGCGGCGGCGGGGGCCCGCTTGATGGAAGGTGATGTTGTCTGAGGACGTACACGTGCAGTTGCGTCGATAGTAACTACGTTAGCTACTGCGAAGTCTTAGTCGTCTACTTTTCTCATGTTGCTGTCACTTCTCTCTCTTCTTCTCTAGTGGGGAATTGTGTAAGCTTTGAAAACTGCACTATATGTATAATTATATAAATGAAAAATGTATAATATAAAAAATACCATCAAGTTTGACTTGACAATTCCTATTTGCACAATTTGATAGCCGTCTACTTTGCACGATTGTTCGAAACCAATCTTCATGACGATCTATCATCTTCTGACTCTCTTATCTTCTTTTGGCAGCTCCAGGCAAGTTGCAATATAAACAAGTACGAAACTGTGAGTAGGCTTTCTATGTTGCATCAGTCACTCCATTGCTGAAAGAAAGAGTTTCCTGGAGCATGAATACAGCAAGAAAGCTTCTTGAATTAAAGAACTCAACAAATCTACTATAGCTCGCAGAAAGACTTGGTTGGTCAAAGATTAATCTAGCTGAGGCAGTAACTGGAGTCAGATACCTACTATTTAAGTAGATGTGTGCTGCTTGGTTTACTTTGATAGAAGACTAACATATTGTCATCAGCCTGACCTCTGCTCCTTTCCATTGTCTTCAACAACTATGCTGCTCAGTGAATTATTGTTCTTTGTGCATTGAGACTGGGAGATCAATCAAGCTACAAACGATCAAGGTTTTCCAAGGTGGAGAAGTAGGCTGTGTACAGCACAAAACTTGCTTGCGTAGACTAGCATAAACTATGTGCATTTTGTAAAGCAAGTGGGATTGGAGTTGGTGGTTTGGTGGTGGTCACATTGCTTGTAGGTGGATGAAACTAATAAGGTCGGAGGTTGGACCAACAAAGGAAGAGAAACCTCTGTAAAACATGCCACAAAATCCATGTGCTGATGTACCCCTTCTGACAAGAGAAGTCATCAAGGATAAGATAATAAAGACCAGTGGGCTAAAAGAACTGAGAGTGAAGCTGTCACAGAAGCTCAATGGTTCATGGCAGGAGCTCTTGTTTGTTAGTTTGAGGGAGAGTGGATCCTAGGATGATCATAAATAAATGAAGACTTGATGGTTAGTGGTGTCATAGGAAGAAGATGAAGTTGCTCTCAAGCAGTACATCGGGAAAAGTTAATGTAAAAAATTATTTTTTTATTAAAATATGTTCTTTATCCAAATATCAACTTATTATCAAAATCAAATATTAACCTATAAATAGTAGCACAATGAAACAATCACAAAATGAAACACAAAAATTTTATATAAAAAATCAAATACGAAAAAAATCACGAGACCGTAATCCATTTCAAATCTCCACTATCATCAATAATAATAATATGTTTACAATAAGTCTTCTCCAGAATAACTAAAGGATCCCAATAACATCAAAAACACATATCTTGATTCAATAGTAATATATCATAATCATAATTTTTTTAAAGAAAAGATTTAGATCTCACCAAGTGAATATATCAAAAAATATCTCAGAGAAGATAAATTGTAAATCGATACCATTAGGATTGTAAAACTTATTACAAGGTTTCTTCTTATAAAATTTGGGCCAAAACCAATGAAGTTTAGCCGCTTGATTGTCTAACAAAAATATCAAAACCTAGTTTTTTCTCTCTCCTCTCTTTCTCTCTTCTTTTTATGCATCGATAGATATTTTCGTTCACACGCTTCTCATGCCATGCACGTCTCCACTTCACTTTTTTTTTAAATAAATTAAATTTGAGCTCAATGCTGAAATCGTCAGGTCCAAGCTTACCTATGAGCTGAACCCAACAATTCTCTCCCTCTAGCTTATATGGTGGGATGTACTAAGCTCGCTCTTCACTTACATGCTTCAAGCTTCTCCTTTGGCAAAAACTTTGTCAATATGTCTGATCCATTCTCATTGGTAAGCATAATTTTCAAGTACAATTCTTTCATCTCAAGCACATCACGAATCCAATGATATTTTACGTTACTATGTTTGGATCTAGAATGATATGTTGAATTCTTAGAGATGTGAATTGTACTATAACTGTCATAGTAAATAGTATACCCTTCCAGTTTTAAGCCTAATTCTTGTAAAAAATTCTTCATCTGCAAAGCTTCCTTGTCGACTTTAGAAATTAATATGTATTCTACTTTTGTGGTTGATAGAGCAACATAATTTTATAACTTAGATTGCCAAGAGATTACTCCCCTTGTAAACGTCATCAAAAACCTCAAAGTGAACTTCCTCGAAATAGTATCATTTGTCATGTCTGCATTTGTGTACCCCTCTAGCACAGGTTCACTATTACTAAAATATAAACACAACTTGAAAGTGTATTTTAGATATCTTAATATTCATTTCACTATTGTCCAATGTTTCTTACCAGGATTAGAGAGAAATCAACTGACAACTCCAATTGCATTAGCTATATCTGGCCTCGTACAAACCATTGTATACATCAAATTGCCTATCGCATATGAGTTAGGTATTTTGGATATTTCTTTTTTTTTTTCTCACTTATAGGACATTGTTTCAAACTAAGTTGAAATGACTGACAAGTAGAGAATAAATTGCTTTAGCTTTACTCATGTTGAATCTTTTAAGAACTTTTCAATGTAGGTCTCCTAGGATAACCAAATCTTCTATTCTTCTTATCACGAAGAATCATCATGCCCAGTATTTATTTCATCGATCCTAAGTCTTTCGTGGCAAAAAACTTACTTAGCTTTCTTTTAAGCTTCTCAATTTTACTAGCATCATGGTCAACAATCAATATATCATCAATATATAGTTGGAGAATAATGAAATCATCATCTGAAAACTACTTTATAAACACATAGTGATCAAATGTAGTTTTATTATACAATTGGCTTATCATAAAGGAATCAAACTTCTTGTATTACTGTCTAGGTACTTATTTGAGTTCATATAAGTTTTTCCTATGCTTGTATACTAAATTTTCTTTTCCTTTGACTTTAAAACCTTATGATTGCTCTATATAATTTTTTTTCTTCTAAGTCACCATGAAAAAATACAGTTTTTATATCAAGTTGATCATCTTTTAAGTTCAAGTGAGCAATTAAACCAAGAACAATTCGAATAGAGAATATTTTCATCACAAGAGAAAATATTTCTCCAAAGTCAGTATCTTTCTTCTAACTGAATCATTTCACAATTAGTCATGTCTTATATCTTTGTTGTGAACTATTATTTTCAGTCTTCAACTTATAAACTCATTTATTTTTAGAGCTTTCTTCTCTTTAGACAACTTTTCTAAGTCATACGTGTAGTTCTCAAATAAGGATCTCATCTCTTCTTGCATGGCTTTAACCCACTTATTCTTATGCTCATTTAAATTTTTGGCTCTCCCTCATCAATAATTATAACATACTTATGTGAAGGATATCTTGTAGATGGTTGTCACTCTCTTGTGGATCTTCTCAATGGAATCTCAATTGATAGTGCAGGTGCTTGCTCAAATTGTTCAGTTGGTTCAGTATTATCATTAATATTCTTACCATTATCTTTTTATTCATTTCTCCCATGATCATCATGAACTATAGGTGAAGGAACTGGACCCAAATTGTAAAGAATATAAATAAAGGTTTTTGGCTTCTCAACATTGTCACCATTATTAAACAATTAATCTTCAAGAAACATAACATCTCTATTTCTATTAATCTTTTTGTTCATTAGATCTCATAATATGTACCCAGACTCTTTATAACCGTACCCCAAGAAAATGAATGCTTTTGCCTTATTATAAAGTTTGGACTTCTCATTTTTTGAAATATGAACAAATGATTTATACTAAAAAACTCTTAAGTGATCATAAGATACATCTTTCCCTTTCCATACTCTCTTTGGAACATTACCTTTTAGATAAATTAATGAAGAAAAGTTTATCTTTCTCATAGTCTCCTCTCAAAATGACTTTGGTAAGTTAGTATGGGAAAACATACGCCTAATCCTTTCTTCAATGGTTTTATTCATTCTTTCTGTCATACTGTTTTTCTAAGAAGTTTTAGGAATTATTTTCTGAAGTTTGATACCATGAAACTTATAATAATTCTCAAAAGAACCCATATACTCTAATGGGGATATAAACATGAATAACCTTTGTATATGAACAAATACTAGAAGACCATAATACGCAGTGGAATTAAATGAAAGCACAATCAAACAAAACACCAAGATATACATGGAAAACCCCTCCAATGTGAAGGGTAAAAACCACGGGGCAAACTAGAAATAATCCACTATGAGAATAATGAATATATAAATCTCAATCTCTTGCCCTAAACCCTAGCAACAATCACAAGAGAACAATTGGGATACAAGGATCACGTCACTGCCCACAATATCTAAAACCTCCCCAAGTAATCACAGCGAGAGTCTACTGTAGATTTGATCTAACCTGAGATGAGAACACTGCTAGATGATTGAGAACGGCCTCTCTACGTTGTCATTGTCTTCTTCCCTTTCTTTCTCTTCCTTTTCTACCTTGTTTTCTTCCTTTTCTTTGGAATCCCGTGGCTCTCTTCTTCTCCCACATTGCTGCCCTATTTATGCCTTTTTCTGCCTCCAAAACGCAGCCACCACACCCCCCTAATGTTAACTAGGGTTAGGTTAAGAGGGGGTGTGAGCTGTGGGCTGCCCAAGCCCACTATGGGTTGAATTTGTGGGCTACCAGCCCAACAACCTCCCCCTTCATCCCATAAGGGAGGCTGTCCTATGACTCCTCAATGTGAAGCCATGCCGACCAACTGTCAGCATATCTCCTGTCTTTCTTTTGGTAAAGTTTTTGTTAACATGTCTGCTCCGTTGTCATCTGTGTGAATTTTCTGAAGCTGCAACTACTTCTATTCAAATACATTTTGAATCCAGTGGTATCTGACATCTATATGCTTTGACTTGGAATAAAACATTGGGTTCTTACACAAATGGATGGCACTCTGACTGTCATAATGCATCACATAATTTTTCTGTTTCAGCCCCAATTCTTGTAAGAATTCTTTCATCCATAACATTTCTTTGCATACCTCTATAGCACCAATATATTCTGCTTCTGTGGTGGAGAGAGCGATACACCTTTGCAACTTGGATTGCCATGACATAGCTCCCCCTACAAAAATAAGTACATAACCTGAAGTAGACTTTCTCGTATCTATATCTCTTGCCATATCTGTATCTGTGTAACCTATCAACACATGTGGTCCACCTCCAAAGCTTAAACAAACCTTAGAGCTTCCTCTGAGATATCTAAAAATCCACTTCACTACTGCCTAGTGCTCTTTGCCTGGATTTGCAAGAAATCTGCTAGTAATACCAACTACATATGCAATGTCTGGCCTCCATGTTCAAATACAAAATTTAAATCACCAAAATCCCTTGCTCTGATACCAGTTGATGGGGATATAAACATGTTGGGAAAAACCTATTAAAGCGGAATAATTCTTTCCCTCTTTGTGTATCAAAATACCAACTTGATATCCAAATGCAAATATCAACCAGCATAGCATAAACAATAGAGCAAAAAATCAATCACATAGTGAGACCAAATCTTTTAACGTGGAAAACCCAATGTGGGAAAAACTACGGGACCGTAGTCCACCTCAAACTTCCACTATCAATAATAATGATAACGGGTTTACAGTAAGTCTTCTCTAGAATAACTAGAGGATCAGAATAACATCAAGATCATAGATCTTGGCTCAAGAAAAACATATCTTCATCATGTAGGATGGATCTCCTCAAAAGAGAATTCTAGGTCTCACAGAGTGGATATCGCAGGAAAGTACCTTAGAGAGGTTAAACTATAGATCAACACTGTTAGGATTGTAGAGTTTGCTGCAAGGATTCTCCACATAAAATTTAGGCCGAAACTGACAACGTTTGGCCACCGATCGTCAAGTAGAAAACTCAGAAACCTAATCTTTCTCTCTCCTCTTTCCTATGCACGCTGCAAAATCTTTTTTCCTCACCTTCTCTTTCCTCTTTTTAATTTCTTTCATTTGCTGATTTGGGCTCAATAGGCCCAATTGTCCAAGCCCACATATGGGCTGAACCCAATAATTCTTCCCCTCCAGCTTATATGGTGGGCTGTACCAAGCCCGTTGTTCGCCTACATGCTTCAAGCTTCTCCTTAGGTAAAGACTTTGTCAACATATCTGAACCATTCTCATTGGTATGCACCTTTTCCAACTGTAATTCTTTCATCTCAAGCACATCACGAATCCAGTGATATCTCACATCAATATGCTTGGATCTAGAATGGTATGTTGAATTCTTGGAGAGGTGAATGACACTCTGACTATCACAGTAAACAGTATATACTTCCTGTTTCAAGCCCAATTCCTGTAGAAACTTTTTCATCCATAAAGTTTCCTTATAGGCTTTAGTAACTTCTGTGGTTAATAGAGCAACACATTTCTGTAACTTAGACTGCCAAGAGACTGCTCCTCTTGCAAATGTTATCAAGAATCCCGAAGTGGACTTCCTAGAATCAGTATCACCTGCCATGTCCGCATCTGTGTAACCTTCTAACACAGGTTCATCACTGCCAAAACATAAACACAACCTGGAAGTACCTCTTAGATATCTTAATATCCATTTCACTATTGCCCAATGTTCCTTTCTAGGATTTGAGAGAAATCGGCTGACAACTCCAACTACATGAGCTATATCTGGCCTAGTACAAACCATAGCATACATCAAACTGCCTACTGCAGATGAGTAAGGCACTCTGGAGATTTCTTCTTTTTCTTTCTCACTTGTAGGACATTGTTTCGAACTAAGCATGAAATGACCTACAAGTGGGGAACAAACTGCTTTGGCTTTACTCATGTTGAATCTTTCAAGAACCTTTTCAATATAAGTCTCATGAGATAGCCAAATCTTCTTTTTCTTCCTATCACGAAGAATCTTCATTCCAAGTATTTGTTTCACCGATCCCAAGTCTTTCATGGCAAAAAACTTACTTAGCTCTCTTTTAAGCTTTCCAATTTTTTCAACATCATGGTCAACAATCAACATATCATCAACATATAGCAGTAAAATAATAAAATCATCATCTGAAAATTTCTTCATAAACACACAATGATCAGATGTGGTTCTATCATACCCTTGGCTCATCATAAAGGAATCAAACTTCTTATACCATTGTCTAGGTGTCTGTTTGAGTCCATATAAACTTTTCCTAAGCTTACATACCAGATTTTCTTTTCCCTTGACTTTGAAACCTTCTAGTTGCTCCATGTAAATTTCTTCTTCTAAGTCACCATGAAGAAATGCTGTTTTTACATCAAGTTGCTCAACTTCTAAATTTAAGCGGACAGCCAAACCAAGAACAACTCGGATAGAGGACATTTTCACAACCGGAGAAAATATTTCTTCAAAGTCAATACATTTCTTCTGACTGAATCCTTTCACAACTAGTCGTGCCTTGTATCTTTGTTGTGAGCTATTGCTTTCAGTCTTCAATTTGTAAACCCACTTATTCTTGAGAGCTTTCTTCTCTTTAGGCAACTTTACCAAGTCATAGGTATGGTTCTCAAGCAAGGATCTCATCTCTTCTTGCATGGCTTTAACCCACTCATTCTTATTCTCATGTAGAATAGCTTCTTGGTAAGTTTCTAGTAGAGGGTTGTCGCTCTCTAGTGGATCTTCTTAATGGAATCTCAACTAGTGGTGGAGGTAGCTATTCAGTTGGTTTAGCATCATCAACTGTAGGTGTATCATCACTGGTATTCTCATCACAATCTTCTTGTTCATCTCCCCCATGATCATCATGAACTACAGGTGAAGGAACTGGACCCAAACTCCAAGGAATATAAACAGAGGTTTCTGGCTTCTCAACATTATCACCATCATCAAACAATTGGTCTTTAAGAAACACAACATCTTTGCTTCTAATAATCTTCTTGTTCACTGGATCCCATAATCTGTACCCAAACTCTTCATGACCATATCCCAAGAAGATACATGCTTTTGCTTTACTATCAAGCTTGGACCTCTCATCTTTGGGAATATGAACAAATGCTTTACACCCAAAGACTTTTAAGTGATTATAAGATATATCTTTTCCTCTCCATACTCTCTCTGGAACATCACCTTGCAGAGGCACTGATGGAGAAAGATTTATCAGGTTAACTGTAGTTCTCAAAGCCTCCTCCTAAAATGACTTTGGTAACTTAGCGTGGGAAAGCATACACCTAATCCTTTCTTCAATGGTTCTGTTCATCCTTTCTGCCACACCGTTTTGCTGAGGAGTTTTAGGAACTGTTTTCTCAAGCCTAATACCATGGAACCTGCAATAATTCTCAAAAGGACCCCTATACTCGCCATTATTATCTGATCGAAGACACTTTAGTTTTCTGTCAGTTTCTCTTTCAACTCTGACATGAAACTCTTTGAAAACATCGAGTACCTGGTCTTTAGATTTCAAAGCAAAAGCCCACACTTTTCTAGAATGGTCATCACTAAAAGTAACAAAATAAAGAACACCTCCAAGAGTTCTAGTTTGCATAGTACAAACATCAGTATGGACTAAATCAATAACATTTGATCTTCTAGATGATGGATATGTCTGAAATGTAACTCTATGTGTTTTTCCAACTAAGCAATGATCACAAGATTTAAGAGATATACTTTGCAACTCTGGTAAAAACTGCTTTCTAGCAAGAGTTTGAAGTCCCTTCTCGCTGATATGTCCAAGCCTCTTGTGCCAAAGATCTATACTTTCACCTTTTCGAATTGCATTAATCTCTCCTTTGTGTAGCTTAGCTTCCATGACATAAAAAGAGTTAATCTTCTTTCCTTTTGCCACAATTAGAGAACCTTTAGTGAGTTTCTATTTACTTTCACCAAAATAGTGTGCAAAGCCCTCATCATCAAGTCTCCAATACCCACTAGATGTACCATTGTTTCCCATTCTGACATTACCAAAATCACCAACAGTGTAAGATCTAAAGAAATCACAATGAGAAGTGACATGAAATGAAGCACCAGAGTCAATTACTCAATTACTGTCCTGAGCTACAAGGCTAACACAACCTTCAACACAGACAATAGTGATATTACCTTCAGCAATAATTGTATTGGTCTCTTTCTCATTTTTCTTCATTTCATTCTGTTCTCGCTTCCAAAACTTACACTCTTTCTTCATGTGACCTAGTCTGTTACAGTGAAAACATTTGATATCTCTTCTAGACTTAGATCTTCCTCTATATCCATGTGGATTTCTACTATGACTTCTTCCACGTCTTTCTTGTTTTTCAGTAACAAATGCACTAGAAGAAGATTCACCCTGTTCTTTCCTTCTGATATCTTCATTTAGCAAACTGTCTTTAACCATATCTATAGTTAGAGTCCCCTTTGGCGTGGAGTTACAAATAGTCACCACATACGTTTCCCAACTTTCTAGTAAAGAGCTGAGAAGTAATAATCCTTGCATCTCATCATCTATATTCATTTTCATAGCAACCAACTTGTTTGCAAGATTCTGAAATAGACTTATGTGCTCAACAATGTTACCACCATTTTTATACTTCAAATTTACAAACATTCTGAGGAGAGAAATTCTATTTCCCACTATCTTTTTCACAAAGAGGTTTTCTAACCTTTGCCAAACAACATCAGCTTTGGTTTCATCTGAAATATGCTCATGCAAGTTTATATCCATCCATCTTCTAATATAGGCAATAGCTTTTCAATGTTGAACTTCCCATTCTTCATCGTCCATAGTAGAAAGTTTATCTTTAACCTTGATAGGCTTATACAAATCTTTGCAATGTAACAAATCTTCCATCAGATGCCTCCAAGTGGAATAATTTGATGAGTTCAATTTAATCATACCATCTGACTACTCCATTTCAATCACACAAGAAAAACTAGCACCAAACAACCTGATGTTCTGATACCACTTGTTGGGAAAAACCTATTAAAGCGGAATAATTCTTTCCCTCTTTGTGTATCAAAATAGGTTTCTCATCAAAATACCAACTTGATATCCAAATACAAATATCAACCATCATAACATAAACAATAGAGCAAAAAATCAATCACATATTGAGACCAAATCTTTTAACGTGGAAGACCCAATGTGGGAAAAACCACGGGACCGTAGTCCACCTCAAACTTCCACTATCAATAATAATGATAACAGGTTTACAGTAGGTCTTCTCTAGAATAACTAGAGAATCAGAATAACATCAAGATTATAGATCTTGGCTCAAGAAAAGCATATCTTCATCATGTAGGATGTATCTCCTCAAAAGAGAATTCTTAGTCTCACCGAGTGAATATCGCAGGAAAGGACCTTAGAGAGGTTAAACTATAGATCAACACCGTTAGGATGGTAGAGTTTGCTGCAAGGATTCTCCACATAAAATTTGGGCTGAAACTGATAATGTTTGACCACCGATCGTCAAGCAAAAAACTCAAAAACCTAATCTTTCTCTATCTATTTCTCTCTCTTTCCTATGCACGCCGCACGCTACACGTTGTAATTTGATCCTTTTTCCTCACCTTCTCTCTCCTCTTTTTAATTTCCTATGCTGATTTGGGCTCAATAGGCTCAATTGTCCAAGCCCACATATGGTCTGAACCCAACAAAACAGGAATAACCTTTATATATGAACAAATACTAGAAGACCATAATACGTAGCGAAATTAAATGAAAGTACAATCAAACAAAACACCAAGATATACGTGGAAAACCTCTCCAATATGAAGGGTAAAAACGATAAACTAGAGATAATCCACTATGAGAATAATAAATATACAAATCTCAATCTCTTGCCCTAAACCCTAGCAATAATCACAAGAGAACAATTGGGATACAAGGATCACGTCACTGCCCACAATATTTAAAACCTCCCCAAGTAATCACAGCAAGAGTCTACTGTAGATTTGATCTATCCTGAGATGAGAACACTACTAGATGATTAAGAACAGCCTCTCTGCGTTGTCCTTGTCTTCTTCCCTTTCTTTCTCTTCCTTTTCTGCCTTGTTTTCTTCCTTTTCTTTGGAATCCCGTGGCTCTCTTCTTCTCCCACGTTGCTGCCCTATTTATGCCTTTTTCTGCCTCCAAAACGCAGCCACCACACCCTCCTAATGTTAATTAGGGTTAGGTCAAGAGGGGGTATGGGCTGTGGGCTGCCCAAGCCCACTATGGGCTGAATCTGTGGGCTGTCAGCCCAACATACTCGTCACCATTATCTACTCGAATACACTTTAGTTTTCTATCAATTTCTCTTTCAACACTAACATAAAACTATTTGAAAAGTACATAATCTTTAGATTTTAAAGTAAAAGCCCAAACTTTTCTAGAATGATCATCAATAAATATAACACAATAAAGAACACGTACAAAAGTTCTAGTTTGTATAGTATAGACGTTAATGTGAAACAAATCAATAATATTTTATTTTCTAGATAGTGAATAAGTATGAAAGGCAACTTTATGTATTTTTTCAACTAAACAATGATAATAAGATTTAAGAGATGTACTATGCAACTCTCGTAAGAATTACTTTTTAGCAAGAGTTGAAGTCCCTTCTCGCTGATATGACCAAGTCTCTTATACTAAAGATATATGCTTTTACTATTTTGAATTATGTTAATCTCTCCTTTGTGTAGCTTAGCTTCTATAACATCAAAAGAGTTTAGCTTCTTTCCTCTCATCACAATTAGGGAACCTTTGGTGAGCTTCCATTTACTTTCACCAAAATAGTATGTAAATCTCTCATTGTAGATATCAAGTTAAGACGAATATCTAAAATATGTCTAACATCTTTGAGTATTAATTTGCTTCATGGTCTCTAAGCAAATATCTCTAATATCCACAATTTTATATGTATCACTATTTTCCATTTTAACATTATCAAAATCACCAACAATGTAATTTATGAAAAAATCATCAAGTAATATAGAATGAAACACTAAAGTCAATTACCTAATTACTATTATAAGTTGCAAGACTAACACATCCATCATCATAAATAATAACTATATTACCTTTAATAGCAACTATATTCGTATCTTTCTTATTTTTCTTCCTTTTATTTTATTCTCGCTTCCAAAACCTATATTATTTCTTTATATGACGTGGCATGGTATAGTGGAAACACTTGATATCTCTTCTAGACTTGGATCTTTCTCTGTAACCATATAGATTTCTATTATGACTTCTTCAATATCTTTCTTATTTTTTAATAATAAGTGCACCAGAAGAAGATTCTCCCTGTTATTTCTTTTTGGTATATTCATTTAGTAAATTATCTTGAGCCATGTCTATGGTTAGAGTCTTCTCTAGTGTGAAGTTAAAAATTATCATCACGTTTCCCAACTTTCTGGAAAAGAGCTGAGAAGTAATAATCATTGCATCTTATCATCTATATTCATTTTTATAGCAACCAGCTCATTTGTAAGACTTTGAAACAGGCTAATGTGCTGAACAATGTTACCATCATCTTTATATTTTAAATTAACAAGCTTTCTAAGAAGGAAAAATTCTATTTCTCATTGTCTTTTTCATAAAGAGAATTTTTAACCTTTGTCAAATAACATCAGTCTTTTTTTTATCAGAAATATGCTCATGCAAGTTTACATTCATCTATCTTCTGATATAAGTAATAGCTTTTCTATGTTGAACAAATCATTTCTCATCTTTCATAATAGAAGGTGTTTTTTTAACTTTGATGGGCTTATACAAATATTTGCAATAGAGCAAATCTTTTGTCATACATTTCTAAGTGTAATAATTTGATGAGTTCAATTTAATCATACCACTCTTATATTTCAATCACACAAGAAAAACTAGCACCAAACAATCTGAAGCTCTGATACGAGAAAAATTATTATATATCAAAATGAGTTCCTCACCAAAATATCAACTTATTACCAAAAGTAAATATTAATCAGAGCAGCATAAACAGTAGAATAGTGAATCAATCATAAAATGAAATACCAAATTTTTACGTGAAGAACCTAATGCAGACAAAACTACGAGATTGTAGTCCATTTTAAATCTCCACTATCATCAATAATAATAATAAATTTATAATAAGCCTTCTCCAAAATAACTAAAGGATCATAATAACATAAAAAATATAAATATTGATTCAACAATAATATATCGTCATCATCAAAAATAGATTTTATCAAAATATTTTTTTAAATTTCACGAAATAAGCATATTAGAAAAGTATCTCAAAAAAGATAAATCATAGATCTAACTTCTTTACGATTGTAAAACTTATAATAAAAATTATTCTCACAAAATTTGAGTCAAAACCAATAAAATTTAGCAGCTTTGTTGTCTAACAAAAACTTAAAAACCTTGTTTTTTCTCTCTCCTCTCTTTCTCGGTTCTTTTTCTGCGTCGACACACGTTTCCGTTCGCACATTTGTCACACCGCGCACGTCCAGTCCAAGCTCAGCTATGGGCTGAACCCAACACAGCATCAGATGCAATTCTGAATCGAATGATTTGGATAGTGAAAGGTAGAAGAAAATCCAGGCAAGAAGCTATGAGAGACTTGAGGTGGGCCACTCTGTGATAGAAAGGAAAAGCCTTGCACAACGTATGACTTACAGACATATTATCACATTTTCTATCCAAAACCTCACACTGACCATCCTAATAAAATGATTTCGTGTATGTCGTTGAGCAAATCCAGCAAAAGACCAGCATGTTTCAGTAATAAGAACTCACTCTTTTTTTCTTGTTGCTTTCTGGTTAATGATATGATCCAGCAACAACATCACTCAGCATTCTAAGAATCTTGGAAGCTTCAAGGTGAGGCTTCCAACATTGCTTTCTTGAATCGAATAGCCATAAAACAAACAAATGGAACATTGGATAGTAAAGCTTCTGTTATCTTAGATACTAGCATGTAAATTACAGCAAAAACAATTTGTGGGCAACATTAGAATCAGAGAATGAGTGAGACTGAAAATTAATTGACATAAAATGTGTGACATGGTTGGTATATGGGAGAGTCTTCAGTAGATGCAGTAGGATCTTTGGAGCTTGAATGCTTGATCAAAGTTAAATATCACTCAAGCAAGAGATCAAAAGCTGTATTACCCTACCATGATGAATCATCAGGATACATTAATGATAAAAAATATCCTTGCTAACCTAGCAAGGATTTAACCTATCCTCACTAAGAGTGTGACTCCCAGAAAGAACTTCTATCCTCCTTAATGTTGGTTACCTTTTGTGAGGCCTTCTTTTGTCTTCATCAAGAACCTGAGGACATCTGCACTTGCTAGTATAGTAATTCCTGGCTAATAGATAGAAGGTATATTATCAAGCATAAATATGTATTAGCAAGGTCAAATATCCTCCATACTACTTCACTGTTGCAGCTTCTTGGCATTGGGACAGAGGTTAGGGATATGAATTTATTTAAAGCTAAAAACTGCTCAAAATTCTCCAAAGCAAAACAAAACCAAGCCAAAACTCATGCAAAGATCATCAACATTGAGAGTTGGATTGGACATGCATTATAAGTCAAGAAGATTGGATATATAGGAGCCATGTAAGCTCCTATGAAACAAGGACATTTATGTAAAAAACAAGTGTATTATTAGTTCATCCCCATTAGTACTAATTAATTCATCATGATCAACCAAACAAGTATTCCTGAGACAGTCACTTCTATCTCACAACATTAGCTCTACAGCTTTCCTTTCCTTCCGTAAACTTGCTCTTAGGTAATTGCAGCAGACTCTCTGGATATAGCATGAAACGTATCGCCATACAATGCCGTTGTTCTTTCGACCGCATCCCATCAAAATCCGCGCGAGCCGTCGATTCCATCCCTTTATATCATCTCAACCGACCGTCGACGAATCGATTCCTTAATATTCGTGCTTGGTCTTGATCGAGAACCTCTCCGTTCGGAAGCCGTGAGGTCTAACAGTTGACTTGGATCGCGTAACGGGAGAGGATACCTCCCAAGCCAACAGCTTCCTCGTTCCACTACAAAAAATTGCCACGCCAAATGGAAGGTTTGGCGTGTCGTGGGTCATCACCCACCACCCACCGATGGTAAGAGCTGGCGACAGCGGCAGTGCCGACCATCGTTCTACGACGCAATCGATCTAGAATATATTTGCCTTGACCTTTGCAGTCTTCCCTTCCTTCGTTGAATTCTTATCGACGTCATTCTACCTATGTGGATGACATTATAGATGGAGATGACTCCCAGATATCATTCTTGAAGAAACAACAGTAAGTAATTCTACAGCTCTCATAATTTCCTTCCATAACCTTTTCTTCCCGGCCCTTGTGATTTGCACAACCTTGGGCTTAGTCTCGACATACAGTAATAGTTTGGATCCGTGTCAAGAGGTTTGAAAAGATGAGAAAAGGCCAAAAGGAGTTCGTATCCTATAATATATCTGCACGACAAACGCTGACAATTATCTGGTTCTTATCCTCTTGCGTCTCTTTTTCTGTCATCCCATTATATTCCTCTTTTGTCGGCTATTCGACAACAGATCTTAGTTTTTTTATGCTTGTGCTAGCAAATCATCATAGTAGGTGGGTCTACTAAAAAGGAAACTTATGTGGATTTTGTGCAAACAAGTCTCTCTCCTCCTCCTCCTCCTCCTTTTACACCAGTGTGGGATAAGCTGGTAAAACCTCGCCGGGGTGAATTCCCAAGAAGCACTTCAGAAACAAAAGAAAGTTCAGCTTGCGGATGGGGACAATCCAGAAACCTTTGTAAACCATTTAAAGTAGAAGCTAATTCATATGTAGAAAGGAATACTTGAGATATGTAGCATGATAACCTCATTTGAACTAAAACACAGGGTAGAAATCTCTTTATTTTCTTCACTATGCATCTGTTTTCAGTACAGAAAATAAGCAAGGTAAATCCCGCTAAACAAACAACTCAGTTCTCCTTGGGAATCCGAAAAGAGGGAGATCATACTACAATAACAAGACGCCCTTCGCCACCTGCGCAGCCACCGTCAGCATCAGCGGTGGCCTGGGAGGGGCATCACCAGCAGCAGCGTGAGGACCAGCGCGAGCAGCCACATCACGTAGACCGTGAAGATGTGCATCACGAAGGCGGCCTCTTCCCCCGGCGCAGGGCTGTTCTCAATGGAATAGTAAAGGTCGCACAGGCAGAACACCATGACGAGGAAAACAACCTGGCTGACGACGTTCCGGCCTCGTGCGTCGTCTCGCGGACGCGCCCCCGCATCAACCAGGAGGAGCCCATCCATGATCGCCGAGCAGTGGATAAGATCTAACACTAGTTCGGGTGGAGGCGACTTGCTAAGGTAGGGAGATGCGGGCTACGGGGCGCCGGATATATAATCGAGGAAGTCGCACGAAGGGGAGGGGTGGTGAAGGCAAGACCTTCTTGGAAGCTGCGTACGTTTTCCGTTCTCACGTGACATTTCCACCCCCATATGCCGACAACTGACTGCATGAACTCTCCGCACCATTGGATGAAGCACCGTTGGTTCTTCGGGCCCACATGCTTCAAATCTCGCTGCCGATCAAGATCTTGCACCACCCGTCAACTCCGTTCCTTCATCTCAGCCGTCCGTATAACATGATCAAACTAATTTGTTTATGTGCGCTGATACGCACGGAAACCAAAGCCAAGGTCGAAGGAATATTTATTGCTTCGTGGTGGGGCCCTTACGACATCCGACGACTGGAGTAATCCCCTTGACTCACTCGGGCACGTGACGTGACTCGTGACGTTGCTCGCAGCGGACAGCCAAACTGAATTGCACGTGTCCACGTCTCGACGCGTCTCCAAGTCTTAAGAAGGAAGATTGCTCCTCGAACCACAACCACGCAACATTTTTGCGCCCCACACACGTCAGTAATGCTTCCACCACCCTTCTGTTATTGGACAGAAATTGTGGGACCGGTGAGTCGAAGTTAAAAGCGTGTGGATTGCGCGTTCAAGTGTTTCTTTTTGGTTTTCACTTGTTCTCTCTCCAACTTGTGGTTGATCGCCATCCTGCCATCGCAGCCGCCTCCAATGCTCGCCACGTGTCCTCCAAGCCACCGAGCCCACTCAAACTAGAGTTATCGTATTATAGTCCTTATAATTCTAAAATATGTCACTTCGCTACTCGCATTCCAGCATTACACGCTTATAAGGGATCTATATGTAAGAATCAAACGCATAAAGCTTACATATACATCCTTGTATAAGGGTTTTTGTAGAAATATTAAGGTGTAGAGGATGTAAAAGATGTTTCCGATTGATACGGATGAGCACGTGATATATGGCTTCTGAGGGACATGTTCGCAACTTGGCCAAGGAAGCTGGAAGTCCACCAAAATAAAGGCTTGAATACTACTCCGCCGCCGCAGCAGCAGCAGCAACGCCTCGGACCGCCATCGACACCAGCCCGCCGCCTTGGGATCCGCTCGTCCTCCTCATCGCTTTCTCCGAGGATCTAGGGCGGCAGCGAAGGAGGCGGGGGAGGGGATGGATGCGTGAAGGGGAGTGGTGGGAGGGAGATGAGAGGGAGGGGAAGATGCGAACTATCTGCGACGTCTGCGAGAGCGCTCCGGCTGTCCTGTTCTGTGCCGCCGACGAGGCTGCCCTGTGCCGGCCCTGCGATGAAAAGGTCCCTCCTTGGTCCCATTTTTATGGTTAATTTTGTTATGGGATTTTCCTCTTTCTTGATGTTTGAGTGATGGTGTTGCTGATCCGGGGTTCTCGAAGATCGGACTTGTTGAGATTTCGGTGGGGTTGTAATGAAGCTGGTCGATTGTTGTGATGTTGCCCTTGGACAGTTTGAAGGAATGCAGATTGTTAAGGTCTTTGAGTAAATTTAAGGCGCGTAGTACTTCTTGATGGGGGTCAAGCGATTAAGGTATGGCAGGAAGTTGAGATGGATTACTAATAAGTAGGAACTCAATGCACAGTAAGTTTAATAGTGCCACCTATTCTGAACATTGTTCACGAAAAAAAGACAAAGAATAGATTAATGGTCTGAGTAAATGATTTGATGAGCGCCGCATTAGGTCTAGCCAGGTATGATAAGTGTAAAACTGGATGATATCAGAGGATATCTGCACAAATAGGGTTTCGTGATGGGGTAAATTGACTTGTTGTAAGGGAAGTCACCCTTTAGCTATTGGATTGGTAGAAGTCTTATGTTGCTTGGCTGATGTTGGAGCGCTCACCCATCTGCAGCTGCTGATGTTGTTTCATGCTGTTGTTAGTGTAAAGCAGCTGATGTTCGTCAGATGCTAAACAGCTGATACTTACATATTTATGTGAATTTTCACTAAACATTCGAGACCCACTTATAATTGGTACTTGTCATGATTCATACCTAAAATGGAGATGAAATCCACTAAACTGCTGATCTCACCATTTAAAACTCAACGATCCTGGCAAGACATGATAATTGAACTGTTCTTTGCAGAGGACATGGACCTTACACCCCTGAATAATATTGGCAAATTGAAGATATCCGAGTTCATGGATTTAAGATTGAAATACTGTACTGAGGGATCCTCATTGAAAGTGCAATCATGCATTCACCTAGAGCGTTAATGTTTTTAATCTTTTGCTACCTTGAATAAATGGTTATAGAATTTATGTAGGATAAGAAACATGCAATTCAATTGTTGCTTGCTTTCTATTGATTCTAAAAGCTGGCAGCATGCTACATATATCTTCCTTACGAAGTATTTTATTTACTACCTGTTTCTGCCTTCGCTTCTTCAACTAATAAATCTTTGAGATGCTAAGTAGACACAATCTAGTAACTACATAAATTAATCACACGATGTGTTACAAGCTAATGCCTCCATCTCTGGCTGATTCTGTGTAGCTAGTTTTTGTTCCTTGTTATCTGGATATGAACATGTGTTACAGAGATGATAGATGTGTTTACTGGTACAAGCGAGCTTGGGAACTTTTGATATGTAAAATCATGGATACATCAATAAAAATACAATTGCTGCTCTATATTGTTGTCGAACATCCTAGTCTGTGATAAAACCTTCTATTTGTAATTTAGAAAAAAAAACCAATTGTGTAAAAACCAGTGTTCCGTACTTGATTTCTGACTGCAAGATACGATGTTAGTTCTCATCTGTAACAAGCCGCATTAATTTTGTAAAAGTTGTTGATATATAAGGAAAGTAATCCGAGAATAAGCATGGAAACTGACCATGACTTTGCTAAGCTTCATGATAGACTTTGATGAGAATTTGGAGGTAAATGACAGATTTCATCATATTGCAGAATTTCATCTGGGCAACTTTTGAATTTTGAACCAAGCCTAACTCCTAAGCCAGCTATACCAAAGCCACCTTGAGAAATATAAACCCTAAGAAAAACTAAGTTTTGAAATCTTTAATCAAGCATAAAATATGAACTGCTAAACTAAGGTGCTAAATATGGTATTCTACTAATGGCTATTTATGAACTATGAAGAATACCAATGGAATTTAGTGTAGTGCTAGACAGTGATGAAGTGTAAAAATACAACGTAGAATGCACATTCTGGTGCTGTAGTGCATCACATAAAGTAAGATGGCAGAATTGAGTGAATGCATCCCTTGGGACATATGCCTTGTCTTGTAAAACATCAAATGATCAGTAAGAAATAGATATCACTGGGGTATGATTGTTCCCATGCAATGTACACTTACTATGATGGTAGTAATATCAAATGGCAAGTGTCAAGCACTAGAGTAATATCAAGTAACTATAACCCAAGTTTTAAGTTTCCAGTACTGGATCTGTGCCAGTACATGGCCAGACCAGTATGGGTCCTGTCCATATTAGCATATTGACACACAATACGCTTGTACATACTGCGGTACCAAGGAGAGGAGTAGGTGGAGGAGGAGGAGAAGGAGAAGTACCGAGAGCTAGGGTGGGCAGCCGGACCATCTGGAAAGGGTCAGTCCACATCCTTGTTCATACCCAGACTGGTAAATACCGGCCGGTATATATCAATACAGGCAACACCAGTTTCCTTGCTATTATCCAATGTCACAAATGTTCCAAGAGAAGTCCTTGTTAATTTGTTTGTGATGTTCACGATTCATCAACCATGCATGTATATATAGTCATGGATAAACTTTTATTGCAGTTACATTTTTCAGCTATCTTGGAAATATTACATTTTCACTAATCATGCAGTGGGGGTTTCTCTTCCAGTTTGTCCCACCACAAAAAAGAAAAAAAACCTCACATAGTACAAATATATGATCAGCTAAAAGAATGACTCAAAAAGGCAGAGCAAAATTTGAATATTTTTTTATGCATTTGGCTACTTGTCTTTGTTGTCTAGACTTCTTTTACTTTTCATTTTATAGTTCATTAGAGGTCAGCCCTTGGCATGATGATAAGGTTGTTTGTTCTATTGTGACCAAGGCATCATGGATATGGGTCTTTGAAACAGCCTCCATGATGGTAATGCTGCATATATCTAACTCTGATGATGTTGGCCAATGAAAAGGAGTGTCGAAGAAGATTTACTTCACGTTGTGAACCTTGCCTACAGTCTCATTGGATTGGTTAACTTAATTAACTAGATAGCAATGATTATTATGGATTTTCCTGGATAACTGAGTATTTCTTCTCAAAGGAAAAAGGAGGCCTGTAACATTGTTAAAAGGTGCTAAATAAAGAATTGTGGGAAGCAGAACACTGGCATATAATGTAATAGCTTACATGAGCATTTAAATTGCTGTAATTAAGAACCTGAAAACCAGGAAGAGTTGATTAAAAAAAAAAGAACGAGAAAAGATGTAAGTTTCCACTACAAACTAATACACAAGTACATGAAAGCGTGTATAACCAACATTTAAGTCAAAAGAAACCAAATTTGAACTTCAGAAGATCTGTAGAAATAGGTATCTTGGCTTTGGATAAGTAGTTTAAATATAGCACGTATATAGTGGTCTTTGTGTGAGATACAATCCCTTCTTGCTATTGTTACGTGTTGCTTGTCCTACGCACGTTAGTTATAGTCTCTGAACTTCTCTTAAGGTGATCAATAAGCTATGTCCTCTAACATGCATTTCATTTTGTTTTAATTTGGAAAATGTCGATAAAATCATTTTGTGCATATAGATATGAATGAATAAGTGGATGTATGATTTGTGGTATATCTTTATGTATCCTTTAAGTTAATCAATATGCATGTCTATACACATAAACGTCGATGCCTATATGTCACTTGATGTTTCTATACATCACTTGTGCCTGAAAGAAACTTTAATATTCTGTTAGTTTGGAAGACAGACATATACAAGCATAAAAAATTTCTATATTGTTCTGATGAAGATTTTTAACTATATGCTCGTGTTCATTAATGAACATAGACTAGTGCATGTGTGTACTAGTCATTTGGAAAATTTCCATACCTTTATGTTGACATATGCATATGTGTACATGTCATTTGTCATTTATGTTATTTGCTTATCTCCAATTAGAAAGCAAACCAAAACTCTATTTGCTGCCTAGGCTTCTTCCAAAGATATGTGGTAAAACTCGTCTAAATCACTGGTAACTCTTGAAATTGTCTCTGTAGGTTCACATGTGCAACAAACTCGCTAGCCGGCATGTACGAGTAGGACTTGCTGACCCCAGGGAAGTTCCTCGCTGTGACATATGTGAAAATGCACCTGGTATGTTTGTTGTATCTTTATTAAAATGCTTTTCCTGTATACTAAGGGCCCAACCTGATCACTTTGTATCCATGTAGCTTTCTTTTACTGTGAGATAGATGGCAGCTCCTTGTGTCTGCAGTGTGATATGATTGTGCATGTTGGGGGAAAGAGAACCCATGGAAGATATCTATTGCTGAGGCAAAGGGTTGAGGTCCGTCAACTATGTTTGGAGGACATTTAGATAGTCTGAAATTTGATTATACGTGTTTTCATATTGTAGTTTCCAGGCGATAAACCTGGTCATATAGAAGATCTAACAACAAAAGCAAAGGACCCTGTTGATCATAGGAGGGATCACACAATGATAATGAGAGAGAAAATGAAAAGTCACAGGCTCCCTGCTGATCCTTCTTCAGATGCTAGCAATGATCGTGATGGTAATATCGATTCCAAAATGATTGATCTTAACACGAGACCTGTCCGAAATCATGGGCAATCTTCCACTACCCAGGTGTGGTTTAGTTCCTGAGCTTTATCATGGCTGAAAATTATATCTACGATGAATGTTTGCTGACTCCATGATTCATTTGCCTTTCTTCCTGATCATCTAAGGCTCAGAATATGGATCCTTCAAGAGATAATAATCATGACTCTCCCGGTGTTGGTGTTGTCCCCACTGGTCATTTCCAAAGCGACCCATAGAAGCAATGTATGTTTTTAAGAATTTGCATATGTAAATTTGGTTTTTTTCTGCCATTGTCGGTTGAACATGTAGTCGAGTCTCATTTGTGCTGCATGCAGAGGAAAAAGGCACCTCTGTTACTCTCTTGCGTTTGAGTTGTAATGCATTTCCTGAATATTTGGTTCATCCTGGGTCTTGTTGTACACAATGTGAAGTTCTTCAATCTGAATGATTGCAGCTTATTTGCATTAAATGTGTACCTCCGAGAGATTATCTTTAGGTTTCGGGTGGCTTTTTGAAATTTTCTTAATGTGCTTTGAGTATATTCCTTTTGGAGTTTGGTGACCACAAAACAAAATGATCTAAACACAATCTTAAAACAATGTTATATGTTTGGGACAGTCCATTTCTGCTTCCAGCCATTGTTCATCAATTATCAACTGCCGATACATTAGTCATGAACAGTGGATTAATTCGAATTTCTATTTAAAGGTTCGTATTATTGTTGTTGTTGCTGTAGTAGAATATTTGCTGAAATTTTTCATCGCAACAATTTATTGTAGCTGATGCAAATCCCAATGATGGATTCCTGATTTCCAAATGCCTATTTAGGTTGAACCAATATTTGTTTCCAAGACATGTTCCTGAGTGCAAGGGGAAAACAACTTATGGGTTGTCACCTCAATACCATATTTGTGATCACCTTTTGATCCCAAGATATTCCACAGATCCAAAGCAACAAAATGGATGGTTGCTGGAACAGTATGGAGGTCATCACTGAACATAGCATGATGCAGGAAATTATCACATACATATTAAATCTACTCAATGCAATTCAATCTAATGAGATGACAGTTTGTATTATTACTGACTGCTCATAGCAAAAAGTACATTCTACTACTATTATTGACTGCTTATGATTGCCAACATGTCTGCTCAGTCAAATTGGCAGCCTTGAAAACATATAACAAAGGAAGAAAACAGCTACTGAAACTAATTGAATCATGTGTATTTCTTGTTTTCAATCAAGTCAGGGCTGTACTTGCTACATGGAAGAATAGATCTGTATAAAAAAAGAAATAGAAGATGGCTTAGCTGTGGCAGAATAAAAGTCTCCATGAGAAGATGATGATGACCTGAAGATTGTTCAAGGGAACGAGTAAAACCGTAAGCAGTGATGAACATCACTGAGATGATTGAGTCACTACAATTCCAAGTATCAGACTACCAATCTCATCTTGTGGGCACCAACAGTGCAGCTCAAAGGAATCACAAAATCGGTTGGGAATCAGCAGGAAAGTTGAGCAAAAGCTGGTCCAACGCAAATAAACCATTGATGAACTCCGAGCATTTCAGGTAAGATTTTCATTAAAGCTATAACTGCAGAAGGCACCAAGAACTGAGCTTTTTGTGACTACTACTTGGGGGATGATAGTGAACAGGATATCAAGCCTCAAGCTGCTGCAGAATTTCTTGTGCAGCACAAAGATATGAAGAGTGACCGCTGATGATGTCAGTAACATCAACCTAGGAATTGTTAAAAGAACATCTGAATTATAAATATATGTCAATGTATGGACAAGCAATGATGCAAGAATTACAAATCCATACATTTTCGATTCCAGGCACATTGACATTTTGAATGCCAGCCAAACCATGGGTCAGCATACTGTACTTTGCCAAAACTGTCAGTTTTAAGAAAACAAGGAAGGACATTCTCTTCTCAAGAAAAAAAATATTACCTTGCTCGGAAAGTTATTCCGAGGATCCAGTCATTTGTTGAGAACACGTTCACGAATCTCCCAGCAACGATCTGCACAACATTGCAAGTACGATAGGGCATGCTGCTAATGGACCAGCTTTGAATGAAATCATCACGCTTGCATGAGAAGTGACAGAAAAATCATTAAAGCATGCCTCAGAAGATTAAGATTATTCTGTTTATAAGAAAGTAAAATAACTTAAAGACTATGAGGAAAAAATTTGAATTGACTTCTGCATCATGTCATCTAGAAACTAATGGCCTCAATTCTCAAATGCCTTGTTTCTCCATAATATCTCACAACCTACAATTGATATTGATCATTGCATTTCTTTAAAATGTAAAAAAAATTAACTGATACACTTTCAGTACATCTAGTCAGTTACTGGCACTTGATGTTGTTCACTTCTTAAAAAGATGCAAAGTTGATTTCAACATATATAGGTCCAAACACAATTAAATATAATGTACAGTATGAAGTTTCATTTCAACTATGTTGATAGAAATATAGTAAACAGTTTGTTGTGTATATGTGAAGATCAATATGCTAGTCATATACATTTTTAAGTGTCAATATAGAAATGGAAAAAACAAGTATGAGACTTTCGTACTTTCCTAGCACCCTCCCAATTTTCTCCACTGACAGAAATTGGTGCACCAAGGAGAAAAACTCTTTCTACGAGACCCTCTGCCCATTTAAAAATAGATCAGACATGCTGAGGAGCAATAAAAAATGAATAACATAGTACAAATTACCGTTGTTTCCTGACTTTGACAACTCTTCCAAGCACTTAAAGATGACCCGTGCTCCCAGTGAAAAGCCAATAAGGGTTACTGGCCTGAACAAGAGTTGTAGCAGTTAAACAGTCTGTTGGACTCCCTGAAGTTATTTAATTTAAAGGTTAACAACTTTTCTTGGTCACACACCTGTTGCCCTGCAATCCCTTCAACAATGCTTCAGCAAGAAGTTTTCCTGCTTTATTTGATCTGGATTATGACAAATAGAAGTAATATGGTCAAGGCGATTACTGAATGCAGTACAAAGACTATCAACAGTGACTTCTGTTGTGTGTGGTAGTTGCACCTATCAATCGCAATTGACCATTTGCTGTCTATAAATTTTGTGGCCGAAAGTAATGTAGTTGGCCAAGAAACTGCAGTCACTAGAGTGCTTAAGACAGTCATCATCGCACCTCGCTTCATTAACTCCTTTGTAACCTCTTCAGAAGGATTTTTCATGTCAAAGATCTAATTGTTAGTGTCATTAACAAATAAAACAAGAAAACACATAGTAGCCAAAATTACTTGATGTAATCCAATCTTGGATTGCATTGCTCAATGCAATCAAATTCTTTGACTCCCATCTAAGAACATACCTAAATATCAAAATAAAGCACATTTAGGAAAACTAATTGAACAAAGCAACAAGAGAGCATCTATGCATTATTTCCTTTCTGGTACCCTGTTGAACATATGCCTAAAAGAAAAGGTCAAAGAAATAAAATAAGATCTAGATGGAAAGACTATCAATAGACAGTCCTCACTCTCTCTTAGGTAGCTGCTTACTTGTTACAATAATTATTTAAAAAGTGTAATATCTGACTCGAGAAAGGATAAAAAACTGTGAGAAATCATTTCCATACAATAAAGTTACAAGTAAAGAAAGTTCTACATAGTTGCATGATAAACAAAATAATGAACAAGGCTTCAATACCAGTCCTTGAGGTAATTGTATGGCGGGTAATACCATATGTCGGTAGGCCCCAGGGCTGATTGGTATGAATCAGCCGAATAAGGAGGTGTATGAGGAAAAGGAGGAAGAGGTGGAGGAACTAAAGATGAAGAATAAGGAGAAGAGAGGAAGAAAGATGAGGGAGAGATGGTAAAGGCAGTTACAGGAGGAGGGGATAGAGTCTGTAACATCGGTGATGGAGGCAGAGGCTAAAGGAGGAAAGAGAGAGGAGGGGGAGAAACGAAAATATACTGAAAGCTGTTTTGGCAGCTTCCAGATTAAGGCAGCTTTCAACAACTATTTAGTCTATCAACGTACATCTCAACAGATGTTGAGGTTGTCATTGACCAGACTTCAAATATATACACATGTACAAAACTCACCTGTTTCAAATCAAACAGTGAATTTTTTAAGAGAAGCAAATTTACAACAGTCAATCATACTCATAGATCTGTCTCATCCACAAATGAAGTTCAGTTCAGACAAATATCCATAAATCAATATCTTCCTCATATTTCATGTTTGATTCCACACTCCATGGAAGAATATGTTCTAATCACTCTTCTTCCCACCCCATGCTCACCTTTCGATCACCCATTCTTGCAACATAAGACATGCATATAACCATCTGTTAGTTCAACTGCTTCTCTTATGTATCTGACTTCTGATTTACATCAAGTAAATGGAAACAGGATGGACATTACACGAGGCCCATCCTATCCTATGAATGTTGAATCATTTAAGGATTATGAAATATTGGCAAAGGAAGCAAGATGATATTCTCAAATGAACCAAAAATTCAGAATCTTTTTTGGATTGTCTGATTATAATTGGTAGCATATTTACAGTACAATGTTCCCTCAAACAGCATTACTCTTGTTCTTAGTGTATGAATGTAATTACTTATCAGCATTATCTGTGTTTACATCCAATGCCTTTCATACACAACCATATATACTATCATGTAACACTTAGTCACATACTGTTCTGTTTTACCAAGAAAAAATGCCACCGTAGTGTCACGAACGGTCGTCGGTCACCTGCAACAACTCCGTTCAACGAACCGTTCGTCGCTCTCATCTACATGTACAGTTACTTGGCAGCCTGTTTTGCCTTGGTTTTGAGTCATTTTACTTGTAAAAATGTAAGTTCGAATAAGCTGCAGCGTCACAAAGCGACCGCTCACCGAACCGAGCAAAACAGCCCCAAAACAGCTCCGTTTTTGTGTGCCGCAGGCTGATTTCTGGAATCTGCCTCCGCTCACCAAAACATTAGCCATCTCAGCCCCTTTGAATCCCCCGGGTGGCACAGGGCTGGATGGGGCTTCGGTATAGTACCGGGTGTTGAACACTCATTCGCAAGTTCGCACATTGCCTTGACGGGAACTTGTTGTCGTGCCCGGGACTCGGTGAGCAGCTGTTTGTGGGCTTGCAACTATTCGTTCAACCTTCTAAAGCCCTTGTTTTCCCCCTCTCCCTCTTTTCTCTAGTGCATGCAAGGTGCTCGCTGAATTGCTTGTAAAGCTTCCCCTCTTTTCGCGAGAGGTCGGGACTTGTTCGTTGCTCGTTCTTTCGAACTAATAAACTTTCTCTTTTACAGGTCCTTCAGGACCTGCGAGAGGTTACAAGTGGGCTGATCTTTGCGGAGCAATATCGCAAGGGCGAAGCGCGACTTAGGCAACGCAAGCTAAATTCGCGTCTTGGCCGCAAGGGTGCCTCACGCCTTAGGAAATTCCAGCTAAGGCCGTGACAGTAGAGCAGTAAATTATATTAATCACGTGAAAATCACTTATACATCAAGTTGATTTCCAGCAGCCTAGCTGAAAATACACTCACTCATTTGCTTTCGTAAGTGAAGAAACATAACAAAAAAAAAAAATCATAAACAGTTTATTCTGGAAATATGAATGTTGAACAAGAAAAAGAGAAAGAATAATCAGTATGATGCAAAAAAGAATTCGAAGTTCAGTATCTGCAATGTGCAAACCATAAAGCAGCAGAAAAGGCAAACGGTATTCATGCAAAAGAAAGGAAAAAAACAATTGTATACAGTCTACCTCTCCAAGTTATTTATTATTGCATCCCAGGGTCTTACAAAGTCTTCTTCCTCAAATACAAAACCAGAAACATAGATACCAACTGCTAAACACTGTAAAGGAAGACAGAAATGGAATAGAGTTAATAAGATTCAGGATTCCCCAAAGACAATTATTTTTGGATGCCACATGGGCATAACAAGACAGCTGAACTTGAAAACAAGAAATTGGTCAACTCCTTCAGTATTCCAAACAAGAAACTGCTGAGAAAGAATGACTTACACCCTGGTTATGATTTTCTCCAATTGGAATAAAATCGAACTCTTCAATATCTCCAACTCTCCTAGCCATTTTGCTCCCTGCAAGACCAGCGCCTGCAGCTGTTTTCACAAATCAATACAAGATATCAGTGACTACTTAATGAGTTCGAGTACCTCAAGGAAAACACAGACAAATAGCATATAATATCTTCCCAATGCAAATCTCACAAAAATGAAAACTTGCTTATTTATACAACTATTGGAAAAAATATACAGCTCTAGCAACATTTATGCAGGAATGATCACTAAATGCACAATATTTTGAAAACCATCAGAAGCTAACCTCCAAATGATGCAGCAACAGCAACTGAGCCAGCGGCTGATCCAGCAACAGTAGCTGCTGCAGCAAACCCACTTGCTCCAATAACAGGGACTATGGTTCCTAATGTAGGAGCTAAAGCACTAAATCCTGCAGCAATTGCTGGAGCCGCCAGGCCTGTTATTGAAGATGGAATAAGATTGGAATGGAACCATTTGCGCTTCTGGTAAATTGTTCAACTGGCTAAAAAAGAATTTTATGGCGAATTAGCAAATCTGGTACCTCCAGATATTGCTAACACGGCTCCTCCAGTCAATGCAGCTGCACCAATTATGCCACCACGTTTCCATCTAGACCACCTGCTTTCTGCTGATTCACCCTCTTCAGATTGTACTTCCTCTTTCAATGATGCAATAGCAGAGCAAGCAATTATTATCTCCATAGCTTCCTATAAAACCAAGCTTAAGATTGGAGCAAGCATGAAAACATCTTACAGTGATAATAAAGATTAGAGAAACTGAGGAGAGAACATGTATACTATCATGAATACACAAGTTGATGTTTCTGATATGGATAAATACATATTTAATTTTAGAACCTCATTAAGTTCTCATGAACCATTAGTATGAATTAATTAAAAATAAATCATTGCTCATCATGTAAATAGTCAATTTTGACAATAAAACAATTGCTGGCTCTCTACTGCTCCAAAGTTAGCAGGAATAAAAGGAACTACCATGCTCTCTTTTTAATTAAAAATGTCATATTGTGGATGCCACAGAGATTGGTGTACTCTTAATCTGCAAGATATTTGACCAAACATGAAGACTCTAGTATATTGTGGAGTCTTTGGATAAGTGACAATTACTGTGAGACATAAACATATTAGTTGCAATTCCCAGCTTCCATACCATACAGTATATTATTGCAAGGAAAAAAGGTTTCTCATACTAGTATTTGAAGGAAACAAGAAAATATTATTTATGCTAAAAATGTGCTTCTATATTTTCAGAAGTGGGAGAAAGAAGACCAATTAAATTTCACATGTGACAGTGTAATTATCACAAATTGAGAAAGAAGAAGAATTGAGTATATTCATACTATTAAGCTATAAATATAAAAGCACAGATCTCAAAGTTATAAAGGGTTTTGGTCAAATTTTACATGCAGTTTTAACAATACAAACCATTTTTATCCACTCAACACAAATCCATTTTGCCAACAACCTTAGAGCAACACGGTGACGAGCATCATAACCCTTCCTCTCTGGAGGACTTTTCTTGTCTTGAGGTGTATCAGCTAAACAGGCAGAAAGAAGCTCAAAAAGAAATGTCAATTTCCGTTGATAATTCTCTGGAGTGTCCACTAACATGGATTTTTCATCACCAAGGCATTTCAAATGATGAGATGTCTCTTCTACTTTGGGCATAGCTTTCATCGTTCTCATTTGAAATATTTCTGAAAATCTAGATGTCACATCAGAAATTTTATGATTTGCAGCAGAAGCACCTGTGTCATCACATCTATTGTTAAGCTCCTGTTGCTGTGTCTTAGATCCCTCAGCTGGATCAGCATCTGTTTGCAAGCTTAGTGCCATAGAATCAACTGCTTTTGCGAAAGCAACCTCTTGATCTGATTTTTCTGAAGATGCTCCGTTGCAGTCAAAGATTGTCCTCAAGAACTGAGAATGCATGATAAAGTAAGAGGAGGATTCACTATCATTGGGCAAAAATGCATGGTAAGGTCTACAAGTAAATTGAAGTTGCCTTGAAACAAGGTGGATTATACACTCTCAGAACAGAGAAAAAACAATCAGTTTCTTCTCCTTGCTAATGTTTCTAAAGTAAGAATACAGTATCACATAAGAAAAGATGAAAAATGAAGAGTGGCATAACAAAACTTTCAGCACATCTCAAGTAAATATATGTTTTTTGTGTGCTTAATTATGTATGAAAAGCATTTTATAACAGGTAGATTAAGCCAAAGGATACGTTATTTATCTTATGTGCATCTATTAGATAAAAAAATTAAGCTTCCTGAAATCAATATAACAAGTCAAATATCAACAAATCGAGGCATTTCCATATCTCAATTTTGATGAGGAAGTTTTCGGAACTTATCGTAGCGCTTAATCTCACTTTGCAACCAAATGATGAGTAGATAGAACAAAAGAAGATGGAACGTACCCCATCTATGTGCCGTTCTGGTGAAGAAGAAAGAGCGGTTTCCTCCAATTCAGCCCACACCTTGGAATCAATTTCCAGAAACCTACATGAGATCATCCATTCAGATTTATTGTAACTCGCTCAAAGAACTACCAATTCATGAGGCAAAAAAGAGACCGTAAGACAGGACGGAGAAGGCCGCGGGACTGGTGTGTCCAAAGCCGGGCGGCGGGCTCGGCATGGGTGTCGTCATCCGCCGCAGCAGAGGAAAAGGAGGAAGCGAGAGGCTGGGCCTCTTGTTGGAGCTGAGCATGGCGAAGGGCGAGGGCAAGGAGCGCCGCGGCGGCGTACCTCTGCGCGGGGGAAAGCATCGAATTGGCCATGGATCAAGGCCGTCGACGGTTCGTGAGGAAGGTCGGAGTGCAACAGGGCTCGGCGGCAAGGAATAGGGGCTCGTCGTCGTATTCGACCGAGAAACGCACCGTTCTTGTGGCACACCGGGAGACTGGGGGAGCGCTCCATCTGTCGCGTGGACCGTGAAGCAGAGAGGCCTCGTGGCTTCCGGCGCTCGCACCGGCATGACAGAGGAACTGCTTGTTGAAATGCGACACGAGGATAATGTGGTGATCGATCGAGCGAACCGATGAATTGGATGATCGGAAGCGTCCCATCTCGCTTAACCCAAATTGAACCCGGTTTGGAATCGATTCGAACTCGAATCGGAACCGATTTGAAACCCCGATTGAAGTGATATATATTTATGTTGATACTAATTTTTTATATTTTATTTGTGAGATTACCCGTGAAAGTTTGTATGGGTGTCGTGGTCTCACGTCCGATCTCTGTACTCTCGCGCTTCAACCCGTTCACTGTTACATGCGATCGCATGTACTCCTCGCCCGACGCAGCGTACCTTGCGTCCTTCAACTGGGAGTGCATATATCCCAGTTAATTCGCCTATTTAAGAGCAAGTTACGACTCGCAAAGCCGTGTCTTCTTCTCCATACCTTGCCTTTCTCGCCAGTGCCGGAGATTTTTTTGCCTCTTGCCATCGGCTCTGGCCTCCGGGCTCGAAAAAAGATTATTTTGGTGGAGTGGAACCGAGAAACCTAGTGAGGGGTCAAGGAGTCGGGGAGATGGCGGAGGAATTACCCGACGGTGTTGGTGCGGGAAACCCTGGCGTAGAAGGCAGCGGCGAACCAGGGCAACCCGCTACGGCAAGAACTCTCAAGGGGAAATCCTGCAAGGGATGTCTGTACTATTCTTCGCTCCTCAAATCCGACTCACGTAATCCCGTCTGCGTTGGGATTAGCCGGACTCTTCCAACAGGTTCGTTTACCCCCGGGAATTTTTTTTCCTTTTTGCCTCTAATTTTGGTGGAGTTTGAGGTTATTAACTGGGATTCCTATTCGTAGCCGCATAACTTTGACAAAGCTAGAAAGACGCAAGCTTAGTTGAAAGTTTTGTAAGCTTCGTGCATGTTGTAATTGGTTTTAAATTGAATAATTTTATTCTGGAATATAATGGAAATATTTTTTTATCAGCATTCATATAAAGTAAAATCCCTTATCATTGATTGTCTTGCTTGACCTAATTGATAGTGATGCACAAACTTAGAGAATAATTGCCAATCACTCGTTCAATATAATTGTAGGAAAAGCTGAATTGTGCATCTTCTTATGGATGTATAGCCAGCCATTCACTGATTCATTATAACTGTAGGAAAACCTGTTTCGTGCATCATTTCATGGATGGAAGTTGTACGATGGTAAAATTGACTTTTGGAGGTAGTCAATTATATACCTCCATTCAGGGATGATCGAGGATACCCATCACTGGTATCTAAGTCCTTACAACACTTAGGGGCAAACAGAACGCCTCTCTATATACAAATAGGGGTACATATTTCTGCCCTTAAATATGCTATGCTCAAAACAGATACTTTTTATGCAAATTGGGAGAGCTCTTTCTACAACTGAAGTACAATAACAATTAACAATATCCATTAAGAAGCAGTAATGTTCCAATAATTTGGAGTCAGCGACATGAATCTTTTTCACCATGGAGCTCTGTTTAGAGAAATGAATGTAATTTTGTCTAGACCGCTTCATCCCACTGGGTATTTACTGATCCATGCGTGAACTAGCATGCAAACCGCTCCTTTTTGGGTGGTAATCCCAAACCATTTTTTCTTCTTTTTTTAATCACTTAACACTAACCCGTCACCTACCCCAGTCCTCACCTCCCTCGGGGGGTGCCCTTCTCTGCACTTCCTTCATCACCTCCCTCATGCCGCCCACAACTGCTGGCTCGCTTCCTCTGGATGGTGCTAAATATTTTTCTCTCTAAAAAGTCAGCACTTATTTTCACTTACAAAAGTGTCAGTCTGAATGGAGACTAATTCCATCCCTACTAGTTCCAATGCAATTGATGACAGATATCTTTTCCTTCAAAAGCATCATATGGAGACAAATATTTCCACCACAACAATATGATCTAGCAAGTTAGTGTAAGTTCGTTCATGGGAGAAGTTCCAGAATGTTTCACGCGTTCTGTAGATCTTTTTGTTGTTTACAGCTTTACACATCATTGTGCATGTGATCCATTACCCCATTATCATGACATTCATACAATGTTATGCCCTATGGTGCTTGGAAGATTTTTTTTAATATGATCTTTTTTAGAATGAAATGACACAGGTTTGTGGCTTATACCATGTGGGATATTGTATTGATGAGATTTTTCATGAAAATGATTTGTAATATAAAGTCAAAGGAAAGAACTACCCAGTGCTCCCATCAATACAAGGTTTCAAGAGGTTCAATATATGTGACCTTACCTTTGCAAGAAGAGAGGTTTCAGTTGAATTTGGTCACTGAGATAGCAAAAGAGCAATCCTACTATGATGTGATGCGTCGCTCCATCTTATATCAGTTAGTTGTCATGAATTATATCACTAAATTCAATTTATGGATTGTTATGCTTTGGTTGATATGATCAAAGATCTATGTGTTATAGTTATAGGCAAGGTCTGCCATACCGAATCGTACCGTCCGGTACGGGCGGTATGTACCGGTCCGACAGGCTACCGGTATACGGACCGCCCGCTACCGGATGGTACGCCCAAAAAAACCCCGTATCGGACGATACGGGATAATATCGTACGGTAACGGTCGAAATTTTAACCGTTATCGCCCGGCACCACTCGGTAGCGGTTGAAATCGATCGTTACCGCACTGTAGCAGTGGTATAGTGCTCCAACGGTCAATTTGACTGTTGGAGCCCTTTCTCCTCCTATTTAAACCATTCTTCTCTTCCCTATTTCATTATACTCTCTTAAACTCTCTCTCAAACTTTTTTTTTCTCTCCTAAACTCTATAAAACAATGATTTGTGAATTTATCGAGGCTAATTTGGGAAGATTAAGTGGAAGAACTTTCTAATCAAGAGGTATGTGTTCGTTTACTTTAATTAGAGAGTAATTAAGATACTTAAGATTATGATTAGTGTGTTTCATGCATAGTAAATATTGAATAATATTTATGATAGTAAAATAAGTTTAATTAAGTTTTATTAAAGTTATTTAATGCTGCGATTAATCATTTTAATGATGATTTAATCAAAATTTGTTTGATTTTATATCAATTCAATGTCTTTAATACCTATTAGGGTATTTATCATGTTTATAGTGGTGAAAGAGAAGTAATTAGTGAAAAATTAGCTATATTAATCATATAATTAGTGTAGATAAATGATGATTTTATCATAATTTGAATCATATTAGATTAAAATTATATATTTAATGTTTCTTTTATGTGTTTAACATATATATGATGGTAAAATAAATTTAATTATGTTTTATTAAAGTTATTTAATACTGCGATTAGTCATTTTAATGATGATTTAATCAAAATTTGTTCGATTATATGTGATTCTTTAATTCATTTAAATTTTAGAGTTTATATTGTAACAAAATAGTCTAATAATTCAACTGATTTTTCTGTAGATATTTCAATCTATAAAGGATTGAAATACGAACCTCGAACAAGACTACTTCAAAGCCCGAAAAAGATGTGATACTATTCTTACCTAATTTACATTGATTTTGCTAAACTTATACTATTACTATATTTATTTGTAACTTGAAAACCCTATCCTAATTTTTTTTTTAATTTTCAGATATTTTCGGAGGGTTAAATCGGTGAAATCAGGTGTACCGCTCGGTACACCTCGGTGTACCGCTCGGTACACCGTACCGTACCGTACTGAACTCGAGTCGAAACGCAGGTACGGTACGGTGAACCTTGGTTATAGGTTCATCTAAAATTTAGATGGCATCTCTGGTTCTTGCTATATAATTGTAAAAGGTTTTGTTATGGTCAGTTTATGTTTCCACTTTTGTTTATAAGATTTTGCTAGTCACAACCAGTTAAATCTTGCATGAGGAGTATCCCACTTGATTAATTACTAACCATAAATTCTTATGACCAGCACCTTTATTCATTATGGGGGAGTCTGAAATGAAAGCTACACAAGATGGGCACGATCTGTCAGATTTCAAGTATGCCTGCATTGGTTGTTCCATTTTCGTGGATAACAATGATAAGCAAGAACACCGAGCACAGTTGCCATTTTGTGCTGGCATTGAGGTTATTCCTTGTTTAATATGTGTTTTGGTTAATTAGGCTTTCTTCTGTAGAAGTATATGTCTCATACACTTTACACTTTCTTACATTTTGGTGAACAACTGTTTAATGGAAGTGATACATAGTTACTGGTAAAATTTTGAATTTGCTGGCCAATAATCCCAAAAGCTTAAGTATTTATGGAAGGAACTGATATCTTTACAAGTTTGAACATCCCTTTTTGGGTGCAAATAGCATTAGGTTTGAGAAGTGAAACTGAACCCGCAGCGCATGGTGCAACCCAATTAAGGAGAAGTTTATCTTCCTAATAGATAAACTGAACCTCAAGCTCATGGTTCTCGAAAGCATAAGTTTCTATGTTTGAATGCATGGTGCTTGAAAACATAGTCTCACAACCCCAAGCGCATGTACAAGCTAACCTTTAATTGCTTTTACTTGTGCTTCACTTCTGTATGAATCGAGGGGCTTATTATCGCAATTCATTGTCTGGATTTTGGGGTGCACCTCAAGATTTTGCCAGTGTGAGATATTGTTCATAGACAGTAGTTATGAAATTAAATAGAAGGAAAGCCTGAAATGTCTTTTGTTGAAATGTGCATATATGTGTGCTTTAGTTGTATATGAATTAGAAATTCTGATTCACTGTCAAGTTTTTCTTTTCTGAAATGGCTAATTATTGAAATGTGAATATATGCCTTCTTTAGTTGACTATAAACAAGAGATATCTGATCCACTGTCTAGTTTTGTATGAGTGCAACGCATATGCTCATGCATCATATCGTGAAGCTAAGAGATTGTTTTTCTACCCTTTCCCCTTCCCAGCTATTAGTGGAGAAAAGAGTGTCAATCTCTGATCATGTTGCTGCACCAGTTCAAAAAGAAGGTACTTTATATATTATGAAATTTTCAATTTTTTATACTGTATGGAAAATTTGGTTTTTAGAAGGTCTTTTCACATGATTATGATGTATGTTTAATAGTTTGACATTTTTAGGCAATAGGTTAAATTCTGGGATGCATTGTGACTCTAATGTCTAATGGAATGGTGGATAGTTTTTATGAAGATGGGAAGGGTAGCCTTAAAGACCTTGTTTTCAATTGAAAAAGGCCAACTTCCAGGAGCTCAGCATACTAGGTCTGTGGTATCATCTTCCGTTACATTCACCATCCACCTACATAGGTAAACACAAGGGAACAAAGTTCTAGATATTTTTTCTAGTTAGTCGTAGATTTTTTTTTTTAATCTTTTCTTCATTTCTTTCTGTGCCAACTTATTTGAAATTAAGTAGGTTTATTTTACTCTTTTTTGCTTTGTATTTGAAATGGTACACTGGTTAAGAAACACAATGAAAAATTCCTGCAGAATTTGAATGTGTTTCTGGGTGTAAACAGATTGATAATATAAATGCAGTAGGCCATAATGTCATAGCCCTATAAATAAGCATTACAACTGGCTTGCAGGTTAATGCGACCTGCATGGCAGAGGGTTCTGATGCAAGATTGCTAGATACGTGTTGGATGAAAACTTGGTTGGTAATTGGTTTTACTGGTCAGCGTATAGGATGATCCAAGCAAGAAAGGAACATCGTCAAACTTAGTGTGCCTATTTTACTTTTTGTTCAAATTACTCTTTGATTTTTGTCAGTCAGAAATGGATAACAACACCTGCCATGAATTATATGTTGCATTTGATCATTTCATCGTCTCCTCCATAATATTTTTGCCATGATTATGGCACAATTGTTCAAGTTAGTTGACGGTTGTTGCCTGTTGGTTATTTATAGCTTGTGCATTACTAAGGCGTAGGTTTCACTTATTGATCAGTGTAAAATCTTTGCCGTGACTTAAATAACCACACAAGTTACAAGTGTCATTGGTTGCCCATAGTTCATGCCGTAAAGCACGTAAAGGTTTTCTCAACTAATTCATAATTATCTTGATATATGTGATTTGTTGTGTGGTACTTGTAGATGCTACCGCCCGATTCCCATTACAACCACACCAACCAGGTCAATCTTCGGCAGAACTTCTAAGCAGGTGATGCATTAGTTGAAGATTTATCTCCTTTTATTTCTTTTGCAGTAAAGGTTCCAAGTTGAGCAATGCTGGTCTGTGTGAATGCAGATTTAGAAGGAATGCTGGAGTGGTAGCTTCAGGTGTGGCTAAGAACCTGAACAAAGTGGGAAATTACATAAAGGACAACATTGATGATATATTTTACCCTTTCCGCAAGCCACCCAAGTAGCAAAGCCACAAGTCCAACGTCGAGCAAGAGACCAAAGAGGGCAAGCCACCCAAGTAGCAAAGCCACAAGTCCAACGTCGAGCAAGAGATCAAAGAGGGCAAGCCACCCAAGTAGCAAAGCCACAAGTCGAACATCGAGCAAGAGATAAAACAGGACTGCAGCACATTACTGTGTGAATATTGCTAGTTTAAAATTACAACCTTAGATTTGTCCAAATGCTAAGAACAATTGTAGCTCGAGTACTCGAATGCCCATGTTAATCGGTATTTGTTATTCTAATTATCAAATATTTTTTATATTTTTATTATATTATTCAATGATATTAGATGTGGTATATCTCAACTAATGTCTGTTTAAGCAATTGTGCAGTTATATATATATGTTCGAAATGAATATGATATTTCATTTATCCAACTTATTGTCAACGGAGAGCGACGCCGTGGCATCCAATTTATTGCAAGAAGAGAAACAATAATTTGCAAATGAATCGAAAAGCTTTTCATCGCACTGATTGCATATTCCATCATCTTTGGAAGTGAAGTAACTATCTACACTAGAGAAAGATTTCCTTCATCTTATGTGCGTTCTGTTGAGCGAGAACAGGCGATCCTCATCATCCAGCTTGGAAGAGCCACGTCGAGGTTGGTGTTCGAACACTTTCCAGAAACGAATTGTTTCGTCCGCTGCAGCCGACGCCACCGTGCATCCATCCGGGCTCTTCACAAACGCGAGAGAGAGCGTTTCAGAAAAGAAGATTCACAGAAACATCATTCGCAATCAACAGCTTCGGCTTCTTAATTAATTACCTGAGAAAGGTGTAAGACTCTGGCGGTATGCCCGGTTAAATCTGCGATCTTTGTCATCGAAGGGTATGTCCATAAGCTCAGCTGATTCTGACTGTAACCATGGGCGCTCAGAATCTCCTTCTCGTGTCTGTTCCACTCCAGCGCACAGACCTGTTCGATGACTTGGTGTTGTAGAAATCATGTTCTTGGATTAGAAGGAAGAATCAGATTTGGGAATGTGTCGTGCTTAATTGCCTGCGCAGAGGTGTTGATGCTGTCGGTACACTTCCCCGTTTGGGTGTTCCAAATCTTGATGCACTGGTCAGCAGTTCCACCACCGGAAGCCAACGTACTCGATCGGAACGGGCACCATGCGAGGGCTCTCACGGCGGCGCAATGGTCGCTGTACCTGTGCAGGTACTTTGACGATCCCATCTTCGAGGATTCCCAGACGTGAACGAGGTTGTCGTTGCCGCCGCTCGCCAGCAGATTCCCGCCGCCCGACCACTTCAGGCCACAGACTTCTTCGGAGTGTGCTCTAAGCCGAGAGGCCAAGTGGTGGGAAGATCTAACTGCAGAGATCAGTCAAGGAAACCTCAAGTTGCATTGAGTTGTGATCCATCCGTCAGACAGCGCCAATTGTGATCTTACCATCATGGTTAATTATGGATGCGTCATGGCTGCCCGATGTCAAGACGTTCTGATTCCAAGAAAGGCTGCCGACTCGAGCCGAGTGCCCTTCCAGGATTCTGACCTGATATCGTAGATAATTGTGGTTGAGAGGTATGTCGGTCAAAGAAGACGACAAGAGTGGTCGAGGTTGATGTCGATCAAACCTGCTGCAATTCTATGGCATCCCATATCTCAACTCTGGATCTCGCAAATCCTACGGCCACAGTCTTGGCATCCATGGACCAGGCAATGCTTGTGGGGTGATCGTCCTCATCTGCTGCTGTTAGCAGCAACTGTACGGAATTGTTCGTGGCATTCCAGAGGTAGACTGAGCGCCCCAGGGCGACTGCCAAGATGTTGTTCTTCCCCCAGTCCATGAGGTTTAGGTAGTAATCATCAAGGAGTGCCGTCCCATCCAGAATCCGATCCGCTGACTGCATCCATTCATCAAAGCAGATGACTTCAGGAAGCTTACAGTAATTAGGAAGTTGCTGCATCGTCGAATTTTCGGGTTACCTTGGGAACATGACGAATTCGATCGATCGGCCTTAGCCGCGCCTGCTGATCTTTCATCATCTCGTCCACAAGAAGAACGCTGGGTTTGGAGTTTCTTGGGCTCCCTCTGAAAACCAACATCTTGCGTGGCTTCCCCTCCGAATCGAGCCTCATATTCTCCTCCACCCTCCTCCTGTACTCATCCTGCCGCCAGAACGGGGTCAAGAACGAGAAGCCTAAGCAGCCTAATCAGAAAAGACGGAGCGGTAGGGACCTTAGGGGTCAAGATCACGGGGCTGTCGATGGCGGCAGGCTCCCTCCGTCGCCTTTCCGTCAGCGAGGACCGAGCGAAGTCCAGATTCATCAAGCACCTCGTCGGTATGAACCGATCCCCCTTCAAACCAAGACCCAACCTTTCAGAACGAAGATTTAAAGGGCGAGCAGAGAGAGAGAGAAAGGAGATGAGCAGAAGAGGATTCGGGAATTACCGGATGGGCGAGCTCGTTGGAGGCGGGGGAGTACCACTCTCGATCCCGGAGCCTCATCAGAGGCGACGCCATGTCGCGGGACCAAGAAAGGAGAGATCTTGGAAGGGGAAGGGGAACAGAGATTAGGGTCTCTCGGGGGAGAGCAGAGGAGGGAAGGGAAAGAGTTGATTCCAACGGTCGTAATGGAGCGCGGGGCCTTTAGACCAAGGGGTTTCCTCTTGTTATATGGTAACAGAGGCCGCTTCGTTTCCCGCCGTGCACGCAAGTGACTCAGGTAGGAGAAGCCGTTTCCGACTCGGAGAAGGCCATTCCGATTCCGAACTCAACTCGGACTACTAATTTTGTAAAAGAAGAGGAAAAAAAAGAATTCATATTATTTTAATTTTAGATAGTTGTTAAAAAACATTTGAGAAATTTTGATCTCACATTGAGTGGGACAAATATCTATAAAACAAAATCACATTGTCCTACACAATAATCTTGATAAATATTTTGTTAGGGTTGCTAACATTCCCCAAAGTTTAAGTGGATGAGGCAAGCATAATATATTTACAAGCCTTCACAATAATTTTGTAAAAGAAGAGGAAAAAAAAGAATTCAAATTATTTTAATTTTAGATAGTCGTTAAAAACATTTGAGAAATTTTGATCTCACATTGAGTGGGACAAATATCTAAAAAAATAAATCACATTGTCCTACACAATAATCTTGATAAATATTTTGTTAGGGTTGCTAACATTCCCCAAAGCTTAAGTGGATGAGGCAAGCATAATATATTTACAAGGCTTCAAATAGTTAAGCTTAAATTGTGAGAAAAGAGTCTAACATATTTATAAACCTTATCAAACTTATTACCAATGTATTTTACTCCTCACAGACTACTTCAAATTTCAAGTGATGCATTGTGGAAGAAGTGTTTAGATGTTTAATTTTCCTTTTGATTTTTTGGTTAAAAAAGGACATGACCAAAGCAATACAATATATAAAGGTCTTCTTTACAAACTGAGAAACAAAGATATGCATTAACAACATTATTTTTTTGTCTTTTTACAACGGAGTAAACTCATGAAATAGCCAATTCTGTCATCAAAATGCATGCGAAGTAGTTTGAGGGGTGGATGTGATCTTAGCTTCGATGGGAAAAAGAAGAAAAATAACATACCAAAATGACGTCCGACTTGCTTAGAGCTTGTTTGAACATAAAAAGCTAAAATTACAAGGACATGAAAAGGCTGCTCTCTAACCAGACACTGCATGTGCCTGATCTCAGGTGTCGCCAATTAGGAGAGTGTTTTTGAGAATTGCAACCTCCAACCTAAGTGTAACAGAAATTGTAGAATCAGAAGAACAAGAAAGTTAACAGAAAATTTGAGCTACACGATTATATGGAAACAACCAAGTTAAAATAAAATTAAGATCCATGAGAAGATCAATCATATCTTTACATGTCATTGGAATATTTAAACTATGGGAGAAAAAAAAAGAACTTTACTAGATCAAAGCAAATGATAAATAAAACTGAAATTAAAATTTTCAAGACCAGAATATTCATCGATAGATAGCAAAATTTCATCATTCCAGAAAACAAGGCTTTCCAACTGAATTAATTTCACTGCAAAAGTTGGACTGATCTTTTATCCAATATTAAGGTTTACTAAGCTTTACTAATCTCAAAACTTCAATGCTGAACCTCGCTTCTCTGATCCTTCGTAGCTACAATCCTTTTCAAGAATAAGCTTATGAAGAAAGCTGTCATTATTGTGTTGACCTAGGCATTACTTTTTGCAAAGGTCAATAAGATTAAGTAACCATTAAGTAGGAGTGGACGAGACAACTCGTTGGTGGGTCAACTAGAATTGTGAAGTCCCCACCGTTAGGGTCTATAGGCCAAAACTGATCTGTTGGTGTTAATATTTCTAAAAGACAACACAAAAGTGTCTGAAGAGGACCTGAAGCCTTTTTCTTTTGTTTTTTTAGTAAACAATATTCAGAACCTAAAAGCACCTCTAAGAACACGAAGTGGACCTTCTACTTTCATTGACCTATCGACAAGTAATGACACCACAATGTTTACTTATCTTCCTCTTGATTTTGCATTGTGCTATAAGTTCAATAATTTTCCAAAAGAAATCTTAATGCATTGATGTGAACCACGCAAATAAGATAATTAGGATATTTAGATTTATCAAGCAATTTTGGCACATGATTTACCACAGTAACAAACATGGAGCGAACAAATGCTTCAAGTCACACAACAGCCACTATGAATGCAAGCAAATGCTACATACATTTGACCATACCTATTTAACACATTGGCCACACTTTTCTAATGGAAAAACTAATCCAACTTCAACAGCAAAATTGTCATTATTTTGCTGGGTAACATATGACCTGTAAGTTGTGTAGTGAAGGCACATGCTTCCAACCAAATATTTCAAAATTCTGCTTCTTTTTCTTTTCTCTTGTCTGCACAAGAAATGACTGCACTTACCTAGTGTGATATGTAAGGAAAAAAGGTCCCATAATAAGCAGGTAAAGTAAGCCAATCCAAAATTTCTCCACTTCACAAAGAGTTGTATTTAGCTCTCTACATGACATTTCAAGTTGTGACAATGCAAATATCCAGAATAAACCTCATCTAAATATGTCAAGTTTGCTGGAAGGTTAGTACATTGTGTTCCTCGATTTTCATTTAGAAATATGATGTTAATTCCGATACCTTTCTAATATTATAAAACAGTGGTTCCCTGCTCTATTGCCCTACCAGATGCTACATCACCCTTTATATTGATTGGCCTTCTTTTTCCAAATTCTATTATCAAACCTCTAAGCCAAAACTAAAACTACATTGCTGAATGGTTGTGCAAAAGCTCCAACCTTTCGGACAAAACAAAAACCAGATTGTTGAATGGTCCACCACTATTTGTTCTGCTTACCCTCTTCTCATATAATCTTTAGTACAATAAATCCTAACCTAGTGGGGTTTCCTAATTGACCTCTCCAAAGAATGCAATTAGCTCGAGAAAGTTTAATTTCTAAAGAAGAAGAAGTCTTACGAATATAGCATCTCTGGATGAGAACAATTTTTAATCGGATCCGTGATCCGTCCTTCTTTTACTCCAAACAAAGGAAACAATCGAAACTCACAAGTGCAAATCTTCAATAAAATAGATCAGTCTAAACATTACAACAAGATAAAATACTGTTCCAATTCGACATCAGAATTCACATGTCCACAGTACCTTGGTCTCTAATCCTGGGAGCTCTTCGTTGTGGCATCGGAGGCCGCGGCATTACTTCGACGGAGGTCTTCAATCAGGCCGCCCAGCTCCTTCCGAGCTGATTCCCTCCCGAACATGAAGCCGTACCTGAAGAAACCCGACCAGAAACCCTAATGCTCCGAACCACGAAACCCTAAACCCTAAAGTTCGGCGGGGAGCTGGAGCTCACCAGAAAGAGACAACGGAGAAGACTCCCGCCGAGATCATCGTTTGCGCAAGGCTCAGCTTTTTGTCCATCGCGGTCCGCCGAAAACCAAGCAAGCGGTGATTCCTCGTCGCTAACGTGACGACGATACCAGACGGTGCACGATGGAGACTGCAAACTTCTTCGAGACTGGTCGTGTTTTTGAAAACTGTTTCCGGTGATGGCAGCGTCTCAGAAACATTTTGAAAAGTCAAAATTGCACCTCTATTATAATAAATTAAATGTGGAGTTGAAACTCTAATTTATACTGATGGTTTATTAAACTCATTTTATGTGGTAATATGTCTTAGAAAGAAAATATCTGAAAAATCCCTAATGCATTTTACATCATCATGAGTTTTTAATTGATATTAATGTAAATTAGGATTTCAACTAATTAGTTAACTTACAGTAGCTACAGGAGATTGGCTACAATGACACTAACATAGATTAGATTTTAGATTTTGGAGGAAATATAAATGCCAAAGTCAAACTTAAAAATAAAAAAAGTTACATTCGATGTTAAATAAGAAAAAAAAGTAAAATTATATATATATATATATATATATATATATATATTAATGGTTACAAAATTTTAGGAATTTCGAATATTATAACCATAAAAATGCAAGAAATTGAAATCATTGTGCTGTTCATTGCACTATCATTTGTATCAATTATCATGACTCATTTCAATCTCGTAAAAAATTATAATGATTTAATGGTCGTTAACAATTGTGGATAACCAATTCAATAATTTTTAATCAGTTGAGGCATCAGCGTGCCGAAGATCATAATTGAATTATTATAATTTATGAATCACACAATTGTTGCTAAAGACTTATATCTGAAGGAAAATTGTATGCAAAGAATATTAGTTGAATCATGAATTGCTTGCTTACAATATTTTATGTAGATGATGAAAAATCTCTTCACTAAACACAGGTAAAAGAGCTATCAGACCCAGAAAAGGCAACAACAAAAAAAAACAGCTCTTATTGAGATTGATGATAAATTATGAAAGACAACTTGTCCTCTGTAGTTATCATTAACAATTACACGGAAAAACAAAAATTTTGGAAAGAGGGACCAGTATACACCTTTACAAACAATTATACATGCTGTTCTGCCAACTAAATATTGAATCACTAGATTTCACCATTACAAACAATAGAAAGCATTAAAGTGGTGACGACAGATACAACAAATAAACAAAGAATATATCCAGTCATAATACTAACTGGATGACAAATGATAGCAGGAGAAATTGATGAGTGAAAGAATACAACTGCCGCAGACATCAAAGAAGTTTTCGATTGGCTGGAGGAGGAAGTCCAGGAATATCCGAAATGTCTTTGTTATTTGGATTCACAAGCTGAAAATTCAATGATAATTGTTTTAGAAATCTATACAAGATAATCAAACAATGAATCGTGAAATAGGATTCAATATTCACTCTTTGTTTCAATATGTCAACAAGACTTGCTAAATGTTTAACTAAAATCCTGCATCACAAGTGCTGTAGAGAAGATAGAAGCTACCAGGAAAAAAATAATTAGATAAGAACCCGATATGGAAATGGAAGAAAAGTTTTACGATGATTGTTCCCTAAAAGAAGATGATGCTTGCAACTCTAAAGAGTTAGCTCCATTTCTTGCAACATGCACTGATTCTCCTGAATCTTCTTAAAGACTTAAAAGTATACGTTTGATGGTTTGAGATGCAAACAAGCCAAACATATAGATACAAGTTATTGATGTCGATTTAAGAAATGAGTAAACAACTCACTTCAAAATGTAGTTTAGGAAAATTCCTGATTGATTGTATCAAAATGTTAAAATAATAAGGTCGACGAATAGATTTTTTTTAATTTCATTACTTTAGAATAACCAATGAAGTTTTAGCTTCATCTTTTCTCCTCCCAACATAACAGGTAAAAATCTATCTTCAACGATCTATAGCATGTTATGCAAATATAATAACAATTAGTAGCTTGAACCCATAACAGGCATCATTACAATAATCTTTGGAAACAATCTGCATGATCTAGTTCAATAAAATAATAATTATGTCTCATGAAACAATTAAAAGGGTGGGCCTTTGCGATATGGGAAAATATGATTTGAGTCACGAAAATAACCTCTTATGTTTAGAGGAAATATTGTGTACATTGACCCTCCCAGACACTATATTGGTTGGAATTAAGCACATCTTTTCTTTTTATTTTGCAGGACTTGAAAAACACTTTTTTGGATCACCCAAGTAAATGATATTGTGGCTCAGAATGGGTCTTGTTTAAATGTTGAAAGCCCCAGTCCCAATTGATTTTAGCGGAATCTTCAACCAAGGCAACAGAAACACTTAAAGAATACATGAAGATGCAATGGTAGTATCATAGTAGAAGAAAGACCATAAAAGATGCTTGAAAGCAGAAAAGAAAATAAACGACCCACCTTCACAATTATGATTGCTACAACACCAATGACGATCAGGAAAAGCATTGCCATTATGCATCGATCAGTTGCAACCTAAAATTCATAAGGGAAAAATGGATACAATTTAGAAAAGAGAGACCGTGGAACAATCTGAGAAGCATGTCAGTAACTTCACTAGAAATGACCTGTCTGCCAAGTTCCTTCACCAGTTGGGATGCCTTCTTCATTGAAAAATGGATCGAATCCAATTCATTCACAATTCTACTCATTTGCTCAGTCTGCCATATTTACAAAATATTAGAAACACTAGAAACAGTGTGCTTTCATGTGGACTCTAAAGAATAACTTGTCTGTTCTAATGCTGAGTGAAAAATGGGATTCTGAACTAGTTATAAATGACAGACCTGTGCCTTCAAAGCAGCCGCTGTCTCTGCTCCAACATTGATAGTCTCTTCAACAACCTAAATATTCAAAGTGTCATGGCTAATAAATGTTAAAATAATACAACTATGACAGGATAAATTAAAATCGAACAACAAGGAATAGTGTAATTTCAGATTTCACACTACAGGATGTTGCTTTTCATTAGCAAGTGAATCATGGAGTCTGAACGATGGAGATTTTGAATATCAATCACCAATTTTCCTATGGCCATATGTAGATCAAGGAAATCTTATGAAAAGGCTTCCCTCGAAAAAGAGAAAGAAGAAAATAGACCCATCGAACAACTAACAGAAAATTGCTAAACAGGCAATGAAAAGCTTTTGCAATGCTATGATCTTCATCAGTGTCCTCTACATATTTGAAATGACAAAAACATAAAGTTCCCAATAAAAGCAAGCTCAGCATAAGGGGACCTATATAACTATTAGATGAACATGGAGAAAGAAGCCTATATGCTCCCCAATTTGTATCACTCAAGCAGCCTATTTATCTCTCAGTTCACTCTACACCTTCCCTATTGGCGCCTTCTTTGAAGAACATATGAATATATGAAGCAACAATTATTAATGTAGATTTAAGTACCATGGTATTTGATAATAAGACATATCTTGTTGTATATGGTAGATATGCACCAACTTAATTGATTACAGAGGAAAAGTAGAAACGCCAAAGGAACCAATTTATCAGAAATAGAATAGACATGAGGATGCTACAATTGGATTCTCATCTTACAATTAACAAAAGGGGAAACAATGTATCTTAGTAACTTGCAAGACTATGAGCATATCTATACATTTCAATCAGGTAAAACCAAACAAAAGGTCAAACACAGAATCATCACAATAAAGACAATGTTCGAGTGATATTGTGCAAGTGCAAGAAACCAACCTGCTTTGATCGTTCAATTGCCTGATCTGTTTCATCCATCATACGGTGTCCAGAATCTATCAATTGTTCATTGGTCATAGCTGCAAGACATGTTGTATAACAAATAATCAGCAAATTATAATAAATAATCTGCAAAATCAGGTTTTGATAATTTGCTCCAACTATCCAAAACAATTAAACTCATACACCAGCACGATAGATCTGATACCAGTTATATAACTACCTAAAAAGCCAACTAGTAAGATGACTTCTAAAAAGTAGACTTCCTCAATGTGGTCCCAAAATGCTTAACCATGACTTCAGATGTAAGATTATTAAATATTACAATCAGGGTTAATAAATACGGCCGCTATACCTTTCTCAGACCAGAAAAAAGGAGAAAGAGGGGAGTCTGAAAACATACATGAAACATCTTGTTATTTGTTTTATACAGCCAAACCAGCAATTAGGACATCAAACTGGCCATTAGGACACTGAACCAAACTTTACAGCCTTATTTGTATGCACATTATAAAAGATATATTGAGGATTAAGAATTTCCAGAAATGGTTTAAGGTTTGAGAATCTCCACTGCCTTAGTGTCATCCTCACTGCAGGAGCATCTGAACCTTTGAAGGAGGCCAAAAAACATCGATTGAGGAAAGTGGTTTCTTTATATATCATTGGTTGCAATATAGTTTTTTATTTCTATTTTGGGGTATTGTTAGACTGCAACTTGCCCTAAATGTCCAGCAATGCTTCAACCATTTATCACATGTGTGGCACATGCCAACCACCATGACTATTCTTGTTTTAGCTTAACTTCATAATGTATTAATATTTAGAATCAAGTGCAGCAATGTGCAAGAACAATAAAGTTTTTTAACAATGCAAAGTCAACGAGTGCTCAATAAACATGCCTAGAAGGTATCCGTTTAATCACCTACTGCATATGTGCTGCATGTTTAAGTTCACACTTAAGGTAAATGGATAAATACTTGATGAGGTCACCCAGAGAATACTTACATGATGCCAATTGAACATTTTCTTCTGCAAACACATCTCCGCCCCCAGGGCCATCAAAAAGATCAATTCGTTTGTTTTCACTTGCATGCCTGCAGTACACAAATTATTATATAGAAACTGTTGCAAGAAACTGGTTAAGAATGTAAAGTAATAGTTGCAATATTAAACAAATGTATTTTCTGTAAAAAGACTAATAAGAAGCAACTTATGGAGTCAAGCCAAAAGTTATAACAGAGATGAAGGATTGATTACATACTGTAGGAAAAGATTACAAACTAAGTGAGAAATAAAATACAGAAAAATAACAGGAGGGAGATCAAAAACATAAGAGGGGGATGGACAAGAAGTCATACACCCTTCTCAAGGAAATTTCATGTGCATATTATAAAGTTTCTGTAAAATAATTGAAATAATTTCTTCGACAGGATATGCTATCTAATTATAATTCCTTCAACAGGATATGCTATCTAATTAGAATTTTCAAAAAATACCAACTTTAAGGTAGGTTGATTAGAGACAGAACTAACATGATAAAACCTAATTAAAATTTGGACCATGCCAACCAAGCACCATTCTGTCCATCTATGTATTCTGGAGTGTCTGCTATTGGTGCACCATTCCAAGGATTTGATGACTTCTCTGCTTCAGCAACATAAATATGCCAAACTAAGTTGCCTTTCCACAGAAAAAAGTTGAAAGAGATACCATAAATGCATTGCTCTATTGATAAATTAATTAATCAGTTCATGTTTGTGTTTGTAGAGAATTCCAAACCACATATTCCTGATGAATGATAAGTCCATCAAGAGCAGAATGGCTGTGTCCACTCTCAAAATAGTTATATTTGCATCAAAGAAGAAAACATGAAGGAAACGATTTTACATCATAGTTCCCTATTATTTCTTTGAGTATATATGGTGAATAGGCAAGAATTAAACACGTGGGTTAAAAGAAAGCTTCATGATGAAAACAGCAACTGAAGTAAATAGCACAGAGAGAAAAACTTACTGCTTCTTCAGAGCAACATAAGAGTTCAGTTCTTTGATCTGCAAAATTGAAGCTAATTAATCAGTAAGCTGTCAGTTTTCAACATAATATTATCCAATATGCCAAAAAAACAAGGAACTTTAGGAGACAAAAGGACACCATTGATTGCTTTTTCTCGTTCAGCATCCTGTTCGTGTTGTGAGTATTTCGACTCTCCTCTTCCTTCACGGCTCTCTCAAACTCTTTGATAAGCCTAGTTAGACACATTGATTCAGAACTCGAATCAGAAATAAGTGTGATTATTACGCAACAGAATGACAATACCTCAAATTATTTGTGATGTAACACATGGGTTCCATTTGTTGCTTTCATCTTAAAAGTGCCACATTAATTATAGGTAAAAGCCAAAAAGAAGCAAACAATTTGAAATTCATGAATGTAAGATCTAGAGTAATATTCATTAAGATGTTAAAAAAGGCAGCAGTTTGGTCAGTTCCTGAATTTGGATGATAGACATGCATTACGGATTCTAGCTGCATACAAAACAGCTGACTGCATCATAGACTTCCAATTCGAACAATGCTTGTCATACTTCTGATGCATAGATTACCAAAATGCAACACAGTTCCTCTCAAACATTCATATATTTATTTCTCAAGCACTGCACTTCTCGTGATTAAAATAAAGATTTTGCTTTAAAAGATCCGTGTAACTGGTCAGTCAGAAACTACGTAGCCTGAACATATGTAGCCTCTCCATGCATTGGTCAATCAGAAACTAAGGTAGCCTGAACATATGTAGCATCTCCATGCATTGGTCAGTCAGAAACTAATTCACAAACATAGCTTGTAATAAAAAAGTTAAGAAAAAATATGGGATAAATGATTGGCACATTAATCCGGACATTAAAGAAAGAGCAAGAAAAACACCAGAGACAAAGACCCACTAACAAGAACCATTCTGCAGCAAAGAAAATAGATATCTAAGAATGTACCTCTTGCATTCCCTCATCTTGTCAGTCAATTCTTCTAACTGCCGACTCCGTCTATTTGGGTCTTTGATCTTCTCCAGTTTCTGAAACCCATTTCTGTTGAACATTTAATAAACAATCAGTCATCAAACTGACAAGTATAAACGAAGCATATCCACATCATCTATGACTGAATAATCCATAGCAATTATCCTTTTTCTTCGGTGCACCATGTGAACCACAAAGATAGTATGAACAGTAACATCATTCGTTAACGCTTTCCTTTTCCTTTCGGGATAATATGTATACTTAAGCACATGATCTTTCACGGTTGATACTTCTCAATTCTTTTTTCCAAATAGAAACTTTCTTTTGCCTTTTTTTGGGGTGGGGAGGACGAGAGATGTCGGTTCTTCGTTTTCCAACCAATGAGATCACAGCACACATTGAGGTTACCACTTTGCAAATTAAAAATTCTAATATTTAGAGAAGTAATTCTTACCACAACATTTTCGTAAATCTCAAATTCCTACATCATGTTTTTCCTATTTATATTTTATTTTCATGTCTTGGAGAAGAAAGACTAAGAGAACGTTTGTGGCCATGACGAATTATTCCACATCCTTCCCATCACCAAACAGAAACGTAACGTTCCAGGAAAGAAAGAAGCCATGTATGCTTACGATAAAGCCCGAAAGACATCGTTGATCTGCCCCTCGATAAGAGCCAGCTCCTCGCTAACATCAGACAAATCCATCTCGCAAACGGGAATTCTTCGTCAACGAGATTCACGACTCGAATACCAAAACGCGCCAAAACCGGCCGAGAACCCAACTTTCAGGTCCCCCGACGCATCACGATCCCCGCCACTCCGCGCTACGGGCCGGAACTCAAACGAGATCCACGGCGTCGAGATCAAGCGGCGCGCCCGCGGCGACCACCGATCGCCCGCGAGATCGGCGACCCGGGAATGGGAGAAGCCACCGTCGATCGGCAATGCGGGACCCGACCGAGGCCCAGGAGGGGCGGAGATCTAGGGTTCTCGGATGGCCGCCCGGGTCGTCGTTGCGGACACGATGTCGGGAACGGTTGCGAAGGCCTCGCACAGCTGGGCTTCTAAACTGGAAGGTTTCCATTTTCTTATTATTCATGTGTCTTATATTTATCGAGGGGTATTTTTGTACATCGATCCCAGCTTTTGAGCTAATTACCGATCAACCCCTGTCTTTTTCACTAATTAATTAATTAAATTAATAATAAAAATTATCACATTTGTATCTTTAAATCGAATGTTTGTTAATAATATTATTTTATGTTTCCAGTTAGGATGAAATATGGATTAAGCTGGAACCTATTGGAGTTTAATGCAGAAACGAATGATATTTTTATAATATAAATAGCAATAAAATGTGATCCGTCCGTAAATAAATAATTTAATTTGTATATCTTAAAAGAACAGTGAAAATTTTTGGATAATTAAAATTTAGAAGGTCTTAGGTTGCTTAATTGATAATAGTATGAGTCTATCGATTCGATAATTCAATTTCTTATCAATCCCAAATCTTGGCTTAAGATAGAAATATCCAAATGGATTTGTTAAATGAATTATAGAGAGAAGATAAAGAACATGAAAAATGTATAGTTTAGGGCCTCTAATGATAAATAATTAGAAAAATAATCTCCTAAATCATTCTTGATATGAAAAATATTTTATTATGATATAATTTGTGATGACGTACTAAATTGGATTTTAGAGATCTCAATATAACTTTTAAAAATATAAATATCGAGATACAAAAGATAATTAATTATAAGAGTAATCTAAATATAATTATGTAAACACAACATCATCATCATCATCATCAGTATAAATGGTTTCATTCGTAGAAACATGGGGAATTGGAACCAATACAATGTTTGTTTGTTACCTATTAAAGGAATATTGTCTACAACTGAGGGTATAATATTGAAGCTATGCATTAATGAGCAAAGTAATCATCCTTCAGCGACAACTCAATGCAGAAACAAAAAGAAGATTAGATGGTGGGGACGACTACACATGGCCAATGGGAGGTCGCTTTCTCAGCCTGCCGCGTGTCGCTCGTATCGCCGCCTCCTTCCGTGTCGGACTCGAGGCTTCTGCTGTCTGCGAAGCGTGTGCATCTGGGCCTGATTCCGGTGGCAGGACTCCAGTCTTCGTCGTCGTCGTCAACTGTTCTTCCGGCTGGTTCTTCGCGGGGCTACCCGACGCTCGTGTTTCTGCTCGAGCTGGCTCGGTTGCTGCAGGTGGCGACGAAGACGGCAACTCATCTGCTTGCTTCTGTTCAAACAAGCATACAAGAAACAGAGAGATTAATCATAGTCAAAGGTAGTGAATTCTATCATGACTCCTGCAGCAATGACAAAGAAGAACTGAACCAGAAACATGAAGCATATTGCTCATAGGGACTCATCATCTACAGGATTAATTGGTCAAGCAAATTCATACTGTTGTAGCTTGTTTTCAAGAAAGAGCATGAAGTAAAAAAATCGTAGCTTGTTGTCAACCAGTGAATATGGAGCGAGAAACAAAAGTAATCGGATAAGAAGAAAAGCTCAAGCATCAAATCTTATCAAAGCCTAAATTTGCAAGGATTTCTTTCCATGCTCGAACTTGTTATCTTCCAGGTGACAAGGTTCTCCAAGCAGCATGATGATATCAAGTACTTACTAGGATGGTACTTAAAAGTCTCAAATTGTTTGCTTCAGAACTTGCATGGAACACAGATGAGAATCAAAAGAACATCCAAGGTAAGTACAAGGCTTGCTAAATGTTCCTCAAGAAAAAATATGCATGTGACAAAGGCAGGAAATCCCCTGACTCTTATCAAATGTCCAAACTATTTAGTCAATGTTAGGCACAGATGCAAAACTAAATGAACATGTTCTTCCTCGAAAATAGAATTAAACAGATCCTTTTACTGTCATACATGTTTAACAGCATCCAAATGCAACATTAAAGAACTACTTGATGATAATTCCCATAAGAAGTAACCAGAAATTGCACATGTTTCATACCATTGGAATAGACACAAGGATTGTGTATACATCTCTTGAATCGTATCATGTGAGGAGACAACGGGAATAAGCATCAGAAACACAGTATCATGTAAAAGATATATAAACAGCAAAGTTCAAGTTTTAACACACAGAAAAAACATTGGAAATCTTGTAAACAACTGTCTGTCTACATTAAAATAGAACAACAGGTATATTTGCAACTTTTCACACTCCTCTATCAAATTTAATCTTTCAGTTCTCGCTGATATCTCATAAATTAAGTAGCAAACGATACATTCATTTATTTATGGAGAAAAACACTATGACTATGATTGAGCATTTAAAGGAAGAAAGTTGCATATTAGATCTCACTGAACCGAGTATGATAAATGAAGCTAACTTGCCAAAGATCTAACAATAAGATGCAATTATTTTACATGATAATTAATGACATTGCTACTTTAAATGTTAGAAGAATCAATCACATGAGAAGTGAAAGAATAACCCACAACTGTTAAATTTTCTATGCAGAAACAAAAAAATCTCTTGGCACCAACAAAGGAAAATTTCAGCATAATCAACTAAAAGAAAGAACTATAACCAAAGACAGTAAGAACCAATTTGTCCTGATCAACCATGCCTGAGATGGGTGTGTTCTTGATGCTTGTAACAGTAAGGTAACACGGTTCAACACATCAAAAAAACTTATCCTGCCATAGCCGGCAGCCTTCTGCCAATACATCAACATGATATCTGCAAACCTTGCTCTAAACTCAAGCAAACGGCGATCGATCTCAATTTCATGTTTTGCGATATATGGCCTGAGGAAAGTACCATAGACAAATGTTGTTCCCTGAAACCAATTATATTCATAAGATTCAACAGGGCAGAAAGAAAAGATCTCAACTGGGAAAAGGGCTGCCGGAAGGAATGTCTTACTCTCATCTTAGGATACCATAAGTATATGTAGAGTGCCAATTTTGCTTCACAGTACATTGGCAGCCTTCAAGAACATACAAGCAAATAACAAGAGAAAATAAAAGCAATGGAATTTGATGTATCATAAAATTAAAATACAGGTACTGACCATGAAAAGAAAACATCCACTAATCTCTCCAAGATGGCCAATGATGCAACTAAAATCCTGCAAAAAGAACAAAAATGTATGCTTTCTTTTCCTCAAACATACCAAAATAAAGTGAAACTAATTGCTTGATCTAATGCAGATTAATTTCTACTGACCAATACTGACACCAGAAAAGCAACTGTTCGATCTCCGGCTTGTTCAATTCCACGGTCTTGTAGCACTCATAAGCTGGGTAAGCATACCCAAAAACCAGTCTGCCAATTGCAGATGCATCAAACCCCTTACCTCATCAAGTGCAAAAGACTAATCCAAAGCATTAAGGTCATGAATGCTTACATCAAGCCCCTACTAAGAAATGACCCCATCATGATGGCCGCTATTCATGCACGAGTAACAACTGTTCAATGATCCGCTTTGCAACGGAACCTAACATTGACAAAAGCACAAGCAAGCCGAAAGGAAAATCTCATTGCTTCAAATTGCAGCAACTTTATTGGACGAAATGCCATACAGAAATACTTCACGGAGAATTCACAGCTAGTAGGGAGTTGCAAGGCTAAACCATCATAAGGAATCTAAAATGTACAAGGCATCGTAGGGAGGCATATGAAACACGAGAAATCCATGAAAAGAAAGATCTGCGACGAACATTTCAGCATTTGAGGTGTATTATTTGCAGAACTACACAGTTAAGGCGCAATCACCCGGTGACTTGAACATGAAATCCAAGCACGAAAGAAACAAGAAGGAAATCCGTCTCTAGTGGCCACACGACAACGAAAACGGAACAGAAAACCGAAAGCGAACAAAAAACAAACGGCTGCAAATGCGGAATCAACGGAACGAAGAGACGGGAAGGGAGACACGGTCGAACCTTCCGATGCTCGGACGAGAGAAAGAGATGGCGAGCGAGGAATTCGAAGAGGAATCGTATTTATTGATGTACCAAGGATCGAAACATGCGACGAATAGCAATAGAGAGGAAGAACGATGGCCTCGTCCTGTTCCGTATTCGTTCGCCCTCCTCTCTCTCTCTCTCTTTCTCTCGTATTTGCCACCGGAATTAGACGTCGCAATCGAGACGAAGGCCGAATCAACGAATCGGGAAGAGCCCGCGTGGAAGCGGACAAGTTTGGGCGTGAGAATGGACGGCTGAGATGGATTGACAGGACGGTTACACGGATCGGACGAACGTCGAGACGTTCGCCCACGAGAGAGATGGTTGAGATCACCAGCCGTTCGATCGACTGGGGGAGTCGTAAAGGAAGAAATGGTTGATTACTTGTTCTGTTGTAGTCACATCTGCTTATGAATACGAAATCTTTGTCAGTTAAACTAATTAAATTTTATTTATTATTTCACATAAATCTTTTCAACTCTTTAATGGCTTATGATGCATCTAAACATGATTTTATTGACTAAGCTAAGCTAACATCTTCTATTTAAAGCTTTCTTTTTTTTCGTTTAATCAATTTTCTATCCTTTGATTAGCATAATCTAAGTTAGGAATTCAATTTAGTGGCAAGTGTTTCACCATAAAGGCATCATTCTTCCAACCCCACAGTATGTAGAATCCTCTATGAGCAGTAGAGACCACAACAAGAAACACAATTACTGCAATCATCACTATAAAGAAAAGGCAGTTTGAAGTGGCAAACATCAAAAAATGCAATGAGAAAACTTGCAGATTCATTTGCACATCATACTGAAACAGCATAGCCATTACCCTACAAAGCAACCATAGCATGTATGTAGATAATAACTTGGACATCAGAAATTGTCAACAGCTTTATGACTAATTTCATTCCTTCCAGTCATTAAAAAAAACCCAACATCACCATGAATCGGCATCGAATATCCCATTTTCAGCAAATTCTTGAGCAATGTGATCCATTTCTGGCAAACCCATGTTCTGGGGCAAGTCAGGTCTTGAATTGATAATGTTGCCACTTATGGTGGGGTTGCTGGCGGTGGCAGCAGATTGGAAGCTGTAACTTTTGCTTCCCATTCCTCCTGTGCCATTGTTACGCAGGTTTGTCGGCATACTTTGGAGCTCGAGTGCATTTCTGATTGATCCAGTGTCTATCCTGACCGGTGTACCAGTAATGTCACCTCCAGTAACATCTCCAGCTGCCAGACCAGCATTTGCATTAGGAGCAATAACAGCTTGTTGCGATGCTCCCTTGTTATTCATCATCTCTTGCAGCATTTGCTGAATCACATGTTGCTGCATATGTTGGTTCACCTGGGGGTTTTGCGGGTTGTACTGCTGCTGCAAGCGAACGTCCAAAGGAGGTTGCGGCCGATGCTGGCCAGATAAATTACTTACAGATGCATCAATGGAAACTGATGAGGCAGAACCTTGGAATTGTAGAGCCTGTGCATGATTGGAACCACTTAAAGAACTCAAAGCTTCCTCCTGAAGCACATTCTGCTTTAAATTCAAGGTGTTCCTCAGCATATTCTGAAAGCTGTTTAGTGCATGAACACCCTGCTGGCTGCTGTTAGCGACTTGGCTAGCTGCCAGATTGTTGTTAATGTAATTGTTTAACCCTGCTTGGATGCCTGTGGGTTTTTTCAGGGTGCTCGGATCACCTGGCAGAGCATGAGAACTCATTGCTTGCTCCTCGTCCAACTTCTGCTTTTGGAGCTTCGCTGCGGCGTGCCTTGGATAGTTCTTCAAACTCTCTGTGGAGAATAATTACCACATTAAAAGCGTATACCTTTAGTTACATTCTGCAACAATCATCCTCCATTAAATTAGTATGGTCTATACAACAGAAAGTTGGAAATCAATTCAAGAAATGCAAGGCACTCAAATCCTCATCTAAAATTTGCTCTTTTCTGGAACACAGAGGAAGAAAAGATGAACAGACCGATTTAATTCAAGAATGTAAAGGGATCATAAATACTTCTCACAGAAACGAAGTCATAACAAAAGAATTCAAAGTAAAACAGATCAAAGGAGGGACAGATAACTCTGGAATCAACATATAAATTCCTTAGGTTATAATACAAAGATTAAAAAGAAAATGTAGCCTCAATGTCTTTGGTTGACGGATAGCTTCTGAAACATTTTGGAACTTCTTAATGTTTAATCGGGAATTCAGTTGACAAATTATTTGATATCAGACATGACACAAATGGTTTTGGTACAAAAATTATGTAAATTTAGATGTTAAAATGTTAATGCCTTAGCACGAGATGTCAAAATCAAAAGGTGAACATTGCCCTTGATCAAGAAGGTTTTAACCATAAAGTTGGATTTCAGAGGCAGCACCGACTAGGGAACATCTAGGTGCATATATATAATAGAATAGCACACTGAATCATTAGACTCAATTTTATGAGCATTACCTATTGCTCCAATCTTCTGCTCCTGGCTAAAATCAATCAAGTCCTTCATGCTACTGACAACCTCAGATATCTAACAAAATGAAAAATAAACAACTATATGAAGAAAATGTAAATTTCAGGACATTAATCTATTTCCACATAATGCACAGGACACCAAAATAACTTCTTAATTACCTGCAAGCACCGGACATATCTTTTGGAGAATCCCAAGTCATTCAGAGATTGCAGGTCGAAATTTCTTGCTAGTTGACGACCTATTGCTGCAAACCTAAAAACATCATGAATCAAGAAGCAACCATGCATGTTAGTTAAAGAAAATCAAACACATAAAAAATTGAGCATGGTCACAGTCAGAAAAGAAAAGAACATCACAAAACAGCCACTTACCTGCGAAAAACTAATCAAATACCCCACCAATACTACTAGATCTTCAGGATTCCTTTTCATATGTACATTACCGAGTTGTGGTAGCTTTCAAATAGCATACCAAATATTACAAAGAATAGCCTCTGTCACAATGGGTTTGTTTTTCTTTTAGTCTTATGTCAAACTATAGGATCATTAAGTCCATCAATGTGTTCATATATCATAGTTCATCTTAAATAAGATCATGAGTCTTAACCTCTGATTCCTAAGATATCACCATCTCATGGCATGTCATACTGGCTAGAAATAGACACAATCTATAAAGGCTTAAGATACACACTCACTAACTCCTAAGCCTATATTTCATGCCATAATAATCATCAATGATAATCTAAATTAATTTGTCTATTACTTGCATATACTGATCACTTGATGGCATAACAATAATGTCTAGAGCAAGGTCTGCAATTTCGTACCGTACCAGAATTTCGACATTTGCTCGGTACGGTACGAAACTGTATACCGAGCGGTATACCGTTCGGTATACCGCTCAGTGTGTGTATATATATATATATAACTTGACGACATCGCCTCGTTTATATATATACATATATATACATATATAACTTGACGACATCGCCTCGTTTATATATATACATATATATACATATATATACATATATATATATAAGATTATATATATTTATATATATATATTTTTTATTTAAAAGGCGAAGTCGCATCGCCTCGGCGACATCGCCTTTTCCTTCCCTACGCGGGGCAACGTCGCCTCGTTTATATACATACATATATATATATATATATATACATATATATATATATAATCCGAAAAAGGCGACGTCACCGAATGTCACCTCTTTCTAAAATATTTATATATAAATATAAATAAATAAATATTATTTTATTATTTTTTTTCGTTCCATCCGGTAGCGGACGGTTCGCGTACCGGTATGCCGTCGGACCGGTACATACCGCCCGTACCGGGCGGTATCATTCGATATTGCCTACCTTGGTCTAGAGTATCTTTTTTTAGAGCACATGATAGCCCCAAAAAAGACATCTTGAAGAGAGAGTGCACTCAAAGCATTTAGATAATCAAACTCAATATCAAACCAAATCAAACCAATTAAAATAAATAAGCCACAACAAAGTGCCAAGAAATCTTAAGTAGAGAGATACGCTAAAACAAAGAAATACATCATCAGACAATTGTGTGATGCTAGATGAACAAAGCAAACTGCATAACCAAAGGTGACATGCCCAAGTGTCGTAGAAGTGATTGTTTATCTTTGGTGACCAAATCATAGAAACATTGTCCGTACTACATTAAAAGACATGCACAAAGACCATGGGAAGATGGATCTATGCATATAATTTGGGAGAGTTGCACTAGATGGGAGGATAGACCAAGTCAAATCTGATGTCTACTCAGTAAGACAAAAAGATTCAAACTAAATTTCAGACTAAAGTATGACATGAGATATTATTGAGCTAAGTTGAGACAAGTCGGGTTAGTCAAGTAAAAGGAAGAACTCACAAGTTAACCAGTAAATATGCAGCTAAATGGTTCTTAATGGTGATTGAGTGCACAGGTCAAAATCATGCTGAGATCCTTTGGTTTTGCAAAGAACAAAGGACAGCAGACATAGACTGAGTCACTGAAATGCTGTAAGAAGGATCACAAGTTGATCTATTTCATATTAGTTAAGAGACTTGTGAAAGGGAGGAAAGATTGATCATATAGGTGAAAGAAGATAAAACTCTTCAACCGAGTATAACCGGACAGCCACAACCATAGAATTTATAGCGGTGACCATAGAAATGGTGCAACAAAAATCCAGCTGGCAAGGAACAGGAGCGGAATTCAATTTGATGCAACAAGTGCTATGAGAGATAGAGACGAGATAGGCAGAACCTGTATGAATTATAGGATTGTGAAAGATCAGTCATACTCGAGAAATATAGAGCATCAAAAGTAAATTGCTATAAAAATGGTAATCACAGATGTACAACACTTCCCTTGGAAGTGGACAAGTGGTTGCTTGATAGCTCAGCCCAGTACTACAAGTTTGACAAATCAGATGTTATGAGATGAAGATCAGCAGGTCCACTCAGGATCAAGCTAAGTTCAGTTGGTTACCTGAGTTGCAACCTTTATGGGCTTAACTCTTAAGAAGTTTAGATAAAATCAAAATTCAAGACAAGATACTAAATTTTGCATACCAGGCCTCATACACATAAACAGGATTCATACACAATGAACCTTTGGCAATCTCAAAACGAGATAAAAATTCAACATATAACAGAGAATAAGTCATTAACTCATGATAAAGGCAATGACAATTGACAATATATGAAGATACTCAGCACTGAAATTTTAGATGCATAACATTATCACAAGCAAGGTTAGGTTATACAGTTTTTTCAAGGGTAAAAGAACATGCAATCGTACTTAGGTGAAATGGAATCAGAGAAATGTCTGTATCAGTATCTAAATTGTTTCAGTCTCAATGAAAATAACAAGGAACAGAAACAAAGATAGATATATGTGAACAGTGAAATCTGTTCCATTATGTCAGAGCCTATTACAAAGGAGATCGTTTTTATAAAGCTTATCATGCAACTATCATACAAATCACATGTTCCTAAGGAACTAATATACAAATCTTCTTATCAATAAATGAAAATCGTTATAGTTCAGAAATCTTTGCATCAGTAACTTACAAAAGTATAACATAACATTTTCCAAAAATTTGCATTTGTTTTGAAACAAACTATGGATGACATGAATAAGATCACTCACATATTACAGCTGGTTTGCAAATCTTGGTGTGAAACTCCAGCGGTATTATTTTCAGTTACAGTTGCTTGATATTTCTGAGCAACTTGCAATAGTTGGTTAACCTGAAAAAGATTGCGTTAAACAGTTAGAATATACTATATACAATAGTGCCTTAACCGAATGAAGCAACATCAAGTAGAACTGCAAGTAACCTTGCAGCAACCCACTTGGCAAAGCAACCTTAGAAAACTAAGAAAAGTTGGCTCATAATGCTGAAATGTGGCTAATGAAATGGTCACCAATGGTTTAAACTTCTGGTAACTGGACCTATACCGGTCATTGCCTGGACTGCAATGAGTCTCGGTGTACTAGCATAATGATAATTTTGAAATATGGTATGCCAGCATAATGGGACCAGATTCCAAAAGGACTAGGAAAAAGCACTTGTCTCAGAAATATCAACTAATTAATTAAACCATGATAATTTTGAAATATAAATGGTTCAAAATATAATCAGATGAAATCATGCAACATCATGAGCAAGCCATAGTTTTTCTTGCTTTAGTTTTTCTCTTAAAAAATTTAGAAACTGCCAAGAACAAATATATTTGAAAGTAAACCAAATACCTGCGGTGCTAACAGTCTACGAGGAAGAAACTCTTCATGTCGTCGAGTACAAAATTCCCAAAGTAATATCTGAAATATAAACCCGAAATATGTATAATTCCATAACCAAAAACTGAATAAATATAACCAAATATGCAAACTTCCAGTTTCAAGAAAAAAGACACTAGTCCATGCAATTTGGAACCTTCAGTTCTGGTGTAAATATTATTCGGAGCTGTCCCTCTCGTACAATATGTAGATGTTCATAAACACTTTCTTGAACAGCTTTTTCATACTCCAATACCATAATTCCAGAAGATAATCGGGACTCATGGGGCATGTCAAGAAATAAGTTTTCATCAATAACGCCATGGTCAAATTTAATTTGAAAAAGCCGAGGAAGTACATCAAAAGTAGCCTCTGCCAAAGAACATAAAGGATATCATTGGGCAAGAACTTAGCAAATACATGATAGTAATTAGATTTTAATGATTTTGCAAAATATTTCCAATGCCAGTTCGTTATCAGATATATAAAGTTTCTACATATACTATTCATAGAACACGCATTTGTGTGTGCTAAACTATAATTTTGAGAATAATTTTTTATAAGTCAAATTTCTAGTAGCAGCCAATAGGAGATAGAAAAGGTTACAATAAAAAGTGCAGATATCCTAAATGTGAATGTCACAACAATAACAGGATCAATCCAGCATTGCTGCAACAAAGAAACTATTGGCATTCAGATTTGCCGTGGACTAAGGTCGGTGTCTTAATAGAAGTAGGAGCACCAACATGAGTAAATGATACAGAAATATAAAAATGAAGGCTCTTATACCAGAAAATTGTATTATTAACTTTTAGAATCAACACTTAATAGATTAATAAGCAATGTATGAAAAGGCAAGAGAAGTGAGTTTGTTAGAACCCTTGCAGATTCTAAACTTAGGGTTGATCTCTTTAGGGGATCAGCCTCCTTGGAACTCTATAGGGGTTCCTCCCTCCAAGTTGCTGCTCAAAGGCTGCAGAAAAGATTCATCTATTGCTTATTAAAAGAGGAGGAATACATGGCTATTTATAGGGTTTCTAAACCCTAACTCCTAATAGGACTTCTACTCAAGACTCCTACTTTTAACCAACTCCTAATAGGACTTCTACTCAAGACTCCTATTCCTTTACAACTCCTAATTCATCTCTAAGAAACAACCTCCTAACCCTAACCGGCCTCTTCACCTCTTTAATAGGGATCGGCTTAGGTAGGTTTTACATGAATGTCCCTCTCAATTAGGACTCTCCTAGCTAGAGTCCTAACAGAGTTCTAGCAGGAATATGTCCTAGAATATCAATTTGGAGATAGGTATAGAGAAGCTGAATAAACTCGACATGATTTTCAAAACAATGCAATTTTTTTATATACAAAATTCATTTACTTAAGACATCAACTACTATCTTGTTTAACATCATTATATTTTCTGGTACAGTTGACCAAATAGTTTTCCACAACATGGCAGCTTGAATCAAACTTGCTTCACAATAATGCAAGGTTAAAGACTAATTTGGATGCCTATCAAATCCACACCTTGCCATAATTCAGTATAATTTAGATTTCCCCTGGTACTATAATTGTATTACCTCACACCATTAGAAAACACATGCTTCAGATATGTATTGCTGTCAACAGAGGATACCTGCCGATCCACTAGTTAAACACTCACTGTCTACAACAAATTTTAATGATCATTTTTTAGAGCAACAATTTCTCTTTCTACTATACTAATGAGAAAGACATGATATGTGTATGGTCAGCATTGCATACCATAAGTCCACAACCAATGATAGCACGTCAAGAAGCAAGTAATAGAATGAACTACCTTTCACATAGAAGAAAAACGATCGTGACAAAGCATGTTTACTGATAAGTATATAAATTCAATGGAATGAACAAAGTCTCTCACAGACGAGTAAATTTTGCAGATGGGTAAATTTCACAGTGAAAGAAACTACCCTATTAACAGAATCAATAAAGATGCATCTACTAACCAAATCCTTTTCCTGATTTAGAACCACAGAAACCACACTGCCATGCATCCTGCAACAAGCAAAGAATGCACAATGAACATAAATTAAAAGAAACAATGGGATGATAGCCTTGTTATGCTAATACAAAAGAAAAAAAAGCCTCTATATATTTTCTTTGGAAAAATGATTTGGTTTCATGTTATTTTTAAGTTACAGACGATAATATATTCTTCAGAGATGGAAATTCATCCCATTGAGCATAGTTGAACAGTTGAACAAAATCAAATAACTACTAGGTGCAAATATCTTTAATAACCATTGAAAGATAGCCCAATTAACCAATATTGGTTTGTGTCTGTGCTACCTCCTAAGAACACCTAAACAAGTTAGCATTAACAAGTTAATGCAATCAGGGAGCTTGAGTTTCCAGTGAGAAAATTTTGGTTCTTAACTTGGGGGAGAATGAGTTTCACAGAGTATGAGAGACCTTATATAACTGAATCAATGTTCTATTCCTACTTCAGTAGAAAGCAATCAGAATCAGTACGGCCAACACTAGTTTTGTATCACCTTCTAATTTCCAACCTAGTGTTGCATGGTATAACTTGCACCAAACATTCATCACCTTTCTTGACGAATTAAAAGGCATGAAGACATATATGTTGCGTTCGTCACCTGCTTAGATGAATATGCATTTATTGATTCTGCTCTAATTCTCATGCAGGATGTCAAGTACTGAACAATGAACCCAAAAACAAGCATTAAATTGAGAAAACACGATATACAAGAAACATTTACCACAGCCAACTGGGGGAAAACACCAAGTGTATTGTTGGCCATATTATCATACAAGGACAAACACCATCTTTTCCTAGCTCGTACTGCAAAATATTCAGCTACGAACTTCCTCCAGTACAATATGGAATTATCCTACAAAAAGAATGATATTAGGACACCGCACGAAATGCGAGACTGATATGTGGGTAAATTCTGTAATCAGATTGCAGTGAAATTTAAGAAAAAAACAACTCACAGGTGGCCGATGACGTTGGTGAAATAAATATTGCATAAGCCTGCGAGAACATATTCCATTATCAAGAGGCCGCTTAATGAGAGTAGCCGATTGAATAGACTGTGGCTGCAGATGGTGTCTCAGCTGTTGTTGCTGCTGCAAGGTGATAGGACCTTGTTGCAACTGAGAAAGGGACTGCATTATCTGTTGCTGATGCTGCTGACGCTGCATTAGTCTCTGCTGTTGCAAAATGGTTTGCAACTGCGGGTTTTGCTGAACTTGTGGATGCATTCCATCATGTCTCTGCAAAAGCTGTTGGATCAACTGCTGCTGCAGCACATCCTCATGCTTTACACCAAGCCGCGGTTTCTTCTGGGCATTCATTAAATTGTTGGGTTCCTGTTGCACTAGCTGAGATGTTGCTGTTGACAGCCCTTGCTTCTGCACCTGTTCTTGGAGTGAGCTCTGTTGCACGATGGAGCAACCATCCATCACCGAAGAACCAGAGAAGTTGGAGGAGAAAGAAATGGGTGAGGCAGGAAGACCCATATATGACTCGTTGTTGAAGCTGGTGCTTTTTTGCAACTGAGGACCGCCAGAGAGCCCTGAGTTGGCATCTGTAACGAGGGAGCTCGCACCGACGCTTGGGCCAGAAGAGTTCCCTACGCTGTTAAGTATCTGGTTCATCTCACCAGAGGCAAGCCTGAGACCAGACCGATCGTTCCCTGACATGGGGATCACAGGGGCTGGGTTCTGGCCACCATCGCTCTGGAAGAAAAATACCAAAGGCGGGGAAAGATTGCCTCCGGACTTCGCCTCCTTTAGCGTGAGGCACTGTGCCCCAACTGGCGGCGGGAATCCTGGTACCTATACAGCGCCAGCCCTCTCTTAAACAGCCCTCGACAGGGGAAATTTACACCGAATCATCGCAGATTCAACAAAAGCTACGCCTTTTTGCATCCAATTGCATCCTCAAATTAGAAGATCGAACTCGGAAGAGGTCTCCCTCATCACTGATAACTCCGTTACGACGATCAAATCAAATGTCTCCCTCGTCACTGACAAGAAAAACCACACTAATAAGGCAATAATCCTAAAATACATCCTAATTAATGCATGATAAGACCACAATAAGAGAAAAGTAAGCCCTAATTTCTCGCCGATGACTGGAAGTGGTAAGAAAGAAACCCAACTCGTTCCGGAAGCACCCGATCACACAACCATCAAACACAGTTCAACTCTAACAAACTGCAAAAGTGGACATTTATAATCGAAAACCAAAGGATCGACGCGTTTGAAGAAAAATCGAAGAACGAATGGAAAATCTCGAAAACAAACCAAAAAGCCAGAAAGCAAATCGACGAGCCGGCAAAGCAGCTCATCATACCCGAATCGACACACAAGAAGAATATAAAGGGCAGCAGCGATCGACAGAGACGACGCGTTTGGTTCTCTCCTTCATCTCTCCGGATCTTTCTCCTTTCGTCACAGCGGCGCCGTCCGACGAGCGGGTACTTTTATAGGTCAGGGAACTCGAAGGGGGTGGTGACCGGCTGCAACCGACTCAGCGGCTATCGCTAACCGGCTTTGACAGGTCGACGAGACACTTACGTGGCGCTCCTCATCACCGTCTATTCTCCCAGTCACGAATCCCAATGCCTCCGCGACTTGTATGCTACGTGTCCTGACACGTCGAGTTAAATGATTGGACTGGACGTGGGTTTCTAAATCTCGGGTGGGCAACCGGGAAACCGGTTCTTTTATGTGTCGCGTGAACTCGAAAGGACGTTGGTGACCGCCTACAACCCGCTTCGACAGCAATGCCTTTGTTGACACCACGCTTACGTCGCCCCCATCAATATCGTCCGTTCTGCCCATCACGAATCCCGAGGCCAGCGCGTCATGCCGCCCCATCTGTGTTGACACGCGGTGTAGAATTATTGGCCCACGGCGGTTCTCTAAACTTCGGATGCGTACCTGGGAAGCGAAACGACTGGGAAACCTGAAACTTCCGTACACCTATTGCCTACCCCATTTATATATTGGTGGGGTCCATTATAGATCATAGAATGAGTGGTTAGAAAATGTGGTGAGGTTTCGAGGAAGCTTGTTGACACCAGTCAATCGATGTAATAGACTCTCTATGCCATGCATATCTGCTGTTCCATAATGTACAGGTAATAAATAGTGTTTGCTTTATTGGTCGTGCAATTGGCTTTTACTTTATTATTAATCTAATAATGATGTATATGTTCCACTCACAAAATGTTAAGATTTATCTGATAAGTATATTAGCCTGAAGTTGATATAGTATATAATCACATAAATAATTAAGAATTTAAAACCCTATTTAATAAATTTGAAGAGAGCAATTCTCATCTTTGTTATTTATTCTTTAAACAAATAAAATATATATATATATGACCCAAATAAAAAATAAAAAGATGATCGTTAAAACAAACTCATAATTTTATTAAAATAACAAAAACAAAATGTTTCCAAATTACTAATGCTTGCAGTCATCACGACTGATGCTGACATCTTTTTTTTTCTTATGCACATAAATAAGTTAACTATAATCACTGAACATTGTACCTACCATCAACAACCATTGAATATACGAATAATAAATAAAAATACACTGTGCATGTACCAGCATTAGATGATGATATGTTTTGATGGGGGTACTTGGTTGAACCAAAAAAATACCAGTTAGAACCCACAGATCCAACTGGAATCCAAACTTTCGTTGTCATATTTTTAATTGACAAACCAGAGTTTTGCATCGTTTAAACATATGCACAGACATTGTATTATGGCTAGTAATATGGCATGACAAGATTAACTGAGTATGAAAAGCTTCAGTTCACCAATTGAGAGTGATTTTTTTTTTTTCACCATGAGGTTTGACGTTCATGGGTGCTGAAATGTGTTAATCAATTGTTCATATAAAATCCAGAGTATGAAGCCTAGAAGAGTATCTCTAACTAAACTCTCGAGGAAATTAGAAAGCCATCCAGAGTTGCTCTCACCTGATGTCTTGCCGACAAGGTCGCGGAACCGCAAGTCACCCAGATCAGATATCAATGCATAGACCACCCCATTCATGTGAGCTTTTCCAATGACCCCAAGAACTTTCTTACTCTTATTCACAGCTTTGCTCCTTTTCAGAGACCACGCAAGATACTGAAAGCACACCCACAAAACAAAAAAGATAATTCAGTTTAAGAAACTTTTTTTATTAAAATAAAAGAGAAGCTATCACTCACCTATAAACTTACTTGGGTTGCAATACCGAGGGGCTACTTCATAAGAATTCTAACCCACAGCCTCTTCAAGAAGAAGCGGAACCAACCACTAAGCCACTGCCTCGGTTGTTCATTTTATGAATTTGCATGGCCAAGCATTATGACAACACAAGGAGCTATGGCCAAGCATTATGACAACACAAGGAGCTAGATGAAGATTTAACAGAACTATATTTTGACCTCCTACTCTTAAATTATATAACCAGAGGTACCTCTAGAAAGGCTCAAACCCAGCGCTTGGGAGAATCAATCACAAGGCAACAGCCTAGTTGGTTCAGTTTAAGATTTTGTATAGTCAAGCATCATGACAGGGCAAGGAACTCGATATGGTTTGATCCAAAGATCATGAAAGGGAAAAATCATTAGAATTGTGTTTGAAGTATCAATATTAACAAAGCTACATTTGACTTTGTATTCGTAAATAGAGGACCATGATTTAACAATATTGGTTTGTTCACTTGATCAAGTTTGATTTTAGTTTAAAAAAGTTGTTATGTGGTTTAGGAAACATACCGTATCACGCTCATGTATGAGAGGCTGCAAGAGTGAAGGATATGAGACACTTAAAGACTCATACAGCTTATAAGGGCTGCCATCCATTTCCTGATCCTGCAATGTAAATGAAATTAAAAAAGTAACTCAATGATAAATCTATAATCAGAGTGCCACATCTAGAGTCTTCCAAAATGAAACGCATCATTCCCTAAGATGCAAACATATTTAGTTGTTAACAAAATCAAAATAATATTGTCACCTATTCCGAGAATGTATAATGGATACTCCACTTTATCTCAAGAAGCATCCATTATTATGTTAAGGAGTTTTAGTCTTCATGTTTAAATTGAAAAAAAGATATGATTATTTCTTATTTTGTCCACAATGAAGTCACAATCGTAGTAAGAATTACTTAGCCAGTCTCTATTGGATTATTAAGGGTTGTGTGTTTTCTTAACTGGCATGCCTCATTTTCTCTTCTTTTTATACTTTCTTCTAGCTTCTTGCATTTTTTCACATCTTCTGGTCCTCACTTTTCCATCCCATCTTGAAACTGTAGTTACCTTTAGTTATATTTTACATCAATTTGCTGCCTTCAATTTGCCATAAATTTTAAACCAGATGACTGCATACATCTGAGCCCACCATGTAGCTCCATCTTGAGTCATATCCCATTGATATCATAAATTTTTATATTAGAAGATAAGGAAGGTACATGATTAATTACAAATAACTTCAAGTATTTTAAGTCTTCATGGCTATGCCAACTTGGTACAAATCATTACGTCATAAGAGAACTAGGAGATGACAGAAGGTTGAATTTTACACATGATTTGATTGGTCCACAGTTCATAACTCAGGAATAAGCAAGTTGGCCCAATATCAACAGTCACAGTATCCAATAACCATTATTATTTTTACATTTTCTAGGAATACAAATCATCAAAATCAAGTTCCTCCTTGCATTAATAGTAGATTCCTGAATATGTTGCTTGCTGATTGTGCATCACCTTGACTCATAGAGGTTGCGAGTCATTAACTTACAAAAGTACATGTGATAAGACATGAAACAAAGGAATGTTTGCAATAAAACACTAAATGCCAATTTGGATCAAGCATGGAGCTATCAATGGAGAAACCTATGATAATCCGGATTAGTTGGTACCATATTCACATAAATGATTTATGTAAGCCCAAAAAAGAACAAAAGTAAAATAAAAAAGGTTGTTTTGCTCAAGGATTGGTATTACAAGAATCAAGCACGATCAGTACACCTGATAAAAACGAGAATACAAAACCTTGTATTTGATACTTGCAAAACTTGAATGGAAAAACACAAACAAATAAGACAACTATCATAATTGTGCAGAAAATACTATGAAAACCAAAACCAAGATGAATAACAAAAAGGCAAGTATTTCATTGCAGGCTACTATGACAATCCAATGACATAACAATGAACATTTCATGCAAAAGGTATGTGAAGAACCTTCATATTACTTTCTGGCAGTTCAGATGATGAAGAAGATATCCCACGAAAAAGTGAGAGAACCAATCTCACTTTTTCACTCCATGTAAGAGAACTCCAGGCCCTTTCAAGCTGAAAAGGAAAAAATCTAATGTAATTTATCAAAAACATATCAGGAAGTTATGTCTCATTTCATGATTGATCAGCTACATACAGTTATTTCAATTGGGCGATCTCCCAGAACAATTTGAACTCCAAGCTCCTCAGAAACTTTTCGAGCAGCACGGAACTACAGAAATGATATAAAGGGAAAATTTTAATTCTAGAAAATATGTTATTAACACTTTATCAGGAAGCGTCAACTTCTACTACCTCATCTCCAAAAGATCGATTTGCATCAGAAGATATCTTGGAAGAAAAAACAGCTAGCAGCAAACGCAAAGCAAGAGCACTTTGTCCACCTGTGGTTGCAAGCCATGTCACTACCACCTCTTCTCTTAACTGTACAGAAGCATTTTATGTTTTATGTGGAGCAAACTACAATTTTGCATGCATAAAACACTGACCCAAATTTATGCTGCGGTTGATGGCTCCAAAGAACTTAGCCCCACTGAGGGAAAACATGTTTAATTTTAGAGAGGGAACATCCTCAGCAGAAGTGGAAGCATACATTATTCCGGCTCTGAAAGTTGTCTGCAAACACACAGTTAGCCAACAAAAAGAAGACTCAATTTCCATGCAGAAACAACGACTTATCTATTGCAATTAGACCATTCTATTGTCTTCTCATCATGATAATTCATTAAAGTAGATTGGTACAATAGCAAATTTGACATATTTTTTGGACGCTACATGTTCTTTTACCATTTATGCCCCTTAAAAGTGATCTTTAAGACCGTGAATGCAACATTCTGGGATGTTCTAAGTCCAGATCCAGTAGCTGCATCCTGATATATGTCACTCCTTTGGTTACTAATGGTTATAAATGCAGTTATTTAAGAATAGTTTTGATACATAGCAGGAGCTACAGATTGCATATTTATTATTAAAAGATCTCATACATATCCATTCAAAAGTGAGAAGAATTAATCAAATAACCATTTTCATATTAATTTAGGCAATTTGGTCGCTTGCAACTAGAGATGCCCACAAGCAGAAGTTGCAAGTTTAGCTATTCAAACGTTTACACGTATAATTGCTATTTGTATATGCAACTAAAGTAGAGAAGGAAGCGCCGATGTGCAAACCAAGGTAGCGTAAGAGGAGGACAACGTGTGAGGAACCAACATGTGAGATGAGAAACAGTATCTAAACCTAGTTTTGACTTGCAATCCAATGTGCAACTATAGTCGTATGTAGGGATTTAGGTGTAGATAGTAAGCGTGATTGTACGAAATCATCATCCATATCACCTGGAACTAAGCGGTCACACACATCATTCGCACGCTGACGAGCACGATAGCAAATCATCACTCCCCAAAAGAATGAAGAAAATGGGCGAAATAAAACCAAGAACTCGAACCAAAATTACACTTGCCTGCTCCTACAGAGCTCGACGACGACGTTGTCCGGCCTCACGGCCCTCGCGACGCGCTCAACGTCCGAGGCGGACTTCTCCGACAGGTGCGAGGTCCCGATCAGCCAGATGGTCTCCGGCTCCACGAACTCGGTCCTCCAGCTCGGAACGGGTCCGAAGCGGCCCTTCTCGACGAGGACCAGGGAGCCGTCCTCCACCAGGTCCATCAGCTCCGGGTGCGCTGCGGCCGCCGCGGCTCGGGAATCCTGCATAACCTCCGCCTTGTAGTCGAACCCGGAAGGGGGAGAGCGGATCGAGGCCTTAGGGTTTCGCGGAGACCACGATCTCAACGGAGGCGGAGGCGGAGGCGGAGATCGGAAGAAGGGAAAGGTCGAAGCGAGGTGGAAGGTGAAGGGAGAGGCAGTAATCGTGGCCTCCATCAGCGACCACTGAGGGAACTTGGGAACGTTCCCAAGAGAGAGCCCTGGGGATGGATAAGGTAGCTGTGTGCGTGTGTGTGTGTATATATATATATATATATGCTTCACCATACTATTCATTTTTAACCATGATTAGTATTAATTTATCAAAATTAAATTATATATAATATTATATAATATTACATATATCTAAAATTTAAATATTTTAATTTAATTATTAATATTATTCGTTGTATAAAAAAAGTATTTTGGGGAATTATGATCACAGTGTTTATAACAGTCGTTATGTTTGTCCGTAATCCTATCGCATTAAATAGAACGTAACGGGAATGGTTACGACGACCGCTACCGAGTCATTGTATACCGCTGTCTTCGATTCCGTTTCCCTATATAACGCTGAGAGCGAGTGACCGGAGGGCAAAGGTGGAAACAAAGCGAAGACTACGGTGGCTGCGAGGCGACGGGGAGGAGTCGCCATGGAGGCCTACAAGCTCTGGGTGAGGAGGAACAGCGAGTTCGTCCATTCCCTCGAATCGCTGGCCAACGTAATAGCCCTTTCAATTCTCTAGATCTCCATCTTCTGTCAAAGATTTTGTATTGTTGATCCCTTTCTCCCTCGAAGTTTTGCTAAATTGTGTGGGAAATCTGCTGCCCTAGGGTATCACTTGGCTTCTCCCGGAGCGCTTTTCCAACTCCGAAATCGGATCCGAAGCAGGTTCTACATCTATTCCTTATCGAACTTTTCCTTTTGGGGGGGTGTTGTCTTTGTCGTGAGGGAGAGATTTTATGTCTTAAACAAGCTAATAGTTGATGACATCGTTCTTTTGAAGTTTGGATTTGTTAAAAGTTGAATATTGAAGCTAAAATTGGGCAAAATATTTGGTTGGCAACATGATGTTGGAGATATGGTGTTTGGTTTGCAGTGTACGCTTTATTGGGCATAATCAGTACCGTGAACCAGCACATAATTGATACAACTCCGACAAGGATGCGACCTCATGGATTCGGAAAGTCGACGTTTCCTTGGTCTCTGTGTGTGTCCGCACTTAAAGATGTGGAGACAGTCGTTGAGGTTGCAGCACAACAGTTTGCTGGTGAAGAGCGCAAGTGGAATTACCTTACAGTGACTGAAGCCGTAAAGTAAGATGTTGCTTCATAATCTCATTATTTTTTACTTCTGGTTCTTCGTTTCCCTTCTTTGAGCCTGACATGGTTTGGTGTAGTACAGGGCATTTGTTAGGTTGACCGCTTTCCGTGATAGCGGATACAAGATGCTTTTACAAGGTGGAGAGTTAGTGAACATGGATGAGAGGCTAGAGGTTTCTGGAGTCTACCATGCAAGGAATGGGGATTCTGGCGTGTCTGGTGGATATAATAGGCCTGAACACATCCATGGTTATCATGGCTCCATACCTAGGAGTTTGGAAGGAAGAGCCATATCAGCATTAAGCCGCTTTGGCGAGAATGCAAAAATGGCATCAAATCCAATGTGGTTAAACAAGCTTTGCCCGAGTTCAGAGGCCACCCCTGGTAATGTGTTTACCAACATTTATGATGGCCATGCAATTTTCTTAATTTTGATATGTAGCAGCATTTCTTTATAATACATGCTGGAGTTATGTTATGGTCTTCTTCTTGCAGCTCTTTTGTTTCAGAAGCCCACATTTTCTACTCTCTGGTTCCAGAAGGGGCTTTCTGGTAGGTTATTTTTGACAGGAGAGGTGCTCTCTGTTCTGAGACCTCTCGTATATGTCCTTTTCATTAGAAGATATGGAATTCGATCTTGGAAACCATGGTTGATTTCACTGGCCATGGACCTGGCTGGAATGAACTTGCTTTCACATTCTACAACTTGGCATCGTAGAAGCAATGATAAATTCTATCAACTTTCTACCTATGAAAAGGATGAGGCAAGCATAGCTTAGTGTTTTCTTACAACTGAACTCTTTTAAAACACTTTGTTAATTGCTTTAGTATTAAAGAATACAAGTTATTAGTCACCTTTATTTCTGATTCTAACTTCTCTGTCTCATTCGCTCTATCATTTGTTCCATTTAGTTAAGAAGGCGAAAGCTGGTGTGGGCACTTTACATCATGAGAGATCCATTCTTTAGCCAGTATACAAAGTAATGATACACCTAGTTTTGGGCTTATGACCTACTCCTTGTACTTTCAGTGCCTTTCTGATTATGTTCTTACATCTTTTATCTCCAGGCATCATCTTGAAAAGACTGACAGATACTTGAGTCGTATCCCTTTAGTAGGGTTCCTTACAGGTTCGACTTTCAATATTCATGTTCTCTAATAAAATCTTTGCCAAACTTTTTCTCCTCAACGTGATAGTAGTTTATGGATTTTGCTTCATTCTTTTTATGCAGCTAAACTTGTAGAGCTAATCGTTGGAGCGCAGACACGTTATACGTACACATCAGGTTCATGAGGAGGAAAACCCTGACAGTAATGTCCTTCCATATTAAAAATGATCCTGATCGATTGATTCCTTGAAATTCTAGTACATGGATCATTTTTCTCCAACATCTTAATCGAGGAAGTTTGTTACTTCGGTTAAGCAACGTATTGATCTATACTGCAATTTTCATGGTGTATCTGGTATATTAGTTGCTTCGGCCAATTCCCACCCCTATATGCGATTATTGGAAAAGTATCTGTATTTAGACCATATATTTTATAGTCAAACAATATGATCACTTATATGTTGATCAATTATGGACAAGTTATTACTTAGAAAACACATTGAGCAAAAAGATTATCTGATTGGGCCATGTTACTATATAGAAATTTATTAAATGAATATCAATAAAAAAATTCTGTTATGTTAATTTAGTCAACTGCATCATCTGTAACTCTAATGCTACAGAGACTTTTAATTTAACATTGTTAATTATGGTTTACTTAGCCCTCATCAACATTGCATAAAAGGGGCAATTTCCATTTTGTGGTAGCCAACCAGGTAACCATTGGAGCAGTATTTTCTTCTTTGTATGATGCATCCTGACCATTAAAGTTCATTATATTGGCAGTAATCATGTCTAAATTCAAAACTTGGAAAATTTGTCCTAGAATCCTTTTATGATATAGGGGATCCTATGGTTAGAGCATTAGTATAATTTAATAGTCTATGTAAGAAGTGACTTATGAGATAATTAAAAGCATCATCACATGGGCGCTGTAGTTCTTATAACAAAAAACTCATCAATCATAACCTGTGGCATGGTGCATTAGTATATGGAAAATTTTTGTCCATTTTAAAATTCTTACAAATAACAAATCCTCGCTTCTATGACTACTAAGTTAATGGTGATTCTTTCTTATATTTAATTATATTTGAATTCATCTATAAATTTGCACATTTGTATCCTTATAATAAATATTAATTCATAAACATGATAATTGTCTGCCTTTTACATTTGCATTACATCGATTTTTGGTACTTCTGACTCATTTCTTTGCATACATCTAGAGATGACTGAACTGAAACTAATTTAGTGGTGAATGATAGCATGCCCATCTCTTTAATAAGCGTACGAGTATTTCATTTTCTATGGTATTGGTTATGAAGACATTGAGTAGCTTACTTTAAGATTAATTATTGGTGAATGACAACATTCCTTAATAAGTGTGCAAGTATTCCATTTTCTAGGGTAATGGTTATATAGTCATCGAGTGACTTCCTTTAAAACTTATTTTGGGCTTCTATTCATTGGTTATTAACTTTTAACAATTTTTCACTCAGAAAAGAATAAAGAGAAGAGTGAGTGGTGGCATTTGATTTAGCAATTTCTAATCCTCTGTGATATTGTTATCCTGAACACACTTTATCAACTATAACATATAGGCAAGCACTCTTCTCGAGTGATTCACATTATTTCAGCCTTCATGTCTCAAGTTAGATCTTGAACTCATGTGACCGAAGTCTCAAAGATGATGGAGAAGTCAAAATTCCTGGGTCATGACATATCTGAGTGAGATAAGGACCCCAAAGGACATCTGTGAAAAGATGACTCCTTGCTTTCTCATTTGATCTCCTCTAGCTTCTGCTACCACCTCTTTAAACTAATTAGTTCACCATGCAACAGGGTGTAGCATTTTGCTGACGACACCCCAACTGGCTTGATTTTTCACTACTGCATGGAATTTCTTTGTTTTCACAGGTACACCTGCTCATAACACATATTTTCATGTATACAACCAGAGGTGAGGATGGATATTTTCCAGCTAAGGTTGTGCCTTTCTGGATTTTAATTTGATAAGGCAATTCGAAAATCTTTAGGTTCCTCTTTGTTTATAGTCCTAACTTTAGATTATTCATTCAGTTTAATTGAAGCCTCTTATAGTCAGTTGTTTAAATAATATACGAGCTTTGGTTATATAATAGTTCTTAGGCGAATGTAAATAAGTTGTTTCCTGTTATGTAGTAAGACAAGATCGACAGAATATTGTCTTATTGATAACTCTTCTACTCAGTGTTGCATCTCCTCTGAGTTATTTGCCTTTTCATAATTCAACAGATTTACCTACAGCTAGGGTGTCATACCTGAACCAATGTTTCTTTGACTTGCCGTATTGATTTAGCCTTTTGGTCAGTGACAACTCAATGCAATTGAGAGACTTTTGGCACTTCAAGTCACATTCCAACAAGATTAGGCATCAACTGTTTGGTCTGCATCTACCCATTGCCTCTGAAATTTTGGAAGATACAGAATTCTGATCAATTTTTTCAGTGATTACGCTAGTGTTTTTCAAGTGTCTTTGAATTCAGAATCATAATACTGCTTGTATTTGGCGAAAGCCGTCCCTGTAACAAGTGAATGATGCTTGTGCAAAGGAACAGTCATATGACTCAGTGAAGATAAGCTTGGAAATGTGGTAAGTTCTGCAAGGATCAAACATTGATATGGCATTAGCTGCTATTCATATTTGCAGAAGGGGCACTTTATATATATATATATATATATATATATATATATATATATATATATATATATATATATATATATATATATATATATTCACATTTTACATGGGATGGCAAAGTTAAGAAGTAATGTTGCTTTATTTTGGGGTTTTCATATACTATAAATATGTATAAATTTTTATAAAGCATCTCTCCCATAAATCTATGTAAAAAATCTCTCTCAAATATTTGGTTGGTTAGAAACAATGCTAAAGTGTTTTATAGATTCGTTCTAACATATTAGTTTTCAGGATTATTAATGTCAAATATAGCTTCAATCAAATAGTTATTATATATATAGTATTAACAATCGACAGATAGAAATGGCTTGGTATACAAATGAGATTTTGTCTCACATCATACAAATGATAGCTTCAATTTGATGTGGCTTCTTGGTATACAAATGAATTCCACTAGGGATAGATATGAGATTTTCTTTTTTTATCTACTTGAAGTATTTTCAAAAGAGAAGCATTTTGCAATACTCTATCACTATTTTTAATACTTGTCTATAATTATAACCTGTAATAAAAAATATAAATATAATATATTTAAAATTTATGCACACAAAATATTCACGGATCATCATTCATATATATGTTGGTATGTGTTTGCATGTATTTATTTTACTACTCAATCACTTAAGTGAGTAACTAATATTTTTATCTATAAAATAGGATTTATAATTGGTAATCACTATAATTCTTTATAGCTTCATACAAGTGAGCATGTATTATGTCATATATATAATATTTTAAAATTATTTATATAAGATATTTATTATGAGGCATCTCATCCTATTTATATAACCCTATAATATAATAAATGCATAATAAGAAAGTAAAATTATATGTCAAAATAATTCAAAATGATTATGTGCACAAGTAAAAATAATAACAAATTCATGGACTTCTATTTATCATATCATAATGTGTATGTGTACTTTCACATTGCACGCCAATGTAAAATATACATATACCCTTATATTATATATCATAACATATATATACGTGTATTTCCACATCGCACTCTCATTTTATATGTATGCAGTCTCATATCATATGTTATAGCATATAAGTGTATTACACGTCATAACATATATGTACACTCCTATATCGCACGTCATAGAATTTATATGCACTTTTGCATCTCACATCATCATATATATATATACATGCATATAAGATATTTTTATCACAATTCATATTTTTTTATACTTATAATATATATATATATATATATATATATATATATCATATTCATATTTAGCACATACTTAGCTCATGATAATCATATCATTCAAAACATACTTTCCAAAATATATTATAAAGACGATAATTTATATGATAATTATTTTTTAGTAAATTAAACTTATACTTACTTTATTTAAATTAAAAATAAAAGATGTCAATAAAAGATCAAGTTCCTTAATGAGCGAGTGTGCAAATTTGGTATTCCTATTAAATTGGGAGTATAGGGTCATTAGATGTCTTAATTAAGAACCTATCTCTTGAATTATTGATTTATAATAATTTATAAAAAAAAATTGATAAAATCCATGATAAATTAGACTATACTCAGCCTAAAAATTTATCTAAATTTTATAATTAATATTTTAATAATTTACTTTATGATTATTGAACTGGTTATGATAACTCAAACCATTGCACAATTCTATCAAGAAATTTTAATCTTATATGACGATCTTGAATTATTATAAAATTTTATAAAAAAACTAAGAGACATATAATTTTTTAATTTAAAATAGAATCATTGAGGCTAAATACCCTCTTAATTCACTAACAACATATATTTTATTCTTAAAAAATTGGGTTGGGATTGTTTGAACTTGTATATCTTATATCTTGGTGCATAAAAATAGTATTCACTTAATTCCAAATCTCATAATACCCTAAGAAATTTTTTTAAAAAATATATCAAAATGATAAAACCTAATCATATCACTAAAGAGGTCAATTCAGCTTAAATAGAACATCTTCTTAGAAAATAAAAGCTTATAAGTACCTTAGATTGGGAAAGTAATAACTAAATTAGAGTCATATCGGATGATTTAAAATAATAAGATATTCATACAAAACATATCTAAAAATTAAAGATAAATTAAAAAATCTATGTTACTCAAAAGTAGATAAAAAGATCAACCTATAATCTATAAAGTTGAATCCCGAGGTATAACAAGGAAAGAATTGAGTTTTTCTTATCTTAATTTTTTTTAAAGTTGGGGTTTATTGACCTCCATAGGAAAAGTTGAAAAAATAATCGAAAAGAAAGAGAAATTTGAGGTGCTTTAGATGTTATCTTGAGATATAGTGTTCAATCCTATTATAGCTTATTTTAAGTTTTTTTTCTTTTATTAATATCATTATATAGTTATAGCAATTTCAATTGAATCTAATTTGATTTAACAAAGATGTTATTTTGGTCTAAACTTATCTTTGAATTATGTATCTCAACATTTAGTATAACACTTCTCTTTGATTTATATTTTTATTTAATTTTTATTACTCTATTTATATTTATGTAGTTTATGATCTTCCAAATATATAATATTAAAACTCAATTTTTTTACATTAATCATGGTTAAAATTATTAAGTCTTGAGATTTGCTTAAAACCGATTAAAATTCAATCGATCAACGATTAATATGTTATGCTTAAAGTAAACATTAATGTTTATACATGCTCAATCAATATTTCATATAACACCAAAAACATATACTTCAATCTTCAAAGCCGAAAACATGAACATATAAGTTATCATATATATATATATATATATATATATATAGCATAGACATTACGAATCATATTACTAAGTGAGGATAACATGGTTAAACTCGAACTCAATGCCTATAATTTTAATATTTCAGCATAGCTAATTTTAACTTACTTTTAATATAGTTAAAAATTTTGTAAATACTAATAAATAGAATATTCTATTAGAGTTGCTACACACACACATATATATATATATATATATATATATATATATATATATATATATATATATGGTTATGATTATATTTGGATATATAAATAATATCTCTATAATCGTTCGAGTTTATATACTATAATAATTAAAAAAGAAAAATAAGAAGAGAACGAGAAAACCATCTCATAGAAAATGCTTATATTCCTCTTTCTTATTCCCGTCATCTGTCTTCCTCGCTCGTCATCGACGGACAACTTTGATCGTGCCTCTCCCGTGTCCTCGATCACCATTCTCCCCGATCGATAAGCCATCATCCCCCGAGATCTCCTCCTCTTCCCTCACGCCTTCCATCTCCCTCTTCCAATTGACTCCAATATTGTGCAGCGGATGAGCCTTCTCAAAGATATTGTCAATTCCTTCTCCGAATTTTTCGCCCGCGGCCCCGCCGCCTCCGATCGATCCCCTCCGCCGGCCCCCGACCGCATGGAACCCTCGCCCTCCACTGCGCCGGCGGTCGTCGGCGAGCGGGTCGCCCTCAAGCTCAAGGGCTACTTCGATCTGGCCAAAGAAGAGATCGACAAGGCCGTCCGGGCCGAGGAGTGGGGCCTCACCGAGGATGCGGTCGCCCACTATAGGAACGCGCAGCGCGTGATGCTCGAGGCCAAGGCTGCTCGAGTCCCCGATGCCCTCGCGTCGAGGTCGACAATTCTGTGGACGTTTGTCTCTCTGTTTGTTGTGATTCGAGAGCGAGAGGAGTCGAGCGGTTTTCTGGTCCTCAGGGAATGATCCTCTTTTGCAGGGACAAAGGTCAGGTGAAGACCTATCAGCAAAAGATATCCACATGGCAGGAGCAGGTTGCGGAAAGGCTACGAGTGCTAACCCAGAGGACAGGTAAAATCCTTCTAAGGAAACAAGTTATTATGATGAGTCGTATCTTGCTCAAGATAATTAATCATCTTCCTTCTTCTTCTCTCTTATGATAAAGCAGGACTACCAACTATGAAGGTATGCATCTGTCGACTGCACTTTTAAGTAATCTTTAGTCTCCAGACTGATTACTTTCATGCAATTATTAACATTGCTTGTTTGGGGGTTTTGGATTGTTATTTTGGTTTATCAAAGAGATGGATGTTTGATTTCATGTTTTCTGTAATTTAATTGGAGGTTTGGAGAGTTGTCTTCCATCAAGTGTAGGTGCTTCTTTTGCTTCATATACTACTATGGAGAACAGATTTACATTCATCATATTTCTAATTTTTCTGGGAATATCTAATTGGTTAAGTTTGCTAATACAATCTGATCTTATTTGCTAATTGTTGCCTTTTTTTTGTATTTAGAAAGCCTTTTAGTAAAGGGGCCACATATCTCATTAACTTCATCTGTTACGTCATACCTGTTTTGTTGTGGTGCACTAGCTGCTAAACATGATGTTCAGATGGTTTGACATTTCATAACAAAGGGATTAGGCAGAGTTGTTGAATTATGCAAATAGTAACTGGAAATTCCACAGTATCTTAGGAGCATATTGTAACGTAGATAGTGTAGATTGTGAAATGAATAAAATCTGCACTGATAATTAAAACAGCAAATATCTGTACCTTTCCTGCTTCAAGATAATCTAGAATGCTGTTCAGTCATTAACTTTAATTTGCATGATCTAGAGGCCTGTTTAGATGGATGTTAATGTTAACTAGTGATCTAAATTGATTCAGACTAAGGTTTTAAATGTTGACATCACTGGTATTGACTGGTACAACCAAATACTAATATCGAAGCATATGGCTAAATATCAGTTCAATACCATTATTTTTATGTTTTTTGTTATTTTATTCAATGATATCAAGGCCAGTGCAGATTGGTATACTGTTCAATGTACTGGTATAGTACTAGTCCAATAGGTTATTGTAACTGGTATAGGACTGACATTTAAATCCTTGGTTTAGATAATAATAAAATTGTTGTGTAACTATATTCGTACGGAGATGTCAAATGTGGATTTAGATAGATAAACTAAATTAAATATACACAATCAATATCTTCTCCCTAATTACTTTAATTACATAGACCAACTAACTGAACAACATATATGACCAAATGTTAATTTTTAAGTGGCATATATATTTTTTGACAATTTTGCAAAATTTATACCAGTTTTTGGCTACTTACATCAACTGTCCTTCCTCTGAGCTTGGCATTGGCTGAGAGAATATGACACTATGTAACATGTGGATGGAACTCCACTGATTTTAGTAATAGACTAAAATGCAATTAAGTTATCCTATTTTCCAATTGATTTCTGCTTGTCTACAAACACATAAGTTGGAAAAATGTAGGTATACATGTTTTTGTACTTGTCTATATGCATATGCATGCCGTGAAAGTAACCTATGATTTTTGCATTTTCATGTGTACAGTGTCTATTTTCTGTTGTGTTATTTGGACATAATTTTTTCTTATCCCTTTTCTCTAATCCATGTGCTTTATTCAACTTTATAGACCTCCCCAAGTTATGCTACAAGTAGACCCATCTCAACTACAGTTCCCACTGCACAGAAAGTTACCAAAAATTTGCCAAGTTTCAATAGTAGTCATCAGATGATTGGTAATAAAAAAAATAGCATCAGCAACTCAAGGCCTGGTCAAGAATCTATCAAAAATTATGATGATCGGCTAGTTGAAATGATAAACACAGCAATAGTGGACAGAAGCCCTGCTGTTAAGTGGGATGATGTTGGTAAGAAATTGTGAGATCATAATTTTATTGTACTTTTTACATAGTATGTGAAATACTTTTATATGATATGCAGCTGGTCTTGATAAGGCCAAGCAAACTCTCATGGAAATGGTAATTCTACCAACTAAAAGAAGAGACTTATTCACCGGCCTTCGAAAGCCAGCTAGAGGTGCATCTTTAGCAGAGGATATTAGTGCAAGCTTTGGTATACAGAGGAGCCCTAACTTTTGACAGTAAAATTTGAAATTTCTTAGGTTTGCTTCTCTTTGGTCCTCCTGGTAATGGGAAAACAATGCTTGCCAAAGCTGTTGCATCAGAATCAGAGGCAACGTTTTTCAATGTTTCTGCTTCATCTTTAACTTCAAAATGGGTACTTGTCGTTAATATATTTGCATAAAAAGGTTCTCTGGATCTTTGTCTGGAAACTTTGACAGCAATAAATTGTTGTTGTTCTGTATTATTGGTGAACTAGGTGGGAGAAGCTGAGAAGCTTGTGCGGACTCTTTTCGAGGTTGCTGTTGCTAGGCAGCCATCTGTAATCTTCATGGATGAGGTATTCTACTCCAGTTCTATGCTTTATTTATTTTACACTAATTATGATGTTCCTTTCAGATATCTTTAAAATCTTAAATTTTTTTATTTGACCAATTTTATGTTAAATATCGTGTTCTATGCATTGATAGTCGATCGTCAGATTGCTGATTATTGTTTGGTCATCTTAAAAGAAGATTAATGTTGAAAATCTGGAAAGAGGTACTTTGTTAAATTAGGGAATCCTTAAATGCATGATGATGATCAATGGAAGGAAGTGTTTAGCACACAGACCTTGTCACTTTAACTTTCATTTGCATCAGTGGGATTATGTGCACAAAAAGAAATGAGGATTATTTGGACAAAAAGAAATAAAAATGGAGGGTAGAGAAGATAATCATGATCATGGTTAATTACTGAAATGAAAGATGTGAACTTCTTATTATATTAGGTTTGTTACTAGTAATCATACTGCCTGACAGAAGAAACAGTAAACTATCCTAAATGCCAACTATTTATCTTAAATTACTCATTAAGTAGACGGTAATTCTTGATGACTTATGATTAACAATATTCGTTTGTTGGTTTTAATTATAAAATCGTTGTCCATGTATTATGTTCAATTTCCTCTCAGAGCTCATCCTTTGGGTTTCTAAGGTTTATGGTCAAGTTGAACAATATCATCAGCAAACTGCATGAGTCCTGAAACCTTAATCCCTGATCATGGACTGAAAAAGAAAAGAAATCCTTGCTTTCCTAGTAGCTTTAACATTTTATTTATGAAAGAAGTTTTGGATCTAGCTATGGTTTTCCACTTCTGATGGTAGTCAGAATTAGCAACAGGAATCCTTGAAGCATAAAATATTTAATAAATCTGATATTCGTTTATATGCTAAAATAAGAGGAGGCAGAATTTAAAGTAAGTTCCAGACCTTGTACCGCATCTTAGAGTTTTTGGATGATGAGGGATTGAATAAAACTGAACCACCGTCTTAAAGAATATATATATTTTTTGCTTTATCTGATTTGAATAATTGTGGATCCTACATATTTTTTTGTTATTTCATCATCATAGGATATTAAGAGAGTATTATATATAGAATTGCTTCTGAAATTGGATCAGTGACTTTTCAAGCATGGTTTTTTTCTTTTATCTTGATCAATTTTCACTAGCTCCATACTATCAATTCTTTCATAAAAGAACCACTGTGTACTTCTGTAGGAGCTAATCTTATCATCTGCCTAGAGGCAATGACTCATGTTGTTATGTTTGAAAATCTGATTCAAGTTGTTTCGTTTGAGGTCTAGCTGGTTCCTCTGTTCAATCTTATGTAAAAGGTGAAAAATCATTTTATTAATACTGGATTTTGTTTTTATTTTTCATATTATTTCAAGTAAATTACATTGCATTCTGCAGATAGATAGTGTATTGTCTGCTAGGGTAGCTAATGAGAACGATGCTAGTAGAAGGCTAAAGTCAGAGTTCCTCGTCCAATTTGATGGAGTGACTTCTAAGCAGAATGACTTTGTAATCGTCATTGGTGAGAGAATACCTCTCCTTTTAGTTTGACATGTACAAGTTTTTATCTTCCCTCTCCTTTGGCTTTATCTACTTTCTCTCTTCATGCACATAAATGCATATTCAAGGGGCAAGTATTCGTGCAGGTGCAACTAATAAGCCACAGGAGTTAGATGATGCTGTTCTGCGCAGACTGGTGAGTTCAATGTTGGCATGCCTAGAGAAGGTTCAGCACATAAGGGATTATATCCACCTAAGTACTCACTTGCTTTCTCTGCTTTTGTTTTATGATTTGGTTACACTCAAAACCAAATGTGTAATCACATGGATGGTAATTTACATGATATATTAAAATTTAGTATTAGGATTTATAAGAAAAAGAACAGTCAGCCTATTTGAGAGATTTTGTTCAAGGAAAATTCTAGAAATAACTAATATATGAAAAAGGAAAAGTTAATACATGAAGCTAATGATTTTTCTTAATTTTTCCTAGAAAAAAGGGAGAAATCTAAGAAAATAAACCCTGTATCTTTTTATCTTATGTTGATTACTCTTTTATTCTGAACTTCTTTGGAACTGAACTTGTTGTAGCGAAGTTAGCAAAGTATGATGCAATAAATTGTTTGAATTTTTGAAATATTTATTTATTCAATGCAGATATATACACAATAGTTTGCATATATACCACATGGCTTGGACACAACAACTGTCTTATATTGCCAAAACAAAAACAAGTGACAAAGGGTTGATCTTTGAATACGAAAAAGAATGTACACGTTGCAAATGTTTGATATGCATGTTTGCTGCTTTTCTTTTACCTTTTTTTTTTTTGTTGGGTACTTTTTCATTATCTTAATGAAAAGATTTGGTTTGGATAGGTTTGTTTATCATCTGCTTAAAAAAAATAGTCAAGTGAGTCTCCTCCCCATTATTTTCAGTTGCTAATACTTCTTTTGATGGTTCCAATCATGTGGGCAGATGGGTTCCACCCACCCAGTTAAAAGAAATTACCAGCACAGCAGCACTGTAAAATAATGGAGGATCCTGGTCTGATATAGTCATACAAGTGTAACATCTATGATGCTTGGTTAGGAGAAAGATAGGTTTTAGATTTTTTGCATATCTTAATGCAGCTGAATCAAGGAAATAGACAAGGCATGCAGCTGGTTGAAGAATCATGTATTAAGGTGGATTATAAGAATCATACTTGAGAAGTCAGTTAACAAGAGGAACCCTGGATGTTTGCTCTTATGTATGTATGTTTTTGGACATACTGGATGCCTAAATTAATAATGGATTCTCAAATTATATAGTCATGTGGTGGGACAGCAATGTCTTTGAGAGTGGAAATGGCAATAAGAGAGAGCACAGGAAGTGAGGTTTTTCACTTTGCTGAAGCCACTGAACAGCAGAGTGAGAAAATTTTATGATGCTTACTAACTTGGGAATACAATTCAATTTTTCTTACAAAATTTTCAAGTTTTGATGTAAGCACCTTCTGTTATGTGAAAAGATAACATATATATTTTGGCTATTCTTTCCTTTCTTTCCATATTAGTCTACAATAGATTTCCAATAATTAGCGTGAGATGGCTTTCATTATGTAATGACGTGAGCAATCATCATTTGTTCCTAGACCACAATATTGTTTGTCTAGGTAGAATTGATGCCTCTGATGAACCATAACATCCTATAGAAACCCAGTCATCTTGTTTTGCATCAAGCTCCTTAGGAATTTCAAATGTTGAGGGGGATATAGAACAATTTATCAGTACTACATAGTATTGGGGAATCCCTCTGGCCCATATATCACAGATCTCGTGATAAAGATGAGACATGTAGTTTTTGGCATGTTTATCTTTAAAAAATGTCATGTTGGTGCTCTTTAATGACTTGTAGGAAGGTAGACCAGGTCATAGAGATAATCAGAAAATTATTGACACTAACGGATTTAGATTGGGATTTTTGGTGTTGGATTGGGCAATGGTGATAATATATTTTCTCGTTTGATAATTGGCTATGGGATGTCTTTAGAAAACAGATTGGGCACAAACAGTGTCTCTGATTCAGATATTTGTTTGAAAGCAAATCTCTGTTGTAATAGCAAATATTAGATGGTATCTACTGCCCGCAGTTAATTTCAAACAGGAGGAAATATGGAGGTGAGGAAATATATCTTTAATGAACTAAAAAATGTATTTGTTTGGTTGCCAAGGCGAGATTTATTTCCGGTCTTGGGTTTATATTAAAGGGACAGGCTGTGAAGTGGATTGGTGCAGTATTCTGTGGTCAACTGAAAACACACCAGACATTCATGAAAATTGATTTCTAATTAGTTTATACTTTGTATTATAGTGTAGATGCATTTAGGAATATATGGGATCTGACCTTGCTTATAGTACAGAGATATTTGTTAAAAGCAGGGATAATTAATGAGTTTGAAGGTGTGGTGTCAATTCATTGAGTTAAATCTGTGTATGGTAGCATCTTTTTCTTGTCTCTTTAATGTCCCACTGTTTGCTAACAAATATATTAGGTATTGAGGTTTTTACCTTTTTATTTTCATGCATTGAAATCTTGGATCAGGTAAAGAGAATATATATCCCACTACCAGACGAAAATGTGAGGAAGCTCCTCCTTAGAAATCAGCTGAAAGGTCGAGCATATTCATTACCTAGTAAGTATGAAATCATCACTTTGACTGCAAACTTCTCCAATAACACTGCTACAGGAAGTAAAGTAGAATTTCCTAAACAGCAGATGTACTGAGCTTCATGTTATCTTTCTTATTTGATGATTAATAGCAATATGTTGTACAGGTGGTGATCTGGAAAGACTCGCTAATATTACTGATGGTATTATCTTTTCTGATTCCATATATATTCAGATGATATGTTTTTCTTAACTAAGTATTATATGTTTAGGATATTCTGGAAGTGATTTGCAAGCCCTGTGTGAAGAAGCTGCGATGATGCCAATCAGAGAATTGGGTCCACAGCATATTCTTACTATAAAAGCAAGTCAGGTGAACATCAAAGCTTGTACCATGTTCCGATTTCTGCTTAGAAGTTGCAAATCATAACTTTTAAGGAGTCACATCAATCTTTCTTTGCGGATTAATCTCTGCCTGAATCCATTTTTTTTAAGATGGATCTCTATTCCAATCAGAGAATTGGGTCCACAGCATATTCTTACTATAAAAGCAAGTCAGGTGAACATCAAAGCTTGTACCATGTTCTGATTTCTGCTTAGAAGTTGCAAATCATAACTTTTAAGGAGTCACATCAATCTTTCTTTGCGGATTCATCTATGCCTGAATCCATTTTTTTTAAGATGGATCTCTATTTCCACTTCTAAGCCATGGTCACTCTGTAGATCTACTGAACTGAAACTGTTAGAACTTGAGCATCATTTGCCTTGATGCCAAGCTCATGTTAAAGCTTTCATGATGGTGTGGTGGATGTATATCATTTTTTGTCATGATGATCCCGGAAGGGTTTCTATGAAATTTTGGTCTCCACAAACCTAATAAATGATATATTGTTTCACTTTCATTGCTCACATATGCCTTGAGAAAGAAAATAATTAGACTTTCTAATTCTGATGTAGCCCCTTACAGTAACTCGTTGATAGAAAATTGAAGACATCTTTGTACTTCAGGTGAGACCACTAAGATACGAAGATTTTCAGAAAGCAATGGTGGTTATCAGACCAAGCTTACGGAAGAGCAAGTGGGAGGAGCTCGAGCGGTGGAATGAAGAATTCGGTTCAAGTTGAGTTACACAGCCAGATTGGGCAGAAATTGTATCCAACTGAACGGTAAACTTTCCTGTCATATAGATACACCAGAAAGAGTAAAATTGTATGCCTTAGTTAACTAGAATTTATACTGTCACAAAGTTTCGTATGGTCCCAACTTTTTAAAGTCAAACTTGTATATGTACAGTTTATTCCATGGTTGCTTGCATCCATGTGACTGCACAAAGTTGTAAATATGTTTTTTTTCATTGAACATTGAGCATGTTTTTTTATGTGCAAATCTATTGATGTGAAAAAGGATCAGTTCATGATGATTTTCCTGCTTGTGTTATCAAATTTCAGATGTTGTTTGCTTGTTTAGGATAATATGTTGGCCAGCCAATGCTTGCTAAGCTGTGCTTGCTTGATCACTATGATTCCTGAACTTTATATTATCTTATCACTCAAGTACTATTGCAACTTTCTTCCATTAGTCTTAATATAAAAGGCACATGTTTTGTTTACATGACATAAATATGAATGAGAAAAAACTGTATCACTTGAACATTAGTTGAAAAATTAAAATCCAGAGCATACTGAAGATTTTTACCACTGACACTTGTGCCAAGTTGATATTGTGTGCCCAAGTCAATTTTTAGTGAAGAATTTGGTGTATGGAAGTTGGTATTTGGCTAGTGGATTAAAATTTAAGAAGTCACTGAAAAATATTTTAGGGGCTCAATTAAATTTTGACTAAAAATCATATTTAGTGGTGTAATTTACCTTTTTTGTTTATGGTGTTATGGGCAGACCTCCTGTTGAGACTCATGTCCTAGTCATAAAATGGTCCAATTTCAAGATTGGTCTTCAATCACCGGTCTAGTAAAGGTTTTGAATCCCGGAGTACGAGATGGGGCATACATTATTTTGTGGCTGGAGAATATAATCCATTTGTCAATGGTTCCTGGACAAAACCAATCCTAATGTGAGATCACAAAGAGAAAGCAACTATGTGAGTGTTGGTCATTTGGGCAATACTTGATTCATATTTTCACCATCCATGGTAATTTGCATCCTTTGGGTCATGTTAGGCGTTACAGAGGCATTTCACTAATGAAACCGGAGACACTACTCGAAGATAAATTATTACTCCTACGCGACTCAAAGACGGTAGAAAGAAAACAGCAATCATAATAGACGCACCAATGCGACACACTCCGACGACTTCGACGAGGTGCCCATAACCGATCCCTTCACAAGCCCAGGCAGCGCATCATCGACTCCCGCACCTCCTCCTCCACCTCGGCGCCGCGGACGAGGTACGGCATGGAGTCGAAGGCGCGGGCGATGGCGCACAGCACGGCATCCCCGGCCGCGCACTCCCCCGCGCGGTGCCCGAGCGCCGCGATCATCGCCTCGGGCTCATGCCGCATCGCTCGAAGGGTGTCCGCGCACGACCGGCCGGGCACCGCCAGCGTCACCGCGAAGCAGTGCGGCCCGTCGCTCTGGGCCACCCGCACAACGCTCGGCCCCCCGAAGAGGTTGTGCAGCCCGCCGAGCGCCTCCTGGTACGCCCCTCCAAGAAACATCCCCAGGTAGTATTCTCCCCCCTTGATCTCGTGCAGCGGGAGGCTCGACTGCCCACCGATGAACCGATCCACCTTCCCATCGCTGTCGCACGTCAGATCGGATAGAATGCCCTTGACTCCCGGCTGCTGGTCGAGGTGGTGAATCGGGACGACCGGGAACAGCTGTCCGATCGCCCAGAAATCGGGCATCGAGGCGAAGAGCGAGAGGTTGATATGGTATGTCCTCACTGGATCAGCCACTCCCAGCTCCTCTGCCACGAGGTCGCAGAGACCGTCGACGGCCGCCAGGTGTTCGAGGCCGAGAACTCCGTCCTTGAAATGGTCGATGCATCTCTGCTTCAACTGGTTAGCATACACAGCGCAGGTCTCGTACTCGCCGCGGTAGGCAGCCGCCATCAAGTTGTTGTAATCGGAACCAGCATCGTCCGCCAGCTCGTCGAGAAATAATGCAGGGTTTGGGCCGACGGACGACAACGGCGCAGCTCTGGTGGCGTTGGATGAGACCGCTTCGAAGATGAGCACCGACTGGTGCGACACGAGCGCTCGACCGCTCTCGCTGCAAATGATCGGATGGCGTACACGCTTTCGGTCGCAAGCGAACATCACCGCCCGGACCACAGCGCCGGCGTATTCGTCGAGCCCGTAACCCACCGACATGTCCGAGGCATCAGAGTGAGAGCCGTCGTAATCGATTCCGAGGCCGCCGCCTATGTCGATGACGCGCATTGCGGCCCCGAGTCTCGCGAGCTCGCAGTAGATTTGAGCGGCCTCGCCGACCCCATCCGATAGCAGCGACGTCGTCGGGATCTGAGAGCCGATGTGGAAATGCAGGAGCTGAAGGCAATCGAGCATATCCAGGCGTTGAAGCTTCCGGGCGACGGAAAGGATCTGCGCGGTGGTCAACCCAAACTTGCCCTTCTCTCCAGAGGTGGATCCAAAATGGCCGTAGTGTTTGGTGCGGAGCTTGGCCCGGAGACCGATCACCGGCCGGACACCGAGTCTTTGACTGGTATCCACCACCGTGTCCAGCTCCTCCTCCTGCTCCAGTACGATCACCGTGTTGAGATCCATGCTCCGAGCGAAGAGGGCAAGGGCGATGTACTCCTCGTCCTTGTAGCCGTTGCAAATGAGGAACGCATCCGGGCTCCCTCTCGTGAGGCAGCTCATGGCGAGGAGGAGCTCCGCCTTCGACCCGGCCTCGAGGCCGAACCGGAACGGTGCTCCAAATTCCACGACGTCCTCCACGATGTACCGGTCCTGGTTGCACTTCACCGGGTAGACCCCCTGGTAGCGAGAGCCATATACGTTGGAGCGGATGGCGAAGTCGAAGGCTTGCTGCAGTGACTCGAGCCGGTGTTTGAGGACGTCGGGGAGGCGGACGAGGAGCGGGAGGCGGAGGCCTAGCCCGCCGGCGGACTTGGGGTCGGTGGCTTTCTTCACCACCTTCATGAGGTCGATCTCTTGGTGGGCGAGGGTGGCTGCGCCGTGCGGCCGGACGGCGATGTCGCCGTCAGAATTGACGCAGAAGTAAGGCGCGCCCCAGCCTTCGATCCGGTAGAGGGAGGCGGAGAGGTCGGTGGACCAGTTGGAGGGGCGGTCGGCGGTGACACCACCCGCCGTAGTCGGAGTGTCGCCGGGGAATGTCCCCGGCGCGGGAAGAGCGCCATCCCAAGCGAAGACGTAGCCAGGGGGCGGCGCTGCAGCATCTACGCACGCGAGGGCCGGCATCTCTTCCCGATCGCAGAACAATAGTCTACTTCTTCAGATCTCGGTCAAGATGGGGGCTTTGCAAGCCGCCGAGGCCGGGGCCCCGGCCACCCCCCCCAGACGAAGCAGTAAAAGTCTGATACAGAGAAGAAGAGCCCTAGCACGCCCTCAGACGACCCCGGAATCCCCCACGCCGGCCCTCAGAAGACGGCGTGACAAACAGATCGTTCGACGATCGAATACCAACAGGAACCCCAGAGCTGCCGGGAAACCGCAGAAAAAGCCACCGCCGATCCTGCCGCAGCCGCAGAGTGCCAAGAGGGGATTAAGAGGACGGAGTACCCTAACGATAGACCCAACGGAGAAGGGGCAGCGTTAGTATTCAAATAGGAAGAGACGAGGAACGACAACCCGGCGACGATGGTGGGCGAGGCGACGGGGTTTATATAGTGGGCGGCTTGATCTTTATTCGGCGGAAACAGAACGGTGACGATCAATTGATTTATCAGGTTATATATGGGTTTTAGTTGTTGGGGCGCTCGTATCCGTGTCCGACCCCATCGAATCGCCGCGTGGCCCCGCAAGGAGGGCGCCACGATGAGCCACGCATCAGCGAGTCGTGTGGATATAGCGGATTGTCTCGTGGGAATATCGCGTGAGATTAGTCGGGTGCTGTTGGAGATAAGCACGTCACTGCGTGCCAACATCTTTCTGCCCAAACCTATCGCGTCGTTTGCCGATTCTGTTTTAACGCGACTCCGGCGGAACAACGTCACTATTTACGTCGTTTTCCGCACTCGTCTTCGACTCACCCTCCGGACTTTGCGCCGGGTTTGACTTAGTTGAAAAATCTGGGCCCCGCGGGAGTCCGAAAATGTGGGCCATGATGACCCCATCCGTCAACAAAAGCGGTCCCCGCAACAACTCGAAGGTACGTGTCCGCAACGTAGGGGCAAGTAATTTACTGTTCCCTGTTTAAATCTAAATATATTATATGTATACCATTTCAAATCCTGCTGGTTTTTCAGAGAATTCCAAGTTAAATTAAACACTTGAGAAAAAGACTTGGAGTTTGTTCCAAGTGGCATTTGATTATTAAAATGGCATTCCCATCACATCTAGTAGTACTAATTAAATTATCTTTTGATGCGGTTTTACTAAAATCAAGATGCCAGTACACAAATAATTCTATTTTCTTTGCATCTTCTTTCTTCTGCATGTGAACAGAATGGCCCAGTAGTGATTGGACAATTGTCCTACACCCAGATGCAAATTCCAAAACCCTAACACTAGATTCATACTTGAGCACATTGCTTAGACTTAGGGATGAGTAGGACATGTCCCATGATGTTAGGCATCATTTGAGGCAGCTGGTGATCGGTCATACAATAATTTGGATGAGCCACTTAGGCGTACTGAATCAAATCTTACGGGTGATTTGGTCTCTCACGGACTTGATATATGAAACCCATGCACATGTCATCTCCATGAAGATTACAGAAGACTTTTCCTTGATTTATGGGGTCCATATGATTCATTTACCATCTCAATTCTATGACCCAAAGTTGTACCAATCAAATTATTGTTTCACCGATCGCTTCCAACCGGTCGAATTGAATTCGATCAACTCGGACCGGGGAAACCGTCCGGACGAGTAATCTTAAGAATAAAGCGTATACATACATACACATCACACACGTCGACGTATCAACTCTTAGTATATAGGCTGCCGTATACCATAAAACTAAGTTATCTCAACAGCGCATTCACATGAGACAATAGAAAAATACGCACGAGATACATGAGAGCGTGGACCGTTGTATATATTTCGTCCCTTTGATCACGTGATTGTCTTGTGACTGATCTGATGCGCGAGCACGTCGATGGATATTACCTTCCGCTTACCATCCTCGTTTTTTCGCGCTGTGGTTACATATATAAGACCAATCACGAGGCAGGTATATTTGTGGGTAGATAATTGTGCAGGGATGTTATCGTTTGTTGGTGATGACTTATGGCTGATTAGAGCCGTTGGATCTTATGGTTGGTGAGTTTTTGACCGTTCGATGGCATGGCTACGCCATCCCCTACAGATGGCGTTGGAGCATTGGACAGGCGGGTTCTGCCATCCCGCCACGTGCCCTTCTGTAACCCATTAAATCACCCGCTGCTCCGCGCAGCGACGAACACTACGGCAGACACTCCAAACCGGAATGGACGAGCTCATCATTTCCCCCTCCTGCTCCTCCTCCTTGAACGCGCCGGCGGCCGCCGACCTCCAGTACCGGCTGCAGAGCTTCCTCCTCGCGCGACCTGAGTGGTGGGCCTATGCCATCTTCTGGCGCGCCTCCCCCGACCATCGTGTACTCTCCTTCGGCGACGGCAACTTCCGCGGCGCCCGCAAGAGCCGGGGGTCCGACGACTCCGTCGACGACGGCGAGTGGTTCTACGTCGTGTCGCTCAGCCGATCGTTCGTGGTGGCCCGAGGCGGGGACGCAAATCCCGTCCCCGCCCGCGTCTACGGCTCGCTGGCGCCGGTCTGGCTGGCGGGCGTGCGCGCGCTCCAAGCGTGCGGGTGCGACCGGACCCGCGAGGCTCAGCTCCACGGCATCGAGACACTCGCGTGCTTCCCGGTCCCCGGCGGCGTCCTCGAGCTCGGCTCCGCCGACTACATCGCGGAGAACTGGGTCCTCGTGCAGCAGGTCAGTGCCATCTTCAACACGACGCCCCACGACGCCGCCATCGCCGGCGCAGAACCGACGGCCGCCCCGGCCCCTTTGTCGGCAGCGAGGAAGGATGGGGCCGGTCTCTCCTCTTCGGTCGACTCCGAGCACTCGGACTCCGACTGCCACCTGTTGGCGGAGCGCCGCAGGCCCAAGAAGCGAGGGCGGAAGCAGGAGAGCGGGTCGCACGAGGTGCCAGCAAACCACGTCGAGGCGGAACGGCAGCGCCGCGAGAAGCTGAACCACCGCTTCTACGCCCTCCGTTCGGTGGTGCCCAACGTATCGCGGATGGACAAGGCGTCCCTGCTGTCGGACGCCGTGGCCTACATCAAGGAGCTCGAGGCCAAGGTCGACAAGCTGGAGGCCGAAGCCAAGACTGCGAAGAAGGAGACAACCACCAGCACCACGACACACGGCACCACCACCACAACCACCTCAGCGACGGCGATGGAGGTGGAGGTGAAGCTGCTGGGAGAGGAGGCGCTGATAAGGGCGCAATCGGATGACCGGAACCATCCGCCGGCGAGGCTGATGGTTGCGCTACGCGACCTGGGGCTCCACGTGCACCACGCGAGCGTGTCCTGCGTCAAGGAATCCGTGCTGCAGGACGTGGTGGTGGAGGTGCCATGTGAGTTGCAGGGCCATGAAGGCCTCAGGGCTGCGCTCCTCGCCAAGCTCCAGACAAGCTAAGCTGAGCTTAGCTGAGCTGCCACGTTACTTAGTGTCTTCTTCCTCTTCTCCTTTGTGCGCATGTGACTCGTGCTCTTAAGGCCTCAGGGCTGCGCTCCTCGCCATTGGGATCTATTGCATGCGCATGACGAGGAAGACGCTCGAAGGAGATGGTGGAGTCTGTGTGTGCATGATTGAGGTAGGTAGCGCTTAGTTGGCAGAGGCTGTCGTCGTCTTGGATACGTGAAACGACAAGGCTATAACTTCTTTGCCGATGATATGTATCGATCGGGACTTGTCCCATCAAACTAAGACTATGTGATGGGTTAGTGATACGGGAATAAAGTTACGTAAGCTTTGGTTGCAACCGCGAATGACATTTAAATGTGATGAGGGGGACTATTCGTGTCATGAAATAAATGCATGCTTTATTGGATGATTATTTTCATGATAATAATCAGTGATGAGGATAGTAATTATGATAAAGACTCGGCTGATATCAGCCGACACCTCACGCCTCGATCGGCACGACTGCACCCGGTCAAACGAATCGGAACACCGACCGAGGCGCATTAACGCCTACTCAGGCTCGGTTCTTCACGCCACGCCAACGCCCATGTCAGACGCTACCAGTTTGCCTCATACAGGCGGGCACATCAAACAATAGTAAGCTTCCTTATAAATACCCTCTCGTTCATCAGAGAGGAGGAGGAAGAGACACACTCAAAACACTTCTTCATCTGAAACTCCCTCCACGTTTGCTAACTTGATCGTCGGACCGATATTTGTGTAGGTGCGAAGCCGAAGGGCCCCGCGGGACGAGCAGACGAGGAGTGCCTGCCCGGAGGAGGCGGCTACATCGTCCTGATCGGACGCCACACCCGACCCCCTCAACGGGCTCGAGTAACGCCCCAGGGAGATCCCCGTCGTTCGGACCCGAACCAAACCACGTCGGTCCCGAGGCCACGGCTCAAGGTTGTTTCCCACAACAATTAGGGTAGTTTATTGATAATCTCATGACATGTCATGTGTCCTACCAACTACCTTATCACATCGGTTAAACCATTCTTACACGTCACTCCACACTATATATTGGAAACTTAGTCAACCGACTCATTGACTTTTGTTTTCGCACGATAGTCACAATGTTAGATGCAATCCTCCACATGTTGAATGATGATGGTCGATGATTCTGTCTTATTACCTTATGGATTAACTCTTCGCTTTAAGTCAAATAATTATCCCAACTCCTCTATCATATATTTATCGGACATTCCTTTCATGTGATGCATCTCTTATTTTTTCGATACCAAATTTGTTCGATCTTGATTGGCTCCGAACCCTTGACGTAACGAATACTTAGAACCTATAAAATCACTTATATTGTATTGATTATCTCAATTATTTACACTAGTGTAAGTCTACTTGCATTGATCCTCCCTGGTATAATAATCTATGGAGATCTATTTTTTGAATTTGAGTCGTAAATCTAGTAATTTTTTTTATAAAATGATATAATTATATATTATATCAAAGATACAAAATATGTAGGAAATATCATAAATTTGACAATGAGAAAACTAATAGCGATAGAGAGGATGATATCGACGACCACAATAGAGAAATAATTGAGATACAACAAATATCATCCTTCGAGAACAAATAAAAAATCAAGAGTAATTTGATCCTCGTAACAATCACATAAATATTTACACTCACATGAACCTCATGCATTGTTTTTATTAGTGCATAAACACCTATAATAATGTAAGATTAAGATAAGAATCGACTAAATATGTTTATCGCAAACATCATCGGATACACCAACGGATAAAATAGAAGATCTACGTATAGTGATGGTAGGAACCAAAGAAGACAAGTGTAGGATAAAAAAAAATGGAACTCCATTCTCCATATCTTCTTGGAGACCTAATCCTACTTGAACTTAGTTAAAGATTAGATAGAGTAATGGTCGGCAATGACATAGACAACAAAAAACCATTAGAAAGGAGGAAGATCCAAACATCAGTGAGAAGATAAGTGGTTTAGGATAAAAAAAATAGAACATAATCCATTCCCATTTGTACTTAGATACATTATATATTAGGATCAGATCTTAAACTCTCAATCATAATTCAACTTCTGATAGATTATTTATGATTCAAATGCATGTGCATGAGAAGACAAATGTGGTTAGTGTCGAAATAATGCATGCCTTTCTTTCTCTCTCATATAAACTAATGCAAGCAAACACTTGACCGACCATTGTTGGGACTTCGAGAATGAGATTCCCTGATGCCCATTATGGAGAAGAAGATTGGGTGTGGCATGTGAAATACCATTCAAATGGAGATTTTATATGTGTTTATCCTACCAAGGTTTAGAAATAGAATATTTACACTCCATTCTGACTTTGGAATTAACATCTTGCACGTGTTAAGAGTATATTTAATTTTAAATTGATCCGAGATCTAAGTAAAGGTTATTAGTCTCGTTCTAACGATGAGTCTCGAGTGAATTTCATCCTAAATATATTTTTTTCGAACAACCCGTATCGACCGAGAAAGACTCGTGATGATGATGATGATGATGATGATAAAAATTAGCTTATTTCTCATAATCATGATCTTCTTGTTAAAACTACTTGATTGGATCAAACTTTAAAATTCAAATAAACGAGTTAGTTCGGATCGACTTAATCATGTTAAGTTGACAATCGAAAGCTATACTAGCAAAATATTTATGTGATAAATAAATAAATAAACTACTATCAATCGTGATTGTTATTAAATTTAAATATTTAAGATGCTTTTTATTACTTCTATGAATCATTTGACCTCCTATGCTGCTCGATATATTTATAAGTCTCGATTCAAGGAGGGCAGTTGGGAAATGTCTTTGATTTTTTTTAGAAGTATTTAATAAAAATAGATAATGTTTAGTAAGCTTGATTCGATGATTTTGCTATTTAGTTTTTTTTTATACCTTTTTAGTCACAATGTGAAAAATTAATGATGAATCAGATCGAGTTTAAGTCAAGTCAGACATATAGATTCAAGAATATATAGTGTTAGAAAAAAAATAGTCATGTATTTTGAAGGAAAAAAAAACCCACTAATCAAACATCATTTACATTTCCATCTACAATTTTTAATCTACATGGAATAGTTCCCACTCAATTTTCTACCTAAATCAAACATCCATTTGAGTCCAAACTAACATGACTTTCTTCCACCATGTTCACTTGGATCAGCCTGTCAATTAGAATGTCTACGTGATCTCTATCAATCATCAACCAATGCATGATTAGAAGACGGTTCATGGAACAATGCTGATGAGGGCAATAATGGCGATGCGTCAGCTGTGCTCGGATGACGCCTCGCGCCTCGGTTGACCTGATAGTGCCTGGCCAAAATAGATCGGAACGTCGACTGAGGCACATTAACATCCTGCGCGTGCCCGGTCCTTCACACCACGCCAACACCGATGTTAGACGTTACAAGGAGTACGATCCTGCTCCCTACAAGCGGGCACATCAGGCAACGGTAACCTTCCCTATAAATACCCTTGCGTTCAGAGAAAAAAAAGGAGAAAAAACAAAGCCAAAAACCCCCTAAGACTATCAACTAACTTGATCGTTGGAGGGGTCGGATCGAGCCTCCCGACCCGACCTGTGTGCTGGGACGAAGATGGAGCGCCTCCCACCGCGTGCTCAGGCGAGGAGTTCCCTTCCGGAGGAAATGACCGTCCCGTCGCAATCGAACCACCGCAATCGGCCACCTCAACGGTCTCAAGGGTCGCTCAGGAAGATCCCCAATCATTCGGACCCGAATCCAACCGTATCGACCCCGAGGCCACAGCTTAAAGTTGTTGACACCAACAAATGCAATGTGTTTATGGATTAAACCTTGTTGGTGGCACTAATATCTATATAGCAAGTAATTGATAAATACATGAATGTAATGAACAAGTTATAATATAATATCCATGTAAAAGAAGAAACGATCTTACCATTGCCACCTCTGACTTACCTAAAAATCTATTTTATGAATAGAAAATTTTATTTTATTTTATTTTATAAATAAAAAATAATTATTTATCGGTTTGGATTAGAACGTGTTTATTATTATGACGACGGAATAACAATGAGCCACTCGATTTGGATTCGAAATATACTCGGGTTAGGTGTAATCGGATTCGGGCGAAGTACGCGGGTGCGTACCCGAGCCATTTGTCATCGCTAGTTGGACCTTCGAAGACGACCACACTGTGGGCTGTAGGAAGCTTAGTGTGGCCAGAGCGGCTACTGAAACCCACACACCGGTAAACCGACCCGCTTCACTCGGCTGCCTTCCTCCCCCAATCGCCCCCCCATCCCCTTCCCCTATAAATCGGCGAGCGTGTCTCCGCCTCTCGCTTCCCCAAATTTCCATCAACCTCCTTCTCCTCCTCCTCCACCCATATCGGCGGTCTCGATCCACTTCGAGCCCCCCCCCCCCCCTCATTCCCCTCCGCGTCGCCTGCCCAATCCTGCTTCTCCTTAACCTACCCCGACTCGCTTCGAGAATTAGGGTTTCGTTTGCGGAGGATCCTTCGCGCGGTCGCGTCCAAACCCTAGGACCGTTTCTTGATTCCTGGGATCCCGTCTTGGAGGCTCGAGCGTCCTCGCTTGGGTGCGGAAAACCCTCGCGCTGTGCTCGATCGGCCCTGTCGAGGGGTCGTTCCCGGCCTGTCAGACCCGATGGAGGCTCCCTCGGGCCTTGGCGGAGCCGTTCCCGTGCCCGCATCCCAGGCTGCCAAAAAGGAGTGGCGTGCCATCCCCGAGCACTCCTTTCGGAGCAACGGAAGCGAGGTAAGGTTTAATGGTGTGTAGCTGTGTTTCGGATCTTACTTAAGATTTTCGTCATCCGCAGGAGCAAGAGCATGTTAAATTGGGACAATCAGCTGAGAGAACGATACACGAGGTATTTTTTCGCCTAGCTTGTTGTCTGAGAAGCCAAGTTCGTAGAACAAAGAATTTTTGAGTAAGTGACAATGTGCTTCCGGATGGAGGACTAATCATTTAAGGGTAAAACTGCTGTCGAAAGGTGCAGGTGGGTACAGGGTCGCGGGTGGACTACTGTGCGATCACAATTGATGCTGATGATGCCGAGTTGAATGGTGATATATTGCAGCGGAAGCTGCAAGAAATCATGAGGCAAAGAGAAGAGCTTCAGCAAATGGAGATTGAACTACAGGCCAGGGTGATTGCCAGGTCAGAGATCTTGGAAGTGCAGAATAGTTTTGAAGTGCAGCTCAAGGAGCACATGAATATCAATGCCGATCTAAAGGTTTCTGACATGCTCAGTTTTATCGTTCACGATATTGTTAAGATTTATGCTTAATCAATGTGGATTCCTGGTGTTTCTGTTTCGTGGCTCTGGGAATGCCAACTGTTATAAGTTGCCTGTGATAATTGGTTTTTCTAATTCTAATAATGATTTTGTTGGTGGGAGTGGTTGACATTAAAATGTTACCAGCTGCTGTCATAAATTTCCTTTGCTTTCTGTAGTCAAATAAACTTGCATGGGCCCCTTCAGAATCGTGTGCAACTTGTGCTTGAATTTTCAAAGGCTAAGGTTGTGTGTCTCAGACGAGATCGCTATATCACGAGTTAAACTTTTCTTGGTCAGTAGTCAACATCAAGCTTTTGGTTGTTATGGGATTTGATGCTACATTCTACATTTATTCTCGGCTGCACGATAGAGATGTACTGTTGAAATTTGATTTCGGATGTTTTTAGCAGCTGCTTTGCGGAATGTTGTGAATTACTAATAATAGAATTTGTCTAATTTTTAACATCCAGGTAGGTTAAATATAGTTGCCTATACGTGCTCTTAGCTAAGTTGGCCTTATCTCTGTTATGCTTTGTGTTCAAAGTCTGTTGTTGTTGTTTGTGTAATGTGTTTGTCTGGTTGTGTTTACTTCACTTAGATCCAATAACTAATTCATGGAGCCTGCTTAGCTTATTATATATGCTATTACTCTTTGAACAGGAGCAACTACATGAAAGGGAACAAAGCATACTTGAGCTGGAGAGGAAACTAGAAGAGAAGGATAGGGAGCTACGAGCTATGAAAATTGACACAGAAGCGGTTTGTTTCTCATCTTCTTTGTTCCTTCTGAGTGAGAAGCTTGAGTTTTATTTTGAGGTTGTTTTTCTCTTTCGCTTTTGGCTAGGCATGGGCTAAAGAAGATCTTCTCCGAGAACAAAACAAAGAGCTAGCCACCTTCAGGTATATGACATTCCTCTTAAAAATTGATGTTGGTTCTTCATTAAATGTTGCATACTAAATGATTGTTTCGTAATTTTTTGCAAAACCAATGTTGGTTGTGCCTTCATTAAATCTTGCATTATTGGTTTCACAATTGTCTTATAAAACAAATCTTTCCCATTTATATGAATTCATTAACCAAAAAGGGCAAGTAAATTAAACTCAAATTATGATTTATATAATTAATAATGAATTAAAAAAATATAAAATATCATTACATAGAAATTCATGGTCGGTTGGATAAGTTTGGATCATTAAGATCTATTAAGTACCAAGCATTAATAAAATGGTAACAAAAACTAATGATTGATGTACAATTCATATAAACTTGAATTGATCATGATTAGATGATTTGAACTAAGAGAGAAGATGATATTGATTTGTGAATTAATTGTTCGACAATCAATTTAATTGAGTTATAGTGATGTTTAGGTCCAGTCAAATTAGATAAATTTGGCTAACTATCTCACGATGAATTACTGATATATGCCTTTCTTGATAAGCTAACATTCAGCTGCTCTTCCTTTGGTGTCTTAACTATTTGCTGTTACATTATATTATCATGCTTATGGTTTTTCACATGTTCTCTTCCATATTGACATTTTTTAATAGTAACAATTGAGTGGCTAACCTATACCTTGTGGCTCTCTTCCAATGACTACTTGTTGACATCAGGCATAGTCTAACTAAAGTTGCTCTCGACAATATTGGTCCAACAAATTTGGTAACTTTTTTATTCTGCAAGCAATTTGAACATAGCATTCACCATTGCCTTTGTTTTATAAACAACGTTGGGTGTTTACTTAGCTATTGTCTCTTAAATATGACTAGTTCCTTTTAATTAAAGTAAATTGTAGGAGAAAAATGTGGGCATCATATGGAACCTCATCTTGCTTTTTATTAAAAAATATGGTAATGGGATCTCCCTCTTCGTAAGTCATATTTTGTTGGCCTATCAAATTCAATGTATATATTTTTGAATTGAATAATCTTCTGCATGTTCAAAGTAGTCTGCTGCATGTTTGCCATGGGCTTACTGTTAACTTATGCAGAAGGGAGCTTGATAATTCGGAAGCAGAAAGAGCACAACATATGAGCCAAATTCGTGATCTCCAAGAACATATTCAAGAGAAAGAGAGTCAGATCCTTGCATTGCAGGAGGAGGTTGATGCCTCAATTCTTTTCCCTATTTTTTTAAATTTATCTTTGATGATTGAAATCTGCCTTCTATTCGGTGGAATTGAGACCTATCCTGATAAAGTGATATCTTGTGTTAACAGTTGATGACACTTTTAGCATTAGGTAATATCTACTCTCCTTTTTGCAATGGTTGTTGAAAGACCCTATTTTGTTATTGAAAGTGTCTATCGTGTGTATGCCAATTGGTAATAACCTAACACCATTTGCATTGTGGGAATCGAGTTTTGGTTAGGAATGACAGCAAGCTTTGTCAGCTTCTAAGAAGTCAGGCCACATTCTAAGTCACACGTGGATTTCCAATGGATTTTTGGATGGCCTACTTGAATAAGGGACATCTATGTCACATGTGGATCATATGGAAGACAAAAAATTTTATACAAAGTTTGCAACTCTTTAGTCATTAATCACGTTATGTGAGAATCAATATTCTTCTCTAGGCCTTCTTTCTACATAAGGAGATTTTTGTTGTCATCTTGTCACATAACAATCTTTGCATATCTGCTCATGCTTTAAGCTTGTAAACCTACTCGCAAGTAACGTTTGTTGTACCGCCTGAGTCAATATGGTACGGGCGATATTAACCGGTCCGATTGACGATTCAAGATGCGGATTATCCAAGTCCCCATTGGCATGCCCCAACGTACCATGTGTCGATACACCGGTACAGATCGATATGTACTGACCTGACAAATCTCCAAGATAGGTTTGGTACACGAATTGACAAACCCTGCTCGCAAGTGTTCATAAAATCACATACGTTTTCTTGTAAGGTGCTACTCCATGAGTTCGATATCAAGGTTTTAGAGTCATGAAAAAAGCTTACTCTGCATGAACGGGGAGATTGTGTATTAGATCCCATATTGGCAGGAGCCATAAGCACTGAACCACCCTCATTATTGCTGAGTATAGTGCTAAACAAGTTGTGATGTTAATTGTACTACCTAGATTGCAAACTACATAAGAAATTTATCTTGCTAGTCATTAGATCTTTTGTTTTTTTATTAGATTTTTTTGTTTAATTAGGTTAAAAACAATGATATGTAGATACATAAAAGTTTTGAATGGGATGATTCTAGTAAATGTTTAGGTAATGTTGTTTGGAGGTTGTCAGAAGTGGGTTTTGTTTGCAATGTCAAATTTCTATCATGTTTCCAAGGGGTTATGGTGTTCCGGGTGACAATTCTTTTAATATAGCATATTATTTTTATATATTTTGTAATTACATTTTTTCAATTCAATAGCTATTTATATTATATGACATATTATATCATATTTTGTTTTAATCATTAAATCATGATGTTTTTATCACTGTGTTGTTTTAAGTTTATTTTAATTAAAGTATGTATATCTATATTGTTTTGGTTATAAAGGAAGGAGGGTTTGAAAGCAGAAAATATCTCTAGGAATCACGATCAAATTTTGAGGGTGAGTCCTGAATGAGATTCCAGTTTATATGGATAATCTGATTCCACTCAGTAATTAGAATGAGAAAGACATTATTAGATTCCAAACGCCATGCTCATTCCCAGGATGCTTTCCATGTAACAAATGGACCCTAAGTAGGCAGGATTCAGATCTGCCACATGGACTTGAATCTGATTGCTGTATTCTAAGACACTGTAGGCTATTGTGAAAACTAGTGAATTTACTCAACACATGTATCAATATGTATGAATAAACAATAAACTTTTTGTGTTTGCGCATCTGTGGAGTGATAATTGCTTGCAGCCATTAGCCATGTTCAAAAAGTAGAATTATGAAGGCATATTCTTCTTGCTGGGATTCAGAATAAATATGATGGCTTCCAGTTTCGACAACTTGGTGCATTCTTATGAATGCTTGGGAAGTCGCAATTCAGGTGATAGTTTCCTGGTGTAGTCAGTAGCATTCATGGTAATTTATTTGGATTTTTCTATAACTTGGAGGCCCTTGAGTTAATGAACATCTATGCTCTTCTCATGATTCAATGCTTAATGGCATGTTAGGTGAATTCAAAGTACCAAGAAAAGGTGATGTTCTAATCTGTATTTAAGGGTTATAACAGATCAAGGAATTGAGCCCCGATAAGTTCTATTATATGTTGCTGATCCAACTACCTATTGATTAGGCTTTGAAGGTGGGTGGGTGATGGAATGTCATGACAACACTATGTTTGAAGTTTTATGGTAAAAATGCTAGAACTTGTTAGTGTCAACTTAAGAAGATTATTCCCAGTTGCTGAAATTGATGTATCATGTGACTGGAGGCATTTTGTTACAAGAGAATGCCAAACACGTATATAAATGTCCAAGCTACTGTGAACACAGTATCAGACAATTGCTGAATTTGCTAACCGAACAGCAGAACAAATGTTCTACAAAGAGCATCACAAAGTCACTTGTACAGTGTTTTTCTTGAATTTTTTGATTGTTTCAATTATTTTTGGAAACGTTTTGTGCTAATTTTTCAGTGAATTAGTTTTAATATTTGCTAATAAGTAGGCATTCTCTGTTTGGTGGTTTTGTTTTATGATTTTGCATTTCTGTAGTGTTTGTCTGATTGTTCATCTTCCTTTTTAAAATAGAGTATATCCTTTGGTTTCATTAATTTATAAAAGAAGAAATATTTAAACAAATTCTTCTTTCAGCATAGAGTTGCACGAGAAACTATTCTTTTCAAGGATGAACAGTTAAGGGAGGCACAAGCTTGGGTTGCACGGGTTCAAGAAATGGATGCTTTGCAGTCCTCCACTAACCAGTCGTTGCAAGCTGAACTAAGAGAACGCACAGAGCAGTTTAACCAATATTGGATTGGTTTTCAAAGGCAGGTTAGATGGCAAATGCTTTGTTTCACTGTTAGTCTCTTTTGATTTGTTTATTACAATGTACATATCGATTGCTTGTTTATTGCAGTAAATTTGTGATTGGTTATTATGTTTAGCTTTGATTGTTGGCATCTTTCTCTTTCTGTTATTTGTTGTTTGATGCCTTTTGCTAGTTTGTTGAAATGGAGCGTCATCATCTGCAAGCCATACAGCAGCTTCAGCTGGAATTGGCTGAGGCAAGGAAAAAGAATGGAAATTATGAAGATGGTTCACAAATTACTCATGAAAACTCAACCGATTCATCTTCGTATAATGGAAATCAGATTAATGTGATAGATGGTGGCAAATCAAATGGTCACTTGGGATTTGCATCTAATGGAAGTGTAGATGGGACTTCATCTCATGTTTTATCTTCCAGTTCATCTTCTAAGGTAAGGTGAAGTATTAAAGATTTTAAAATTTTCCTTTTATACTGTGGTCAATTGTCAACAATCTCTCATGATATGCAAAGTGACTAACCAATGTTTCTTTTATTCATTGGGATCTGAAAAGGTTAAAAAAAAAGTACCATGATGTTGAGTTCTCACACTATTTTGCTTCATATCTAGTCAGGCTGAGAGGGGGAGGGCAAATCCATATATCCAGTGACCTATGTTTTCAAAATTTATTTCTTGCATGGAAATATAACGATGATATGCCATAAGATCCCAACTATTTGGGCCGGTTGCATGAATGTTCCTGCCGTGAGCCATGTTAACATTAACACCACTGGCCACAGAGTTATTAGTTCTTTTTTAATGTTTCTAGTGAGGAAACCTTGGCTCTCACACCCTTATTCCTAACTGACCTTATTTACTTCTTGCTTGTAGATGCATAAGCACCTTGGAAAATCATTTTCATGTGGGTTTATAAGACATGCTCTATTGCTATATTATCTTGTAGCTAGAATTAGAAGATTTTAGTATTTCACTAACTCAAAGTCCCGAAATTTTATCATTCTAAATTTCTAGTCTTTTGGACAACTTAGGCATGATCCATATATGAAACTTTGAGAGCGGGTGATTGAACAAAGACTGACATACAAAGTGAGTATTTCCAGAAATTAATTTGATTTTATACCTTAAAAGATCCACCATAGACCTATCTTTTTATTGAGACAATCAGTGAGAAACATCTAGGGAAGAATAAAGGTTTGCATATGCATTTTTTTGACTAAGGAAAGTTTGTGGTAGGTTAGAAGGATAGCATTGTAGGTGTACGTCTAAAGTTTTGCTTTGAGTCCTTATGTTTTCATTTTGGTAAAATGATTAACTTACTGTATTCAGGATAAACCTTTCTGGTATATGTTGTTGATATTATTATGCATTGATGATAGTTTAGTTGAGATTGATTTTGAACTTGAGCCATGGAGACAAATGTTAGAAACTACGTGTTTTAAGTTTAGAAAAACTACTACCAAAATACATCAAGTCTAACTTCAGCTTAGAAAAATATTGAAAGCATAGCTAAGGTAGATGAACAAGAGGTTTCCAGAAGTATGTGAATCTAACTCAAATTGGTATCATAGATTAATGAAGATGTTAAGGAGTCAAAGTGGGATGTTTAAAAAAGAGAAATAATAAAGAGTTTTGTGTAATATCTTTATGCCCTTTTAGGTTGGAAGGGGCATTTGTAAGGCTAGCATGTTTAATGTATATAACAATCAGTGATTGCAAAAGGCGCTCGGGCGAGGCGAGGCGAGGCCCGAGCGCCTCGCTAATGTCCCAGGTGGCGCGCTTCAATCAGGCGCCGCCTGGGCGCTCGCCCGAGCCCAGGCGCTGGGCGCTTCGGGCGAGCGCCTGGGTAAACCGAACCAGAATTTTAGGTCTGGTTCGGTCCTGGTTCGGTTGTTAGTTGGTTCAATCGAACCAACTAAACCGATATAACCCCAACCCTAACCTGCTGCCGCTGCTCGCCGCTGTCGCTGCTCGCGCCTCCCGCGAGCCTTCCCGTTGCTCGTGCCTCCCGCGAGCCCTCTCGCTGCTCGCGCCTCCTGCGAGCCCTCCTGCTGCTCGCGCCTCCCGCGAGCCCTCTCGCTGCTCGCGTCTCCTGCGAACCCTCCCGCGAGCCTTCCCGCTGCTCGCGCCTCCCTCGAGCCCTCCCGCTGCTCACGCCTCCCGCGAGCCCTCTCGCCTCCTGCGAGCCCTCCCGCGAGCCTTCCCGCTGCTCGCGCCTCCCTCGAGGCCTCCCGCTCCTCGCGCCTTCCGCTCCCTTTCCCTTTCCCGCTGCCGCTACCGCCGCTGCTGCTGCCGCCACTGCTGTCGCCGCTCGCCGCCGCTGCTGCCGCCGCTCGCCGCTGCTTCCTCGTTTCTCCGTCAGCAGATTTATACTGTTAATGTGATTATATTTATTAATTATATTATATATTTTTATATTTTTATTTAAAATTTTAAATAATTATATTTATTAATTATATTTTATATTTTTATATTTTAGCGCCTCGTTTCGCTCGGGCGAGCGCCTAGCGCCTCGGGCGTTTTTGGACCTTGGCGCCTTTTGGCGCCTAGCGCTTTTTAAATCACTGATAACAATTAGGAAACATGTGCAAAAATATTTGTTCAATTGTGAATGTTGATATGGATGTGTAGGGTTACAAAATAAAGGAAGAATGCTTTACATTTGCAATAATTAAGTATACCTCTAATAGAAGATTAAAATGGGTTAAAACCATTTAAGGCAATACTAACATCTCTAAATGAGGCATATATATGCCCTAGGTAGATGAGGTAAATATATTAGGATTAGTGGTGTTATTTGAGGTAGAGGGAGTTGTAGAAATAAGAAAACAAAAATTAGATGCTTTGAACTTGTGATATTGCCCTGTTCAGAGTTCAATGGTGGAAGATCCCAGTTTAAAAAGGACTGCACCATGTGTAAGGATCCTGGAAAAGATTAAAATCTTGATCCCATATCAAGATTGGTCATCTGTTGTACCTGTGTGGTACTGGGTATAGTTTGGTACCAACTCTGGGTCTAACAATTCCATCTAAACCCTGTATTTGGTTTTTGTCTCAATAATGAATCAAAATATGTTCTTGAGACCTATTATGAACCCTATTGTAAACCTTGTTTCTTTTTTTCTCTTTATGGATAAAATCTCATGTGATATTATGTATAATCAGAATAAACATTACAAGATTTCTTTTCTTGTCAGATTGAACATGCCCCCAGTGTTCCTGTTGTGCCATCGTCCATACTTGGAATGAATGCCTTCATTCCTCCTGGCCCAGTGGCTGCATTACATCCTTATGTAATGAATCCATTAGGTGTTCCACAAGCTGTAGCTTCCAGCAATTCACCTATTCCACAATCTCACATAGATCATTTTCAATCAGTGCCTGTGGTTCTAACTCAACAACATTTGCAAAATCAACAGGTATGGGTACCAGAGTATTTCAAAGGCTTTTTTTGGTTGATTGTATAATACAACTACCAGTATTAATCTCTAGATATCTCCTTTAGGCCCTTTCAGATATCTCACAGATACCTGAAAGCAAGCATCCACCATCACAGACAGAGCAGGAATTTTTAAGATCAGATACCCATTATAGCTTTGATATGCCTGGTGAAATGCAGATGGTTCATCTAGACAATCTTAACAGCCATAGAGACCAGCAACAGATGTCTGGACATTCAGGCTTTGACTCTAGTGATGAAGTCCAGGTTATCAATATAAACTGTATTTCTAGATCTTAATTATTACTCTGAGGTCTTATGTTAAATGTTGTACTAACTTTGATGCTAGGTGCTCCAATCAAATGTGAAACAGCACCCAGTTATCCAAGAATCACAAGGGACCTCAGATGCACCTTCTCACTTGGACTCTGCAAGAGGGTTCGTGCCACCAGAAAAGAAGAATGCAACCAAGGTTTGTTTCCTTTTAAGCCGCCTTATGATGTTACAGATTGATGCAGGAAGCTGGCAAGTTTATGTCTTAGTGAACATTGATATCCTTGTTAGAAAAGGTAATGAATCAGTCTACAAGTGTGAAGATAGTTTTATGTAGTATTATTGCTTCATTGCTTGTGCAGGCCGAGGACATTGTGGCTGCAGGGAAACAATCACAAGAGCAGGTGCCGAGAACTGGACAACAACAACCTACATCTAACATAATGTTATCCGCTAGTAAAAACTCTGTCAGTTCAAATGAATCTACCGCCTTGGCTGCCCCAATTTCAAGTACTTTGATGTCTAGTAAACCACCAGTGGATCCCAATCTCTTAGATGAAAGATCACTTTTGGCTTGCATTGTGCGTGCAGTGCCTGCTGGATCAGATGGAAGAATCAGAATCAGTACGACGGTAAGTCTAACTATGTAGACACCAGACTGCGTAGCCAGTTTGTCGATCACTATATGAAGTCCTCTCTTTTTCTTACTAAGCTTGTGTGCTACATGTGTTTTAGCTACCAAATAGGCTTGGCAAAATGCTTGCGCCCCTTCATTGGCATGACTATAAGAAGCATTATGGAAAGCTTGATGATTTTGTTACTCGTCATCCTGAAGTAGGTCCTTACATTTGAATTGTCTTGATAATTTGAACTCTTAATTTTAATTAAAGTTTTTTTTTTGTGAATCCAGTTATTTGTTATTGAAGGTGACTTTATCCACCTTCGAGAAGGAGCCCAGCAAATTATATCTGCAACTGCAGCTGTTGCTAAAGTTGCTGCTGCTACTGCATCTTCTGCTCCTTACACATCGTTGTTGCCATCAGTTGCTGTCACCCCAGTTTCTCAAGTCAATCGCCAAAAAAAGGTACAATCAATTGAATCAAAAACTGCAAACACTATGCCCTATGCAGATGGTGCTGCTGTGATTAATGCTGGAGAGACTAGTGACAAACGCACCCAGATTTTGATGAGACAGGATGAACAACCAAATGGTGTCAGATTAAATATTATTCAGGGGCTATCGGATGTAACAGTTTCAAGTAAATCAAAGAATATCCAAGAAGCTAATGGTTCACAATCGGAAATCAAGTCTGGTCACTCATCTCTGTACTTCAAGGTTGGAAACACAGCAAACCTTGATAGAACAGGTTTGTCTCCTCCTCAAAACAAAGGACTGACTAATGGAAGACATAGTTTTGGAGGAAAGCAGCTGGGGAGGTACTATTAGTTTTGCCTCATACATATGTTTGAGAGATTATATATATATATATATATATATATATATATATATATATATATATATATATAATCTTAGTCTGGGTAAATTTAATTACTGGCTATTGGTTTTCCTTCAGGTCTTCTGGGGCTGGCTTAATTTCAAGGAGATAGTAAGTGCATGTTTACTGAAATCATGATCTTTTGGTTCAATAAAGTGCTCTTGATGTCTACAATTAAAAAGTTCTTTTGAAGTCACTTTTGATGTCTGATGTATCTTTTCATTTCAGACCAAAAAATTGAACCAGTTGGTGGTATTATGATTTAGAAATTTTTACATGCATGTCTATTTAGTTAATTTCATATTGTTCTGGTGGTGCTAAATATATCATGTATGCCTGATGATAATTCCAACACACTTGATTTGTTGGATGTCAGGAGCCACTGATTGAATGGAAATTGCTGCCAAATGGAAGTTTGAAGATAATTTACTCAGGATAAAGCTCTGTGTCATCTTTTTGTAAGAATTTTCTATTAAATCGTAGCCTTGGGCTTTTCCTTCACGTGGAAATTTTTTCTCTGCCAATGTGTACTTGGATTCATGTTACAAATTGGAAACAAAAAAGGAAACAATATTTCTTTGCACTGTGCAATATCTAACGCATCTACTTGTGAGTTTCAAGCGTTACTCTGCTCCTGGTTCAGATTTTCCAGATTTTGAACTTCTCCATGGTTGAAAAGTTACTACACTTATTTAATGATTTTGTGACAGCACATGCAATATTGAGAAATGAGGAACTGTGTCTTCATGCTCATTATATACTAAATTTATTTAGTTATCATTAATCATGAGGTTAAATCCTGTTATGCTCGCAATGTTCATACATTAGTAAGTACCGAAGCAGGCTGAAGGCCGAAGGATTAGGCTACCGAAATGAACTCTCATCAGCTTCCGTGTGATGCAGGACTGAAATGTGTCAGCTCTTGGTGTTGAGAAGAGACGAGAGCTCTTGCTGGGAGATTGGCTATCTACTGATCCTTAGAGATCCGTAGTTACTGAAATGTGTCGATGGACTTGTTAGGCTGTGGATTTATGATGGCCCCTTGCTCTTTTTGTAGTATAAAGCTGTGAGTCTCTTCAGTATTAACAATTCACGTCTCTCAGGCGAAATCAATAAAAAGAGGCTATCGCAAGACGCGGGTGTGGCGACTAAGGTGTTCTGCTTATATTTTATCTGCACACTATTGCGTGTGAAATATGTTTAATTTACTTATAAATGATGCCTATTTTATGTTCCTTCGTTTGACGTTGTAACTTCGTGTTGTAATAATTTCTTAGGTATCGCATTTCCCAGATGTCAACCTCGAAAAGGACAATGCACTTTGTTTCTAGATCAAGAGTCGAATGATTCAAATCTTACATAATTATTTTTACGATGAATTAGAAAAATTGGAACCGCGTGTCTCTTAATTATTTGTGCTAATTTGGATAATAATTCAAGAGAAAAGAATTTTATAATGATATTTTGTACTAATTTATATAGGATCGGTTCCTTTCCCTTTATTTATTTATGATCGGTTGCAATCATATCACTACCACTTGTCTTCGACACGTGTACTAAAAGAGAGAAGTACTTCACTCTCTCTCCTTTTTTTTTCCTTTATTTATTTAGGATCGGCTACGATCATATCACCACTGCTCGTGTCCTAAGACATGTACTAAAAGAGAAAAGTTAGTTGGTTCCAAGTCCAAACAAAACAACCCACTTCTCCTCTCAGATGAAGAAAGGGATCGCGAGCGAGCAACCGCGATGGGGTTTCTCCTCCGGGTGAGGTTGGCGTCCTTCGTCGCCGGCGCCGCCACGGCTTCCGTCGCCGGTTTCTATCTCCTCTCCACGGACTACTTGCTCGCCCACGATGCCGTCTCCCGACAGGTCGCCTCTCCGTGCCCTCCTCTTCATTTCTTTGGTTCGCTCTTTTTGGATGTTTGTTTACGATGAGTTGATGGGTTGGTTGAAGATACTGTTATGTTGTAACTTATCTGCATCTCCCATTACTCGTTGAAACAAATCGCAAGCAAGACTGGCCATTCCGAAAGCTTTGGAGAACTTGATAGGGTAGGGAAATTGGTTTGCTTGGCTTTTGATTCGTGCGGTTAGTTTTTAGTTGTGTGTGAGTCGATCGTCCGAAGGGAAGAACCTATTATATTTGAGATGCGAAACATTGTTATTTGGAAGTGTCAATTTTATGATTTGTATGAAAGGAAGAATGTGAGTTTATTGCTTTTGTCCATATTATGATTTAGAGAGGGTTATATGGGTGGGTGCAAGTGGGGATTGTTCTTGAGATAAATCCTCATGGAATTTGTTTCCTAAGATCCTTCTTCTCTTATGCTAAACTGTGCTTCATTGATCTTCAATAATTGAGCAACCCTACTCTGATACTCCATGTTGATTGTGATTCACGTTCCTGTTCTTATGCCAAAAGGAATTTTCATGATTGTCTTTATTTTTCTGGTTCCTCAAGACAATTATTCACTGAAGCAAATACAAGGAACTCTATCCAAGTCATGGTTCATGGTTAATCCTCTGCACTGGGCCGTCTGTCATCTATCTTCTACATGATATATCTATATTTGACTTCCTTTCTCTTGTGCTTTTTCTAAAGACAAGTTCGAGACAAAAGGTGTGCATCTCCTCTTGTTTCTTCCTTTTCTGCTTGCTTTTCTGGGGTTTGTTCTGTTATACTCTTTATTTGATTGTGGGCACTATGTTGCATGCACAGTGTTCTATAGTAAAGTAGATGGGAGGACTTATTTTCTTAAAATAAAGTTTTTCTTTTAAGATATATATATATATATATATATATATATATGTATATATATATATATGTATATATATATGTATATATATATATATATATATATATATATATATATATATATATATATATATATATATGTATATATATACATTATGTTAGCAAGTGACTTGATTGGGCACAGCAGAATGTTTCCATTCATCAGATTTAAGAAGTGTCTCGTCTGTTAGATTTGCACAACAATGTCGGTATTCTCATTATAGTAGATGATGAATTTTAAAAGAAACTAGAAGGAAAGTTTTCTGACTACAGTCCATCTGATCGAGCATGACTGGTGGTTACTAGAACTAGGGTTTTAGAGTTGGGTGCTCAAAAACATAAAAAGTTTAGATTAGGGAAGTTGTCAATTCCAGAGATTTTGAAATTATGCAATGCTTTGAACCAATTAATTGGATTACTAGTAAGAAATAAATAAAGGAAAAGAGAGAGAGAGACAGTACTTCGCTCTTTTAGTACACGTGTCGAGGACAAGTGGTAGTGATATGATTGCAACTGATCACAAATAAATAAAATTATGCAATGCTTTGAACCAATTAATCTGCAAAGTTGTAATGATAATTGCATTATGCACTTCAATCACAAACAGGTCGCAAGATTTGGAAAAGGCTGGAGGAAACCTGTATGAGACTTCAAATCAGCAGTTGATGTTGCTGCACAAAGTAGTGTTATAATTGTCGAAGCTTAAAGACACAGAATAGTAGTTACCAACAACAACAACAATTGAGCAGTTACCAACAAATAACAAATGCCCATGGGGTAGTACATAAAACTCCATATGAGGGGTTAACAATCACAGACTTTGGCGATTGTTATGGTGTCAAATAGCCAGAATAGACTCAGAAAGTAAGCGGTCTCGACAAGTACAACACTGTGATATTAATATGTTTTGTATGTCAGATGTTAGAGATAAAACTTAAAACCATGAACTATGTGAACTGATGGCTACAAAGAAGCAAAACCCCTAAGCAGATTTAGCATGCATAGCATCGTAAGATAACCACCGAATCAGTAAGGGCGGTAGCGGCGTCCACGGTTTCCATCGCTGCCCCTACTTCCGCTTTCGCTAGAACCACCACTGCGATCACCCCTCCGAGGCGGCGGAGGTGGCGAGGGCTGTGCACCAGGCTGTTGCCTGAACAATTCCAACAGGAAGAAAGTATTACGAATGAATGAAAGGAATCAAGTCGGATTAGTCATTTTACATGGGCAAAAGCCAGATGATGCTCACAAAACATAACCAAGGCGGCCATCAGGTAGCATCATTGGCACCATTCTCATCCCTGGTGGCATCGGTCCTCTGCCATATATCATTGGCTGCAGAAACATTTTTCATTTTTTTTTTAGCAGTTAAAGTAGAAACATATTGTGATTAATCGTGGTAGAAAGCAAAGGGACAGTAATAACTACTCATCCCATTTAGTGAGTGCAATAAGAGAAACCAACCTGACCAAACCCTGCAGCACCGTACCCTCCACCATAAGCCCCATATGGATCTCCTGAATAACCATAAGGTGGATACGAAGGCAAATTTGGGATGAGGCCAGGTTTTGCAGCATGCTCAGGCTTCTTGTCTGCCTGAGGCTTGGCAAGGGAGACCTCCAAAACATGCCCTTGGATTTAACATGTGCCAAAAAGAAAAGGTTATGCAAAATGAGACTGCATTATCCAGATCAAATAAAGCTAAAAAAAAATAATCCCTACAACTTTAGTCTAAATTCAAAACAATTATATAGCAGGCAAAACAGGCACAGGACGGTTCTCAAGGTATGCATTGACATTAAAAGTCTAGCCCTCCTTCTCAGAAACATACCTAATGAAAGTAGCAATTTATCAAAAGTAAATAAACATAAGATTCCTGATCTAAGATATGATAAATTGTAATAAAGGAAAACAGCTTAAGACAACATGGAATTTGCAGTTTCATAACAATGTCATAATATCCAACCACTTAGGGAGTTCATGAAATTTGACATAGCTCTGCATTGGCTGCACTGTTTCATTGATATTACCAAATATTTGAGACACCTGAAGACAATAATAAAAAAACATTTACCATCAATCTCAAATTTTTCAGTTGCTTTAACTGCTTTTAGTGCACTGGACCTATCTGCAAAATGAACGAAACCAAAGTCCCGCTTTCCCTGCCCAGCTTTAGCTGGGGGCAGAACAACCTTTGTGACCTCTCCATTGAGTTCAAAAAGTTCCTTTAGTCTTTCCGAAGAGACATTCTCTGGCAAATTTTTCACATAAATTGCCTTTACCTGTAAAATCAAAAAATCATGAACATAATGCAACAGGGAACTCACAGGTTCTACTAGTATAATGACAAAGTAACAGCAACACAGCATTATATATGGCTTGGATTCTTTAACATTTAGAACTAAGCAAAAAAATAATATTCATAAAAAAATGAAGCATGAAGAAAATGCTAATTTCAAGATGGTATATTGATCGTATTTATTGTTAAAAAAAATACAGTACATTGATCCAGTTCGGAACAAATCATTTCATAGATCTTACATGACATATGACCAAACATAAGTTCCACTATTTACAGACATAATTATAAACTAAAATTAATACTCAAGTTCTGTGCCTGACTGAGAACAAACAATTGAAATCCGGTTAGTCCATCAATCCTAAGATCTGAAGAATGTTGCACTACCTGATACATTTACTCAAACATGTATAAACCAACCAGAGAACAGATCCACATGCATCTATATTAATAAGATTGAACAGGGCTAGTTACGGAAAAGCAACTGGAAATGGCGAAGTTATCAATGCAACAACAGATCAAATTGGGATTCGTCCATTAAAACCTCTAATTTTTTATTTAGACTAGTGAACCATTAATTTATCCAACAATAAAAAAAACATGACAGGCTACAATCAAAATATAAAAAAGGTAAAAGAAAGGATAATATGAGCATTTGAGGAGCAAGAGAATGCCAACATCAATGAAGAGGTAAAAGTTGGATTCACCATCATCATTCCAACTGTAATTACGGTGCCACTGCAACCAAGTGGTTAGAAGTTTCATCAATTTGCATACAAGTAAAGAGAGAGAGAGAGAGAGAGAGAGAGAGAGAGAGAGAGAGAAGGAAAGAGGAAGGTGAGCAGTTTCTGCCCTATTTTTGTTTTGAAGGGATAGGAGCCAATGGATATTTGCAAATATCATCTGTCAAATAAGGCCAACACAAGAATAGGAAAGCTAGGTAGTGACAACTGGCAACCACATATCAAAAAGCAACCATTCCTTTCATTGCTCCCACATATTTGATGCAAAATTGGATGAAACCGTTGGTCTCTAAATTTTGACATGCAAAGAACACCTGTAGAAAGTTTATTTCCATCTTTAAACCTTACCAAAACAAAACTGCCATACCATTTGGCTAAAAATTGTGAAAAAGCATTTTGAGGCTTAAGAAATCCTCCTAGGTCACATCTTCTATAGCTAGCTGGATCTTGACTTGGTTGACTTGGACAGTGGTATAAATAAGATCTGATATAGAAACTCTGAAGTTTAGACCACTAACCAATGATCATTTTCTATCAAAAGTACATGGATAACTAATTGACGGGCATCAGGAAAACCATGCACCAGAGATCATTAGGCACTAGCAAGATACAACCACCAAAACACCTATAATTGGTAATTGCTGATCATCAACAGAGTTTTTAGTGGTAGTTTCAGTGCTAGTGCACAACTAGCAGTTAACAGAACATTACATTATGACTTGTAATAATATGCAGTCTGCAAACAAAGACTGATGATAGCTGATGGACCAAATGTGAATATCAATCTAACTCACGATGACCTACTGTCCAAGATATTGTTTGGAATAGATCTAAAAATGTTCCCCAATATACTTCAACTTAAGTTGTCCTTAGCAATTAGCAAGAAGCACATCACATCATAAATGATAATCCAACTCTTTCTATCGACCATGAGACTAACTGCATCATAATCCCCCACTCAGGGGTCTAACATGCTCATTAGGACCAAGGTTTTTAATTTCGAATAATACCGTATGTATCGAGCGATACGTACCGGTCCGCCAGTAGACCGGTATGCTGACCACTTGCTACCGAGCGGTACCGTTGATTGGGACTGTTTCCACCTTGTTACCACCCACCATTGGGTGGTATTAGCCAAGGGAGAAGAAGAGGAGAACCTAGAGATCCGACGCCGCTGTCCCTCCTCGTCCGAGGGGACGAGGCCTCGGCGTCGTTGAGGCGGCGTTTCTTCGCCCCACGCAGGCAGAAGAAACGAGGCAGCGACATCACCTCGTCGCCCTTTTTTGCGTGGGGAGAAGGAAACAATTTCTTCTCCACACCTTCTCTCTGTGCGGGCAAAGGCAGAAAAAAAGGGTTTTGGCACCCTTTTTTGGCGTGTGGGGGTTTCTTCTTCCCACACGCAAAAAAGGGTGACAGCCTTGTCGCCCCCCCTTTTTTTTTTCTAACATATAATAACATATATATATATATATATATATATATATATATATATATACGAAACTCTGATTCAGTACGAAATTTCAATCCTTAATTAGGACAATTGCAACACCACAATAGACCATACTAGGAATAGACCATACTAGGAGATGATGATTCTAGTAGGTGTAATGAATTTTAGTACCTTGCTGCTAATAACTTAGGCTACATTGAATTACCCATATTGGCTGAGGGCCAATCCATACATCTTTAGTGTTGGTAACCAACCAGATCAGGACCCTTATTGATAATGGGCTGGTGAACTTTAGTCAATAGATAAGCCAATAATCATCATCAACTAGCAAAAAACAAACCAACTAACTTATTGACAAATTGTTGGAAGGCAACACAAAGCACCAACAGGAATTTCTGGCCAGTTATAGGACAACTGCAACTGCAGGTCAAATACACTTTGGATGACTTTATTCCTCAACAAACCAAAATCACTAAATCTATAATTTTCTGTAGATGCTCACTCACATGCTTCAGCTCAAAACAGGTTAAAGCTCCAGACCACTGATTTAGTTAAGTATGACTTCAAATCCTTTTTTTTTAGGAACTAAACATATTCTTAACGCACAGAAGACCCACATCTAGGTTATGAGAGATTAATGTGCAAAACTGAAAAGGCAAGGGATCAGATTCAACAACAATCAGAAACTAATATGCAAAAAACCTGAAATAAATACAAAATTAAAATCCACAGATCTATAATATCCTCAGAGACCATAATCACATAATGCATTCTTGTATAATAAAAGGAATAAGGATAAGAAATAATTTAATATAAATGGGTAAGTTAATTCGTGTATATGATGAGACCAAAGTCAAGAAAGCATGAAGTCAAACAATAGTCAGTCACATGCATTCATAATCACCTCGACTCTAATTTGAATATATCTAATTCTAACCAGACCAGCCTAGTCCCAACCTAATGTAGCCCAGTCCCAACAAAATAATATACATTTAGTCCAAATCCTTTCTAAATCTGAACTTCTAGTCTCGTGTATTCTAGTTATCTCTGAGCATAGTGTTTAGAGGAGGAAATCTATTCAATATTCACACAAAATGACGAAATAATCAAGATATGATATCCTAGTTTTAGTAGAATAAGCCGCCAAGTTCAATTAATGTCATGGAAGGTAGAAACATAATGGTCTTAAGATAGTTTTTCTAATTACTTGGAATTTAGTTAATTGTCAGCATTTCTCCTTGAACAGTGAGTTTTGAAGATGTGTGTGAAGCAGAAGGTCCATGGTCCTCAACCCTAGTGATTGACTACTGTTACTATTCTTAACCTAAACATCCTTAAGGTATCATAAACTCCAAGGTTTGCATCATAGAAAGCCATATCTGAGGCCATTTAGGTGCTTTGTAAAAGGCTCCAAACAGTTAAGCTCTGTTAATTAAATATATACACAACCTGTTGCAGATATCAGTAGGTCAAATGTGTTCCAATCATACAGAAGTCATTGTAAGACTTCATGGGCATTTTTTATGCTGTCTTATAGACAATCGCACCAACTAAATTTTATATCCCACTGACTGACCATTTGCAGTCACTGCAATCTTTCATGGCCAATTTCTTCTGGATTATCCAATGCCAAGTTTCTTCACTTGCATGCAAAAATAACATATGTTGCAAAGTTTATCACCATCTTTGACGACTACTGGATCATGATAGCTCAAATCAGAAACAAGAGAATGAAGGGTGTTGAGATTCCATGACTTAAAAGGCTGAAGAGAGAGAGAGAGAGAGAGAGAGAGAGAGAGAGAGAGAGTAGCAATAATTTCGTAACTAGACTTCATCCAGCACAATAAGAAGAAAGATAAAAATAGAAGGAACAAATAAGGATTACTGGACTTTCTTGTGTTATGATTTGCAATGCAAACTGAACCCACACAAACTGACAAGGATCCCTATTACCATCTCAATCGAAACCATAGTTAATCCAATCTGGTGAAAGCTCCACAATAACAATTCCTAAGTGAGGACCAAAGATAATTGTGAAAGCTCCACAACTGATGGTCATTTCACTAATACCATAGAAACATGAAAAATAGTCCATGAGATATACCCAATTCCATGGTTCAGTAACCTTTACCCTAAAGCCACCAATGCATGAGCCATCATCCCATAGTAAGGAAAAGAAGAAAAAAGTCCTCTACAAACAAAAAATAATAATAAAAGAAGCATAATGCAGGGCTCATTATCCCACTGTTCATGGAAATTAAAAAAAAGCACTCAAAAATACATCAACCACAAAATGACTATATAACCACCCCAACTGCCAAAAACCCAGACCATACAACAAATTTTCAGTAAGTGATGGCTTCTTCTGACACCATACAATTCCTTTAGTGACAAAAACTAACATCCCAGACCAAAAAGTACCTTAGATGTTAAACCACAATATTAAACATTCCTGACCACAATTATTTTTTACACAATAGTTTCCTATCCTATAGTATCATTAGTAATATATTCATATCAAATTCAATCAAGGGAGTATAGCACGCAGCTTCTTTAGGCTTCCTTACATAGTTATTTATAGAATTTGTATACTGATGTTATGTTTAAATCAATACTGGGATAAAATGAGGCAATTTGACTGCAGATATTGCTTAAAAGATCATAAGCATAATGATGATCTTTTGACTTTGGTTTGATGCAATACCTCAAATGGATAACAAATGTAGGCAGACAAAAGACATATGACCTTAGAAAACAATTCCATACATGGAATGCATAAAATCCTAATTCAAATATCCAGGTAATGGATAACAAATTTTAGGATGAATGGAAATAATTTCAAAAGACTATACTTCCAACATGTACAACATGATATAAAATTTACGAGAAATAGAAAAACATTGCAAGCAACACTAATCACATCCAATGAAATTAGAACAGTGGTTAACAGTGAATAAAAATAGTAGGTTGTATTACTATATGCTCCTGGTGCAAATTTCATCAGTTTGCTAATAGGAAACATGCAAATTCAGCCACCTTAACATCACCATAAGCAAGTCTCTTTTATGATTGGTAAATTACCAAGCTCAGATGCATAAAACATAACATCTCTAATGTACTGAGCAAGTTCATAACAAATGTTTAAAGGTGATTGTAGACTAAAAAGGGACGCAACAAGCACTCTCCCACTTTAAAAGTCACTTCACCTGAGCAGCAGCAGAGGAATCTGCAGAGTTTTTTGGGTCAGCCCAGCTGACAGTTGGATTGGTTCCATCAATCTTAAAGTTTGAATTCGTCATTTTCTGCCTTGCATATTCAGCACAGGCATGGTTATAGTACTCAACAAACAAGAAACCACGATTACGTGCCGGGTTCTGTGGATCCTGCAAAAAATATTGGAAGAAGAAAAGAGGGATAAATGGGGAGCTCCAATGGAGTGTCTGATCATTTAATTTTGTGTGATAAATCGTACCTTGAACATTTCAATATGTTCAACTCCTGGACCACTATCCTCGAGGATCTTCCTCAGCTCATCTTCTGCCAAGCTCTTGGGCACATTTCCAATAAATAACCTATGCTTAGCTTGTGACAAGGAACATCTTAGTTTTCTTCCCTGAAACAGCAAGATAAAAAGTTCATTCGTATAATTTAATACAGCAAGAGAATGACTCCCGGGAAACCAAAACACATGTTACCTTGAACTCTCTCTCATGGATCCCCTCAATGGCCTTCTGAGCTGCATCACTGTTTGTGAACATTATGAAAGCAAAACCCTTGCTTTCTTTTGTATCCTTGTCCTTCATCACCCGTACCTAATACCCATCACAAGCAATTACACATCAATCCAATCGAAAAGAATGCATCACATAACCAGCAAGAAGTACCATTCTCACCTCATAGATATCGCCAAAGGGTTCAGCAAGCTCTCTAAGGTCCTCCTCGGAGGCATCACGTGGCAGCCCACCAATGAAGACCTCCGATCCGTGAGGAGGAAGAGCGAGCAATTTGGCCCGCTTCCTGCTGTCTTCGTCATCTTCAGCCTCGACCTGCTTCTCTACTTCTTCTTCTTGTACCCCTCCTCCTTCCACAGCTTCAGGCGCATCATCATTAACCCCTTCTAAGGTCGGAACTTTCTCACTCCTCCCATCACCAGCGCCATCCTCATCATTGTCATCATCAGCACCGTAGCTTCGCTCCTCCTCATCTTCCTCGCCAAACTCTTCTCTGGCCTTCTGGTACCCGTTGTCCTCCTCCTCCTCCACGGGGTCCTCGTCGTCCATCATGTCCTCCTCCTCCTCCTCCTCCTCGATGTCGTTATCTCCGTCGAGGTCGACCTGCTCCTCCGGCTCCACCAACTGCTGGCGCTCCGCCATGCCTCACCGATCTGCGCTCCACCCAAGTTCACATTTTTCACACGGCGGCACCAAGATCACAGTAAGATCCTAACAATCCCATCAAAACCGACCAAAAATAGAGAAATAACCTGACAAAGAATCAAAGTACCGTCTAATTGGCGAAGAATTCCAAAACCCTAGCGATCCCGAGTGGGAGGGGGGCGGACCCTAAGGGGCAAAACAACAACAGGAGAAAAGAGCAGAGAGAATAATAGCAACGGACTCCACATGAATCGATCCATGCGAGAGAGAGAGAATACGAATAGAGTGAAGAGAAGAAACGGAAGGCGATCGAGCTTACTGCTTCGTTTGGTAATATTTTTTGGATTTGGTTTTGGTTCGGCGTTGGATCGCTCTCCTTGCGCTGCAACGAGAGAGCGGCTTTGCTGCTTTATACCAGGGGCTCCGTCTCAGAAGCCAACATCCGTGGACGTCTGATCAGGATCCAACGGTGGGCAAAAGAAACCGCTATCCGTGCCCTGCGTCGCTGCTCCGGTGCCTCACGCGCATCGTAAACCGACCACTAGCGGCGAGCCACGGTGCAGTCAAGAACTCACAAATTTCTGCACTAATGACGTGGCACAGTATGGCTGGTCGGATCTTTGAGTATGTGTTTTGGGTTCCATGCCGCGGGCATTTGGTGGGTCTTTGGGAGGATACTGGTTATCGCTCCGCCAAATGGGATCGATTTTTCACCTTTTCTTTCCCTTGGATGTTTTTACAAAACTATCATTGGACACAATCTATTGGCCCCACAAACTTTAATGTAACATCAACATCACAGAGTTATCGACCACTGATTTACGAACTGTAGTTAACTACCACTGATCATAGGTACCAAAAGCTAATTCGAGATTAAAAATTTACATTTTTAAATACCTAAAATACGTATATTATTCTCTTATTGTTACACTTATCGTTTCTTTTTTCTCTTCTCGTTAATCGTACAATTCTCAAATTTTGCCTTTTCTCTTTCCATTCCATCATGAACTTAGATATGGGTAGCAAGATCTTTTAGATTGCATCATATGTCGAATTATATCCACATTTGAAGTTTTTGGAGTTGTAGGTGTTGACCACATTAGATAACAAAACTCGCAAATGAGCTAGAAAATCTGGAGAGAATTAATGTTAATTGAAATTTCAATAGCATAATACTAATAATCGATTAATGGATTTATTTATAATATCATATCTATAACTTTTTTTTTGCATATATATATATATATATATATATTTGCAAAAAAATATTATAGATATGATATTATAAATAAATCCATTAATCGATTATTAGTATAATGCTATTGATTCAGAGTAAAGATGCAACCCAAAACACTAGCGATTCTGTGTAATCTTGCAACGATGTCTGCCGTCAGTGAAACGGCCATTTGAATCCATGCAGCTCCATAAACATGAAACAACACAAGAAAAAGTCCATGCAGCTCATAATTTAGTTTCACCCGACCTAAATGGAACCATAAAAACTTTGCATCGTCATAAAAGTAAGCTACCATAGCATGGAATTTATCACAAAAATATATCTGATATGCGAACAATTCATCAAACCTTTGGGGTCAATGATCAGAAGCAAAACACACTACCAAGGTAGTGCTGCGATGACTACAATCGCACGTCGGATGGCAGAAAACATATATAATTGACTTTGGCAGCAGGTATATTTCAAACCTGGATCTTTTAAAGCCCTTGATGTGTAGGCTTATAGATGAGGGCAACAGAAGCCTTCTTTATCTAACATGATCACAAAAAACACCTTCAACCATATGATCTTGTATGAAAGCTAGGCAAGATCTAAACACAGCTGATCATTTACTTTCGCAGAACCACAGAAAGTCTTGATGTGTGATCATAGATAAATGTCAGCCCCAATGTTCCCGTAGCCTCTATGTGCAAGAAAAGTATTACGAACCAGCCTCCTAATGCTATTTTTTTCGTGAAATAGGAACGAAAAAAGAACTACATGGGATTAACTTATAAGCCAAAAGATAAACCTTAGATGTCTGTATATGTGTGTATATACTACCATCAGCCACCACATGGAAGTCCAAGATTCAGTGCATGGGAGGGCGAGGCGCTCGTGGACGCACAGGAGTCTTCGAGGGGCTTATCCTAAAGATTAGGAATGGTATAACATTGTTTTCAGAGAAACTAAATGATGGAAACCATACAGAAGACACCATGTAAAGCATACCTTATTGGCAAGGATCCTAAAACCACGCCACTACAGTTCAGAGCAGCAGTTGCACTCTCAGCCTGAAATTAAAAGTTCCACAAAATGAACTCAAATATATTCTGGCATCAGAGTTGAAGTTAAATTGTTCTAAGTAGTGATTTATCATATGCAAACAAGACCAAAAATAATAATAAATCAAGTCAGAGAAAGAACAAAGATGTTAGCAATAAAAAAAAAAAGAGAACAAGAAGCTCAACAATACACAATACAAACTGAATTATCTGCCAATGCATATTTGAAAAATCACTTAATGTTTTGGACAATCAAAAGTATTAAATATCACGCTTAATAGGTGGTTGACCAATACCAAGATAATGAGATTCAAAATCCAGGATAAGGTAAAATGACTTAAACTTTAATTGGAACTAAGACATGACAGATTAAACAAACGTAATGTAGTAAAATTGGAAATTCTTGACCCAAACCTGCCAGAAATAAGCCAGTTTTGTACGATTATATTTGATACTTGGGCAAGGTTTGAGTGAACGAAACTTAACCAATTACAAACGAGTTGGGTTTGGGTTTACTCTCTGGATCAATGGGTCAGCAAGTATTCGACTACATAATATAAAATAGATTGGTATGATCAATCTTGATGCTAGAAAATATAAGTAGAATGTATGAAAGAACAACAGAATTGGTATTTCGGGTTTTGTAGATTATCTAGTTTCTCTAACATGGATGATGGAAGGTTCAATCAAGATGTTCTTAATAGTTATTTCAATCCTAACCTCTAGATACTCCAACCATAAACATGGATACTTTGAATTTCCTGCCAGATCCATATCGGATACATTACAAACACAATACTTAAATACTTCTTGATTTTTCTTATAATTAGGATAGACATTTGATTCTTACAAGATACTTCATGATACTTTATATTGTTTTATGCAAGAAATAAAATATCACCCAGACTAGTACGCACCACCAAATATTTATCAGTCTTACTAAGACCCTGTATCGAACCAATATAGGTCAATAGCTGTCAGTATTTACAAGGTTCATCATACCACAGTGTACTGCTTGGTATGGACAATATACACCGGTCCAATAGGGGACTAGCATGAACGGTACATCGGTACGCCCCCATGTACCATGTCTTAATATGCTCGATACGACTTAATATAGCTCGGTACGTACCGTACCAACAGCTGGTCAACACACCGATATGGAACGATAAGACGAATCATGAGTAATTATTTAGTTATTTTTTTGATGATACCAAGCAATCCAAATCAGTATATCATCCAAATATACAAATATTGCTTTCATCTGATCAGTTGCCGAAATTAGCATCAGAACAAGAAATAAATCTTCACTTTGATGCCGCTTGTATATGATTAATGAAAGTAAAACATCAATCTTACCATGCTAACTAGCTGTTATTTTGTATCATGATAAGTGACTACACACTTTAACATTAATTTTATATTAATTTGTTATATACAGTATTACATAAACATACATATATGGTAATTTCGTTGTTGTATTTGAGTAACATATCCTATTTATTAAGAGTTCATGCACCGGTGTACGTGTGTTGATCATATTAATCTCTCTTATCTCTATCTAGGCTTCATCAATTTTAAATTTTTAACATTATACTATGTTTCCATAATTAGTTTTACTAAGTCAACCTAAATCCAAACTGATTGTGGAGGAGATGGACTTTGCCAACCCATTTATAGATTGAATTCAGGTTGAGCAGACCAATGTTGACCTGAAATCAGCCAGACTCTTAACTTGATCCACCCCACCTGCATTGCAACCCCTAACATATAGCATTCACCGAAAACCATGCTAAACCTAAAAGAATAGGAGAGATATTTTTCTACTCTTCATATTCGATCTTTTCCAAAAAGGATCTCTTGCAGCCAAGATCTGGCAGAAAATGCTGATGGAGATGAGTTTTCATAGTTAAATTCTAAGGACTTCAAATATAGATGTGGCACCACTAATCATACATGTAGCATTAACCGAGCACATATGAATTGTTTATTTTTTGTGCTATCAATGGAAAGAAATCGACAATCCTAGAACTTATTAAGTTCAATATGATGGTCCAACCTCTCTTTTATTTCAACAGTTCTCTGATGACTTGCTTCCCTTCATGACCCTGAAATAATCAGGTATGGTAGATACTTTACAATCCCATTATACCTTCATACTGCTATACCAAGTCCACAGCTAGTTATGGGATCATAAGTTGTAGGTTTTAGGATCTTGAGCCATTAGAATTGACCAAATTGGAAAGGAGTGATAGATGTTGAAGACAAGCATGCACAATATAGCATTAGAATTATAGAGAACTCTTTAAGATGTAATATTTAATTGTTTTGCTCTTTATTTGTGTAATAGCAATAATAACCAAAAACCTAAGTACCTATTTGAACAATAAAGATGCAGAAACGGAAGAACACATCAGCAGCAATGAAACCAGATATTTATAAGTACATTGAGCACAACGATGACACATTATCTGCAGGATTTTGGCAGGTACACTTTCATAACAAACATATATTTAAATAGCGAAAAGATGGATGTCTATATTACTTACTTTCATTCATTACATTAAACAGCAACAGCATACAAGACGCTTTTTTAAGTGGACTTGAATATGGGACGTATCAATTGTGCAATAATGCACCATCCACTACGATGACTACATTACTTATAAATCCACTACATGTACAAATCCAATTAATATTTAATACAGACATATTTTATGCATTGCCCTGAATTTTAGAATTCCAATGCTTACAAATATACCTGTTTTCTTGTTAGGAAAGTATAACCCTCAGCTAACTCTTGCATATATCTTGCAAATTTGTCAGTATGATATTTGTATACCCATATTACAGAGACACCCTTACGTTTATAAAGATCATTCGATGTACAGTTCTCTGAGATGATCAATGATATTGTAGCACTGATTAGTCCGATATAACAATAAATGAACTAATTAAGATTGTCCCATTAGAGAATAGGATACCAAAACGCAGCTGTTTCCGAAGTCATTGACCTTTATGTCAAATATAGATCATCAGGAAGGAAACATTCTTTTGGTACAGTCTGGACATTATGATCACATGTACACGAGAATCATGTACATATATTCATGATATGGGTGACTGTGCATTTGATTTGTTATCAATCTCATATGACACTTTTTTTTTCAGATAATCAGAAACCACAAATAAGATAATTCAGCATTTATCAAGCCAGAGATGCTAACCATCACAAATTCAACAAAAGCAATCCTTGTGGAATGATGATAATCTCCAAGAAGTCTCAAGCGATAAACCTGTAACATATGAGACGTGCTGTTAATTTGTTGTACTTTACATTTTTGAATCAGAAAATTAAATACATAACTTAATCCATAGAAATATTATTGCTGTTAATTTGTTATCATTAACATTCAACATATAAAGTATGTCTCTTAGTCCACAGAAATTCTAAGTTGAGTCGAATAACATGATAAAGTGCAACTAACCTCTCCACAAATAGACTCAAAGAAGAGTTTAAGTTCTGATTGAGCAACCTATGGCAAAGAATGTCATGAAAGAAGAATGCAGAAGCAACTTGTTCAGACACAAATGATTAATATTAAATACAAATGATTAAATTGAATATTGAATACTTTCATCAACCTTCTTGTCAATATTTGTACAGTAGACAGTCCTTGAACACATCTCACGTTCATCATCAGACTGAAATCACAGAAATACTCAGACAGGTATTAGTGAGAACAATTGCATGCTGGAACTAAATGCCAATCATAAAAAATGTACTTATTGATTTCATATCTAAAAAGATAAAGCTAATGATTTCAAGCTTCTCTTACCCTAGGCAAAAATGTTGGGTTGACAGGTGCAATTGCAGTTTTTGAAGGCAGCACTCTTACTGGGTAAAACCCAAGAACAGTTCCTGACAAATTTAAGGCAGCTCGTGCACCCTCTATAATTGAATGAGCCCATATAAATGATCAGTGATGCATAAATATCATTTAATTCAAGACACAGACCAAGAGCATAAAGAGTCTTACCCTCATCAGTGAACTCTATAAAAGCAAACCGAAGAACTGATTTTGGGTCCCCACACATGCGACAGTCAACAACCTGCGGATTGGAGATTATTCATTTAGAGCATTTAGCTCTTTGACAAGACATAAAAAGGGATGAGATAACAAACCGGCCCACAGTTGATGAAAAGTGTTGCAAGCTGTTCTTCAGTAACCTAGACATAAGCAGAAACATTTGTCAATGACTCCATTATAAAGTTTAGAAAGGTTAAATATGTGTTTGTGCTGCACTAAATCATTTACCATTTCTCTTCACTGTAGTATTAAGTTAACCTTGTAAAAGTTACTTCTTAACATTAAGAGTTTCTGGTTCAGCTTACAGAAAACTTACAAACTTTACTGAAGCATGATAATTAAAAAAACAACAGTGAACAATTGCAGACTATTTAAAACCAGACATTGCATCGGATTTATAAATTAATGTTGTGGCATCTCTACTTGTTCCCAAAAAATCAAGAGCATGCTGGATTGAATCTGACATTGTGGTTTTGGCAACTTAGGTGAGAGTTGAACGCTTCCCGAAACAAGTTCAACATGGATCTAATAAATCTCATCATAGAGATCTTTGAAGAATGTTATTGCTAAACTTCGCGAGTATAATCCATCAGCTACATTAGAAACTTTCAAAACATAATCCAGGATTATTTTATAAAATAGGCTGCAGAAGGAGCAGCTACTTTTTTGACAACAGAAACAAGAAGTGAACCCATCGAAACATGTAAAAGAAAATGTGCAACCAATATGCTGCCATCTGATTTGTTGTTCATGATCCTAAAGCAAGCTGATCTAGAGATAAAATTGCATAATTCAACTCATATCACTTTACGACCTACGGAAACTTCATATGTTTGGTGGAATTAGATGCTTTTATGATACACAAAAAACCTAAAACAGGTCAAATTAGTGTTGTAAGCGTGAAGTGTAGCTTAGCAATCTCATGAGACAAACAAGATGCTTGTCATTTGTCCCATAGTAATTAATTTTCATCACTTGCCAATCTACAGCATTTTGAGTCCCAACAAATTCACATTTAGTTGTGTGTATTATCTTGAATTAGACACGGATAAAAATCCAAATAAACATTTGTGTCTATCACCAACAAGGCTGCTTGTCCTTTATTTTTAATATCTATGACCAATTTTAAGCAGTAGGAAATCAAAGGATACTCCTACCTACTGATGGTAAAGAAAAATCACAAACATCTTTGTTTGTCCTCAAAACACATTAGTACCATATTGTTTTGGTCAAGGATGAAAGAAAAGCTCCCATTGAGCCTTGGCAACGAGTTGATTGGAGTTGCAGCCAAACAGTAAACACTACTTTCTAGAATTACCAAATTAAAAAGACAACCGGTTTAACAAGGCTGCTTCTCCTTTGATCCATTGAGGCACCACAGATTACACTACTGATCCTTTGATCCCTTCCAAATACCACCATGTTGCCAATAGCTAAGTTTAAAATACTGCTTACCAAGAGAAGGGGGCAGAGAAGAGGGAAAGAGGAGGAAAAGGAGAAGGGAGGATTAAGAGAACTGGCAGAAGGGAAGGAAAAGGCGAGAGAGTGGAGGACAGAGAGGAAGAGGAAGAGAAAGAGGAGGATTGGCAGAGTGGATGGAGAAGGCAAGAAGGAGAGAAGGGGGAAGAGGACATGGAGGAGGAGGAGAAGAAGGAGGAGAAGTAGAGGAGGCTGCTTACCAGAGGTGAAGTGATAGTCAAGATGGTACGGCGAGGAAGGACATTTGATATAATCATAGATATTTACAAACTACAAAGATCCGATACTAATCCATGAACATTTGACATCTTAGCTCAAGTTATAATCATAGGTTTCTTGCAAAGTATATTATCTTGTACCAAACTGAAATTTAACTCAAATAGATAAGATACGTAAATAAGTGCGATAAACAATGCTGAACTAGATCAAAATAGTAAAACCAAAAAAACGAACACATAAAAGGAAATATAGAGCAAACTTATCTTCATGACAGACAACAGATTATCTGTCTGTAATATCAAATCAAAGACTGGGCATTATCCTTTCCTTTGTTGCTTTTATTCACCCTATCATGTCACAGTTACTGATCATCTGCTACATCACATAAGAGAAATGCCGCATCCATGACTTAACTTATGACCCGATACATGAAAAGTGGAAGTGGCACACATCCATAAGCACACCTGCCCCAACCTGACACCCTACTTTCCCCCATGATTTATGGTGCATCCCTTTTGTTTGAGTCATAGCTCAAATCAGGACACCTTAACAACATTCCTACTTGTCAATCTAAGAATATAGTACATGCTGATTGACCACCTCCATGTTATTGGAGTCTTAAAAACTATTCCAAAATTTCATACCTCACTACACATGTTATATGCCAAACTTGAATGTTCAAAGGCCATAACACATAATGGGAAAAGAGATTTATCATAAGGAGACAAAGACATAATATGATCATTTACAATCAGGACCTAACCATCTCTAAAACAATTCAGATATGATTTAAACCCTAAAAAAAACGCCTATAAAAAGAAAAGCACATAATTCAAAATTTGTGGACAAATATCACTACCTGATGATCGATGTCTGAGACGTACACAGTTCTCCTAATCACTTCATCTCGTTGTGCCAAGCTAGTCCGGCTGTTCATCCGACGCTTCCCTTGGCCATACCCGTTCTTCTTCTAACGAAAAGCACCAAAATATCATATCAGAACCATCTTGAGCATCAGCCAACAAAAATACTACCAAGACATAACAAAATAATCTCATCCAAGAACCTTACCCGCCTCCCACCAATCCCGACAGCGCCGCCGTTCCCCACTCCATCGCTCATGTCAGAATCATTCGCAAAAAACTCTCCGCTACCGCCGCCGGAGGCGCCGTAGCTATTTCCCATACCCGCGAGAGACGGGGGGACAAACTCCTCCGCCATCGGGTTCAACTTCGAGAGAAACTCCACTAAATCCCGCATCTCCCGCTTAAACCCCTCGCCTCCGGAGACGACGCCGTTGGGCCTCGGAGCCGCCGCCGACGCGGACGAAGACCCGTCCCTGGTCGGATCCTGTGCGCGCAGGGGCTTCGCGTGAAACGCGTCGGAGGCATCCGGGTGAGATCGGAGGACAGTGAGCCCGGCGGCGTCGGAGGCGGAGGCCAGACCCTTGGGGCTGCGGGGGTCCGGCGCTACGCCGCCTCCGGTTAAGGGGCTCCCGGTCGCCGCCAGATCGACGCCGCTCGTGCTCTCAACGACGGCCATGATCTCAATCTCAAACAACCAGCTTCGCTTCTCCCTCTTCCTTGTCGAGGGATTCAGCTGCCACATAGAAAAAGAATAAAGAGTGGAAGGAGAGGGTAGTTGGCGTACGAGATGGCGGTAAGGTTACCATGTGAAGGAAGGATCGCGTTAGTTGGTGGGAACGGAAGAGGCATGCGGTGACCAGATCTCACGCCTGCTCTTTTACGGAGCATTCTCTCTCCTCTCCACTGTCACCACTTTCTCTCTCTAGCTTTTTTTTGTCCATTTCTTATCCCAGAGGGCACGGTTGGATTTATCTTTATGATTCGTGAATTCTATTGATCCTATCGATCATAGCGACGGTCTAATTACCGGTCCCAACAACCATAGGATGAGGAGCAGCATTCATGTACCCGACGATTACACCCGCATACCTACGTAACGCCGGGTACAGAGAACCAACAACGGGCTCCCCAAGGCCGTTCTGGAAAACGAAGCAGGTAAGTCTGATGGCGGTTGGGAAAGTAGTGTGGATAGTAAATAGGATGATGGGAAGAGTCACATGATGCCATCGCACGTATGGATGTTACGTAGACGCATGAAATGTCATAGGGTTATAATTTCAGTTAGATTAAGGCAATAATATTCATAATTTGCATATTTTCCTATATCCATCGTTATGATAAATACATAGTATTAATAAAAATAAAATGAGCTTGAAGAAAGTTTATAACAGACTTTATAATTCATGTTAGAGACGCCAACTTTGTTTAAATATATAACTTTGACCTTGTAATATAGTGTATTATACAAGTTAAAGAATAACGGCGTAGAAGTGTAGAAAACTCGTCCACATTAACGTGCACGATGCAACTTATATCAACATATGAACATTTTCTACGAGTTTGATTGAGTGGGTCCAACATCCTCATGTTGTTTAGACCAAGTTGGGATGGTATACCACCCAGTAATACTATTTCTTTGAGAGTTGGACTCAAAATATGTGGAATTGATTCCTGTTAAGAGTCAAGACGGAATATGTATTTTAGGGTAGAACTTGATGTAAAAAGCATGAAACATTTGGTTCAACAACCTTTGCCTACCTACACTTCAAGAGAGTTTCGATCGTCATTATGCAAAATTAAAATAAAATAAAAGGTAAAAAAACCTGTTTAGATATATTAAAATAAGTAACAACAACATTAATCATCGGCTCAAAGTGCAATTTGGGGCAAGGTGGAAGAGCCTTGTAATAGTTACTGATCAATAGAAGTCACTCGGTGAGGATCAGAACCAATCCATAATATCAAAATAAAGATCACTGGAACATTTTTTCCCTGAGCAACAGCAAGTTCAATTGCCCAAAAAAATGACTGGTGGCCAAAAACTAAATCAAAGTTCATCATAGTGTCCTAAATCAATCATCGATAAGAGAAAATAAAGCACTCGACCTTAGTTCATCGATCTGACATTACCACTTCAATCTCCACAAAGTTCACGGTTCTGCAATTGTGACTTCAACTTCCACACCCGGTTCAATGGTGATCGAAGTAATCTGCTTGACGACCTCAGAGGAGCTGACAAGATCAATTACCCGTTTGTGGACACGGAGCTCAAACCGATCCCAGGTGTTGGTTCCTGCAATATCAAATTTGCAATTAGGTACACCTAACATGTAACTTACAGGAAGTAGTAGCATGGACACCTACACAACCTGATGGCATCTTTTTTCAGAAGAGATTCAATAATGAATTTGATGGCCATTATGTGATCAATATACATAAACAGACATGTAAAAATAATTCCCATCCCCTTTTTAAGCATGTTCAAGTAGGAGTTTTACATGCTCATTCTAATTTGATTCCATGGAGCTTGTTAGACCATGCAGAGGATAGAAATTGAAATTAAACAAATACTAAAAGGTTCTGCAGAGAAAGAGGAACAGCAGGATCATGCCAAGAAGATAACGAGACAAAACAGGCAACGGATGTAGAGACCTCGGTTGGTCTGACTCTATCCATAGACGAACAAACAACTTGATGCAAAATATCATGAATCATCAAATCACCTAGCTATGTGGATGTCTCACCTTGCTCGAATGTCTCGGCACAAATTCGTGATAATGTCCGAGTTCCCTTTTCTTAGTTTACTAAAGAGATATTGCATTGGTATTTGAATGAAGAATAGGCACATCTATAATGGCACAGAAAGCCAACACTAATACCCCTATATGTGATAATACCCCTTTAGATAAATGCATATCGACAACTTTCTTCTTTGAAAAGATAAATTGACAAAAAACAAACCATTAAGGCATTATTGAAGAGCATTGCTGTTCACACGCTCGAGGGTTGATGATTGCTTTCCTTTAAATTGTCCCAACACACATCTACTACGTCATTGGTTTTAAGAATTTGAAGCCTTCTAGTAACTTCACAAGAATTTACAATGCACATCAATTAAGAAGTTCAATTCTACGACTCAATATCGTATGTGACGATTGTGACTTCATGTCATCATTTGCTCATTCATTCAACAAACCATGAAGTTCATTGTTCATCTAGTTGCCAATTACAAAATGTAATAACACTACCATCTTTTGCTTGCTATAAATTATGTTCCAGCACACCATGAACCAAAGTATACCGTCCGAAGAAAGAAAGAAACGGGCCATCATGATCTGTATGCAGCTTCTTGACAGCCAATATCGCAATGTTATAAATTATGATTTCAATATAAAACCTTGATTTATCAACAATCATTGACCATGTTGCAAAATCAGACTTGTGAAAGATGAAGTAGCGACAATTCGCCTAGAGAAGTGATGATTAGAAAACACAAGTGGACAACCTAATAAGGCACTAGCGATGACAATCAAACAACCTGATAATAAACATGGTTTAATGTCTATTAAACATTAATATATTGGTTAAATAAAAACAAAGTGCAAATTGGATATTAAAATCCATAAAAAAATGAACAAAAAGAAGTACAGAACCACACTGAGATGCTTCTGTAGGAGTACAGAAAGAAAGGATAACTACAGAAGGGGCATTACCTTCACCGCAGGGCGACTTCCTGGTGGTGATATGGAGGACCTTGGTGGGCATCCTCACCGGACCCTTTACCGTGAGCTTCTTGTCCTTGGCACCCCTCACCAGATCCGCGCACACTGCCATACCCACAGAAAAGAAGATAGTTCAAGACGACCGAATCGAGCACTAAACCTGCAGGAATCGAAGCGGGATTGCAAAGAAGGGGCGTTACCCTTCTCGAGGTTCTTGACGTTCTTGGACGAGAGGGTGATCCGGATGCGGTGCAGCTGCTCCTGAGGCTCTTCCAGCCCCGGCTTCGTGGGCTTCATACCGTACGCCATCCTCGAAGGTGAGACCGATGGGAGCCGAAGTCACCTCTCTCTGTTTCTCTCTCCGGCGCCGACTCTGCTCGCAGGAGTTGGCGGCGTTAGGGTTTACTGGTCATGATATATAAGGAGCTTTTGGAATTGGATCCTCTCCAACCCGCATGGAGGATTCAAATCCTCAAATCTCAACCGTCCATTGAATCCTCCTTGACATCTCAACCATCCAAGCAAAAGAAACCCCAAGGATCCATCGTTGCCTATGAATTGTATCGTAGTATTCGTAGTTCTACTACGTTCTTTTTTTATAAAATAAAATTTTCATCTCATTATTACTTCATTTAAAACCCAAGAAAATAATATAGTAAAACTAGATTTGATATTTTAAATTTATTCATCATATATTTTTTAAATTCTACTAAGTTAGATGAACTCATATATATAATATCATCGATATAGAGGTAAATCATTAGAATATTATGTTCACCTTTAAAGGGTAGATTCATTATTGTTCCTTTAAAATCTATTTTGATGAAAATAATAATCAATTTTACTATACCATACCCGAAGCTTGTTTAAGCTCATAAAATTTTTTTTTTAGCTTATACACCTTTTCTTCATATCCTTTAACCAAAAAAAACCTTCATAATAACAAAAATCTCTTCGTATAAATCTTCATTTAAAAATATAGATTTCATATCAAATTGATAAACATGTCAACTCAAGTGTGCAGCTAAAGCTAAAAAAGTTCTCACGGTTTCAAATCTAGCCACCGAAGAAAAAGTATTATCAAAATCAATACATTATTACTATGAATATCCTTTTACTATAAGTTGAGCCTTATTCTTTTGGATATTTCTATCTGCATTAAACTTTGTTTTGAACACCCATTTTAATTCAATAACTTTTTTTTTTCTTTTGATAGATCCATTAGCTCCCAAGTTTTATTCTTCTCAATTGACTTGATTTTCTCCTTCAGTGTTTTTCGTCATTCCTCTTTTTCAACTGCTTGCTCAAAAGTCATAGGATCTAAAATAAACAAAGCAAATGTTGAGTCATAAATTTCTGTTAGTGATATGAAATTTCCTAGAGAGGTTTCATCTGAGTAATCAGAATTTAAACTGTTATGGGTGAAGTTGACGATAAACTTGTTGGAACAGGATCTATCATTTAATTCTATGGAGTGTCTAGGTCTATTGGAATGTGAATTTATTTTTCACATTTATTAGTCTCCCAATTCCAATTTGCCCTTTCATCAAACATAATATTTCTATTAACAATAACTTTGCCACTAACATAATTATATAATCGATATGCTTTGGATTATAAGGAATAACTAATTAAGATGTATTTTTCAGATTTTTCATCAAGCTTATGATGATTTTTTAAATTCATCAAAGCATAAGCAATACAATAAAAAATTCTTAGATGGCTTACACTTGGTTTTATACCATATCAAGCCTCAAAAGGAGTTTGATCCATAACCGCCTTTGATGGTGAAATATTTAACGAATAAACTGCTGTTGCAACTACTTCTGCCCAAAAGTGATTTGGAAGGTATTTTTCCTTTAAGCAAACTTCTTATCATTTCAATAACAGTTTGATTTTTACGTTCAACTACACCATTTTACTGCGATGTATATGGTGCTATCAATTCTCTACGAATATTATTTTCTTCATAAAAAAATTAAATTTATTAAATAAAAATTCACCACCTTTATCTATCCGAAGTGTCTTTATGTATCTACCACTTTGCCTTTCTACAAGTGCCTTGAATTTTTAAAAATTATCAAATATTTTATATTTTACTTTCAGAAAATATACTCAACTCATGTGACCATAATCATCAGTAAACAATAGAAAGTATTGACTTCCACCAAATGATTTTATATTCATAGATCTACATAAGTCAACATTAATTAATTTAAGATAATTAGATGCTCTCCATGCTTTTCCAACAAGAAATGATTTTTTAGTTTGTTTGTTATAAATGCATCATTCACATACATCAAGTGTATTAATTTTGGACAATCAGAAAATCATTCATTTTTTATTTAACAACCTTAAACCCTTAATGTTAAGGTGTCGATATCTTAAATATCATAAATTAGACTCATTCTTTTGAGTTGTAACAAGAGCATATTTTTCAATATTTGAAACATCAAGTGGAAACATATTATTTTGCGTCATACAAATATTTACCATAATCAAATCAGATTTTTTATCTTTAATAATGCATAAATCATCATCAAATATAATTGAATATCCATCATCTATCAATTGTCTAATACTCAATAAGCTATGTGATAAAGTATGAACAAAGAAAATATTATCAAGGTATTTTACCTTCCCTCGATTTGTTTTCACCTTAATTGTTCCTTTCCCTTTCACTTGGATTTGTTTGTTATCTCCAAATCTAACTTTCAACTTATGAGTTTCGTCAATATCTCTAAACATTGATTATGTTTGATATATGATTAGAATATTCATTATCCAGAAACCAAATATCATTTGAGATATCATTAACTTGTGAATTAGTTATAAACAACTTACTATTTTCTTCATTTTCCTTCATATAGCTGGCTTGCTTTTCTCTTTTCCAACAATCTGCCTTCGTGTGATCAAATTTTTTACAATAATGATATTGAATTCCACTCTTGTAATTTTTTTTTATCATAATTTGATTGCTTTTGTTCATCATGCCCATTAAAGTGTCCTCTTCAACTTCCATTTCTTTTATCTCGAAATCTGTCACGTCCTCTTCTTACTGATTTTTTATTTTCTTTTGAAGTAGAAGACTCTCCCTTAACCTGAAATATTTTTTCTTCATTTTTCTCAAGTAATATATTCAACCTTACTTCACGTGCTTGTAAGGAACCCATTAGTTCATCAAATGAAAATATAGATAAATCTTTTCACTCCTCAATTGTGATAACAACATGGTCAAAATTTAGAGTTAAACTTCTCAAAATTTTACAACAGTTATATAATTAGAAAGATGTTCACTATAAAATTTCATTTGACTAACAATTTCAATCACTCGAGAAAGAAAATCTTGCACCGATTCATTGTTTTTTATGAACAAAATTTTGAACTCATGACGAAGGGTTTGAAGCATTATCATAATCACCTTTGATGAATATTGAAATTCATTTTGAAGTATCAACTAAGCTTGTTTTGAGATTATCGCTGTTGCAATTCTTGAGAAGATTGTCTCATGTATAGCATATTGAATGAAGAACAATGTATTTGAGTCATTTCTATTCTCCCTCAACCTGATTTCTTCATCTAGATTGATATTCATTCTCTATTAAGTCTCAAAAATCTTGAGACTTAAATAGAGTCTTCATCTTAAAACTTCAAAATTCATAACATTTACCCAAGAAGATGGGAATAAGGGACTAAGGTATGAAATTACCATTGAAAGTTATAATGCTCAATTCAAATTTAAAGTTAGCTTTGATACTTCAAATGTTTGGGGATGGAGGAGCAAGGAAACGATAAAAACAGAATACTATGATGCAATTAAAAAGAATCATTTCGATCAAGAAAATCAATGTAGTATTTAAATAAGAGGAAAGACATAGAATACTTACAAGATATTCCTATGTGCACACTTCTTATCTTACTTCATGAACTATGGTCCTATTTATAGGACTTAGTAGTAACTACTTCACTTCACCATGTCACTAATGATTGAGTTAGGTGTAGGAACTACCATATACTTCTAGATTATGGGCCACTTCTTAAAATATGTCTATAACTACCTAGATAACTACCTAGATATCATCAATGTTTGAGATTATTGTATTCTCTCGCCTGTTTCCTTGTTCCGCCATCAACAAGATGTTTCCGGCTCTTCATTCAACATGGGAACTAGAACGGTGTACGCGACCATTCTTCACTTCTTCATCTCCTCCTCTGCCTACTACTATTACTCGTTGACAGTAGCTCTCCAGCCCAATTTGTAACATCCCCCATTTAAAAAAAAAAAATTAGTAAATGCTTGTTTGTAAATATGAGGATTATTTAATAATTTTTTTATTAAATAATATTATATTAAAGTTTATGGCTAAGGACCTAAGAGTAAATATTAAAAGTTTGAGATGATTTATAGAATATTCAGAATTGAGTAAATAAAAAATAAAATAAAATGGAGGACATGTGTCATTAACAAGGATGAGCCACTTAGCATTTATTCTAAAGTTGACACCTAAACCCCCATGCATGCTTGCCACCTCACTATTTTAGCATGAGCCAAACCTAAGTAATTTAAGGCACCATTAAAAAGAAACTTTTCAGCCAACGTTAGTTTGAGGAGAAGAAGAAGAAGAGAAGAAGAAGAAGAAGGAGAAGAAGAAGAGGAAACTTTGTTCGAGGTTTTGCATCAACTCCCTATATTTGGGAATCAAACTCATCTAAGGCAAGTGTTCTAACCTCTTCCTACAGAATTCCTAATCTCTGTTTTCCTTTTAATACTTCATAATTCAAAAGATTTCAGCTTAGTACCAAACCTTTCTTTCCTTTTTATACAAAGCCATGAATTTGAAATTTTTCGGTAATCTGACTTCTATACATTATTTTGGATCTAACTTTTAGCACTAAACTATGATTTAGGCAAAACCTAATCCATTTGAAAGTAGACTCAAATATCTTTATTTTGACACTAAGATTGAATGATTTGGAGTTTAAATGCCTACTGTTTCAATTAACCCTACAGATTCTGCAAAGGAGCTCCCAAACGTGGGAGACTTATGCTTGGTGGTCATCCAGAAATGGATGAATCACATTATGTATGTGGTCCCACAGCGCCCTCTATGTTTATTGATATGATATCCAAAGCTTTGTTTATAAGTTCATATTATGCTTTGGATAAAAATGGAATGCATGCTACATCAAAAATGACATACAGCTTGTGTTTATTATTCGGTTCACTTGTTATACCTTGAAGTGTTTCGTTTGTCATTATTATGCCCCCAAACACTCTTATGCCTTTGATATGTGCCTAAATGCTTCATGTGCCATTCGATACATGCCTAAATGCTTCTTTTGCCAATTAAATGCTCCAATTTCCTTTATCCTATTGTTATGTCTAATGCCTGTTTTTGAACGAGGTAAACCTTTGTGATTTTATATCAAATGAGATGACTTTAAATGAACACTTGTATTTCTACTTTTGTAACTTGATACTAAGCCTGCTTGAATTTCTCCTATCGCCATGGATATGTTAGACGCTTGCTGAGCTCTTTATGCTCACCCCGTTGCTATATAAATTTTTCAGGGTAGCTTGTCACGCACTGAAAAGCTAGAATTGGGTTAAAGCAGTGAAAGGCTAGAAGATTTTTGAGATAATTTTGTTGGATGATGGTTTTTGTTGTATAGTAAACTTTACTTCTGATGTAATGTTAAGGATCTGTTGATACTTATGTGTTGTAAAAGTTTAAAGGATCGCTCATGTGTATGGAATGATAAGTTTAAGTTGTATAAGGATAAGAACTCATGGTAAATAATTATCTTTTTGTGATTGTATATACTTCTATGTTTATGGATTTGTGTTGTGGTTGATGTTTAGTTGAGTTGCCTTTGGATTTTGTGAATCTCTGAGTGAAGTGGATTATGATTTATGTAACGTACATGTTTATGAATTGTGAATATTGATTTTTGAATGATTCTTAGTATCCTCAAATTGTTAGATTGGATCCTGGATTGAATTGATGATGAATTATAATATTATTGATTTTAGATAGGGTCACACTTCCTAAATGTGATAATTCGGGGGGGCGTGACAAAGTTGGTATCAAAGCATGATTTGAGGATTTCTAAAAAAATTGATATGCTAGATGTGTAATAAATTTTGAGGTTTAGTGATTTCTATTTAGAGACCGATCAAAAGTTTTTTTTTGTTATTTTTAGGAAGCAAGGATGACAAAGTCATCTGGTTCTCCTGTTGCATCTACTTCTGATCAATTGAGTGGAATTATGAAAACTCTAGAGGTGATGACACAAGTAATGCAACAACAAGTCCGGCAAGGAAGAAATGATGAAGGTGGGAATTCAAACCAGACTGGGTTGGGAATTGAATAGTTTAAGAAGCTTAGTCCTCCCAGTTTTGGTGGTGAGCCTGATCCAATGGTAGCAGAACAATGGATGATGCAGATGGAGAAAATATTTGATGTTTTAAATTGCCCAGATGATAAGAAGGTTTCTCTTGCTACCTTCATGCTAGAAGGAGAGGCTGAGCACTGGCGGCGAACCATGAAGAGGATTTCTGAAGCTCGACAAGAGCCAATCACTTGGAAGGTATTTACAGAAAAGTTCAATGATAAATATTTTCCAGATTGTATGAGAGCAGAAAGAATTGGAATTCCTGAATCTCATCCAGGGAAATTTGACAGTAGCCAAATATGAGTCTAAATTCACCGAGCTCTCTAGATTTGCCACACATATGATTGATGATGAATATAGGAAAGCAAGAAGATTTGAAAGAGGATTAAGGCTGGCAATAAGAAGCCGGATATCAGTTTTAAAACTCCAAGTATACACTGATGTAGTAGAAAGAGCTTTCATACTTGAAAAAGACTTGGAGGAGATCCAAGAAATCAGGGACAAGAATAGCAAGGATAAGTTTGTTGGTAAAAGTAAGAGAGGAAATGAAGCAGAAAGAAGTAACAAGAAGGTAAAGGTACCTAGATTTGAGGAAGGAACTCCATCGCAAAGAACTCTATCGTGTACAAAATGTGGACGTAATCATGAAACTAGTGAGTGTTTTCGGGTGACTGGAGCTTGTTTTGCCTGTGGAAAGTTAGATCATAAAGTCAGAGACTGCCCACTAAATAAGAAGAAAGAGCCGCTACTCCCTAAGCCGACAGCCCATGTTAGAGTATATGCTATCACAGAACAAGATTCCAGAGCCTCTAAATCAATGGTTGAAGGTATTCTACATGTTTCTAATAGAAATGCAAAAGTTTTGTTTGATCCTAGCTCCAACTTGTCTTTTGTTTCACAATATTTTGCTTGTCACTTGGGCATTCAACCTAAACCACTAGATTATTTGCTACATGTAACTACTGCTGTTGGGGATTCCTTGACTACAAATCTGGTTTATCCATCTTGTTTGATTTCTATTGGAGAACATGAACTCCTTACCGATTTGATACTCCTAGAAATCCAAGGTTTTGATATTATACTTGGCATGGATTGGCTATCTTCCTATCATGCTAGTATTGATTGCTATACAAAAATAATTACTTTCTACATACCAGATCAGCCTATATTTTACTTTGAGGGTATTAGGCATGATTTGCCTCCTTGCTTGATATCAACACTTCAAGCTTATCGTCTTATGCAGAAGGGTTGTTTTTGTTACATTGTGTGTGTAAAGGAGCATTCAAATCAAGAAACTCACCTAAATGAAATTACAGTGGTCAAAGAGTTCCCTGATGTATTTTCAGACGAATTGCCTGGTTTACCTCCAGATAGAGAGGGAGAATTTGCTATTGATTTGGTCCCTGGGATAGCCCCAATATCTAAGCCTCCCTATAGTATGGCACCACTCGAGCTCGAGGAATTGAAGAAGCAAATACAAGAGTTGTTAGATAAGGGTTTCATTCGACCCAGCGTCTCACCGTGGGGTGCTCCAGTGCTATTAGTTAAGAAGAAGGATGGGACGTTGAGGCTTTGTATTGATTATAGACAGTTGAATCAAGTGACCATAAAAAACAAGTATCCCCTACCTAGGATTGATGACTTGTTTGATCAATTGCAGGGTGCACAAGTATTCTCCAAGATTGATCTAAGATCAGGTTACTATCAGTTGAAGGTCAAGAAGGAGGATATTCCAAAAACAGCCTTTAAGACTCGATATGGTCACACTACGAATTTTTAGTTATGCCTTTTGGCTTGACTAATGCTCCTGCAGCTTTTATGGAACTGATGAATAGAATATTTCAGCCACTCTTAGATGATTGTGTAATTGTATTCATTGATGACATATTAGTATATTCAAGAAGTAATCAAGAGCATGATAAACACTTGAAAGATGTATTATCTATACTAAGAGAAAAGAAGCTGTATGCAAAGTTCAGCAAATGTGAATTTTGGTTGAAGGAAATTGCTTTCTTAGGCCACGTGATTTCAGGAAGGGGCATATCTGTTGATCCAAAGAAGGTGGAAGCAGTAGTTAATTGGGAAGTGCCAACAAATGTAACAGAAATTAGAAGTTTCTTGGGCATGGCAGGTTATTACAGGAGATTTGTGGAGGGATTTTCTCAAATTGCTCATCCCCTTACCAAACTGACTCAAAAGAATGCGAAATTTGAATGGAGTGGTGATTGTGAGCAAAGTTTCCAAGAATTAAAAAGAAGATTAACTAGTGCCCCTATTCTCACTATTCCAAGTGGTAATGAAGGATTTGTAGTTTATACTGATGCTTTAAGAAAGGGCCTTGGATATGTTTTGATGCAAGAAGGGAAAGTAATTGCTTATACTTCAAGGCAGCTAAAGAATTATGAATTGAATTATCTAACTCATGATTTGGAATTGGCAGCAATCATCTTTGCTCTAAAGATTTGGAGACATTACTTTTATGGGCAGACATTTGATATCTTTACTGATCACAAGAGTTTAAAGTACATTTTTACATAGAAGGAGTTAAATATGAGGCAGCGAAGATGGATAGAACTTCTGAAGGATTATGATTGTACCATCCGTTATCACCCAAGTAAAGCAAATGTTGTAGCTGACGCACTTAGTAGAAAATCTACAAGTTTTATGGCTAGTCTGGTTATGAAGCAATGGAAGCTATTAGAAAGAAATTATGATTCGAATGTAATAAGGAAAGGGCAAGACTCAATAATGTTGATGGCCTCTATCCAGGTGCAAACTGATCTCATTCAACAAATTAAAGAAGGACAACTACGAGATCCACATTTAATATACTTGAGGAATGAAGTTGAAAAGGGATTGAAGTTGAATTTTCAAATTTCAGATGATGACCTATTGAGATTTGGGGATAGAATATGCATTCCAAATGACTCAGATATCAAGAACCAAATCTTGAACGAAGGCCACAATTCAAAGTACACTATGCATCCTGGTAGCACAAAAATGTACAGAGATCTCCAAAGTCATTATTGGTGGAAAGGCATGAAGAAGGAGATTGCAATATATGTTTCAAGGTGTTTGACTTGTCAGCAAATCAAAGCAGAACACCAGAGACCTGGAGGTTTGTTGCAGCCCTTAGATATTCCTAAATGGAAATGGGAATGCGTTACTATGGACTTTGTTTCAGGACTACCCAGAACCTCTAGAAAGCACGATGCTATTTGGGTCATTGTTGATAGGTTAACCAAATCTGCACATTTCTTACCAATCAATATGACTTATTCTCTTGATAAGCTTGCAGATTTGTATGTTGATGAAATAGTAAGATTTCATGGTGTCCCGAAGGAGATTATCTCAGATAGAGACTCCAGATTTCTTTCTAGATTGTGGAGGAGATTACAAGATTATATGGGCACTAAAGTAAAGTTTAGCACTGCCTATCACCCTCAGACCGATGGTCAATCTAAAAGAACAATTCAAGTACTTGAGGATTTGCTTAGAGCCTATGTTATGGATTGGAGAGGTGAATGAGATAAAGATATTTCTCTTATTGAGTTCACTTACAATAATAGTTACCATTCGAGCATTCAGATGGCTCCTTATGAGGCATTGTATGGGCGAAAATGCAGAACGCCTATATGTTGGGAGGAAGTTGGTGATAGAAAGTTGTTAGCACTAGATAAAGTACAAGAGACTACTAAAAAGATTCAGGTTATCATAAAAAGGCTAAACGCTGCTCAGAGTCGGCAAAAGAGCTATGCTGATAACAGAAGACGAGATATAGAGTTCCAAGTAGGGGATTTTGTATTCCTAAAGGTCTCCCCTTCTAAAGGCGTTGCAAGATTTGGAAAGAAAGGAAAGTTAAACCCAAGGTTCATTGGACATTTTGAGATCCTTGAAAGAATTGGCTCTGTCGCTTATAAGATTGCCTTACCACCATTGATGTGTCATATTCATGATATATTTCATGTGTCAATGCTCAGAGAAAGTATATACCTGATCCCTCTCATGTCATTGAGTATGAGCCGATTGTGATTGAGAAAGACTTATTTTACAAGGAAGAGCCCATTCGAATTATTGATAAAAAAGAGAAAATCTTAAGAAATAGAATCATTACTCTGGTTAAAATAATTTGGAAGCATCATTCTACAAATGAAATGACCTGGGAGCTAGAGGAAGAAATAAAGAAAGCTTATCCTCATCTTTTCGCCGAAAGAGGTATGACAAATTTAGATGACTAAATTTTCTTTTAAGGAGGGGAGAGTGTAACATCCCCCATTTAAAAAAAAAAAATTAGTAAATGCTTGTTTGTAAATATGAGGATTATTTAATAATTTTTTTGTATTAAATAATATTATATTAAAGTTTATGGCTAAGGACCTAAGAGTAAATATTAAAAGTTTGAGATGATTTATAGAATATTCAGAATTGAGTAAATAAAAAATAAAATAAAATGGAGGACATGTGTCATTAACAAGGATGAGCCACTTAGCATTTATTCTAAAGTTGACACCTAAACCCCCATGCATGCTTGCCACCTCACTATTTTAGCATGAGCCAAACCTAAGTAATTTAAGGCACCATTAAAAAGAAACTTTTCAGCCAACGTTAGTTTGAGGAGAAGAAGAAGAAGAAGAGAAGAAGAAGAAGAAGGAGAAGAAGAAGAGGAAACTTTGTTTGAGGTTTTGCATCAACTCCCTATATTTGGGAATCAAACTCATCTAAGGCAAGTGTTCTAACCTCTTCCTACAGAATTCCTAATCTCTGTTTTCCTTTTAATACTTCATAATTCAAAAGATTTCAGCTTAGTACCAAACCTTTCTTTCCTTTTTATACAAAGCCATGAATCTGAAATTTTTCGGTAATCTGACTTCTATACATTGTTTTGGATCTAACTTTTAGCACTAAACTCTAATTTAGGCAAAACCTAATCCATTTGAAAGTAGACTCAAATATCTTTATTTTGACACTAAGATTGAATGATTTGGAGTTTAAATGCCTATTAAGACTTCTGTTTCAATTAACCCTACAGATTCTACAAAATAGGGACTGAAATTTCTGACCTTCTATTACTAAATTGCTCATAACTCTCTAGAGAAAATTCTGAATTATACAAAGCTTAGTTCTTTGGAAACTAAATTCGCATATCTTTCTTTTGACACCTAGTTGGAAATTTTGAAATATGTTTGCCTTCTGAAACATCTATTTAAATTGATTCTATCAAGTCTGCAAAACAGGGATGATCAATTCTGACCTTCCTTTACTCTATTTGTTGTAACTTCCTGTCAAGAACTCAAAAAATTATAAATCTGAGTTCATTGGAAAATAGATTGATGCAGATATAGCTTTCCAATGACACCTATTTTTAGTTATTTGGAGCATATTTGGTCACTCAAACAATTCAGAAAATATACCATTCAAATTCTGTCATAATTGAAAACTTTGTTGGGTTTTGCCTATTCAATTTTCATCCTATTAGAAATATGATTTCTGCTAAATTCTTCTTCAATTGAGCTTTATATTAGTCCTTTGAAGTTCTAGTATTGTTCATCCTGAAATTATTGTATAACTGAAATTTATTATGTAATGCTTTGTTTGCATTTCCTTGTTTGATAAAGGCACATGCATATCTTCGTTGTTCCGCATGTGCTTCTGATATGTGTCAATGTTATTGTTCATACTACCCTTTTGTACTCTGGTATCTTGTGGGATATTGTGAACCTTTACCAGAAATGGTAAAGAGAGTTATGCTTAGAGCCCGCGATTGCTCTGCCGACCCCATTGACTTCACTTAGACGTGGGTGGATGGAGCTCCCAAACGTGGGAGACTTATGCTTGGTGGTCATCCAGAAATGGATGAATCACATTATATATGTGGTCCCACAGCGCCCTCTATGTTTATTGATATGATATCCAAAGCTTTGTTTATGAGTTCATATTATGCTTTGGATAAAAATGGAATGCATGCTACATCAAAAATGACATACAACTTGTGTTTATTATTCGGTTCACTTATTATACTTTGAAGTGTTTCGTTTGTCATTATTATGCCCCCAAACACTCTTATGCCTTTGATATGCGCCTAAATGCTTCATGTACCAATTTCCTTTCTCTTATTGTTATGTCTAATGCCTATTTTTGAACGAGGTAAACCTTTGTGATTTTATATCAAATGAGATGACTTCAAATGAACACTTGTATTTCTACTTTTGTAACTTGATACTAAGCCTGCTTGAACTTCTCCTATCGCCATGGATATGTTAGACGCTTGCTGAGCTCTTTATGCTCACCCCGTTGCTATATAAATTTTTCAGGGTAGCTTGTCACGCACTGAAAAGCTAGAATTGGGTTAAAGTAGTGAAAGGCTAGAAGATTTTTGAGCTAATTTTGTTGAATGATGGTTTTTGTTGTATAGTAAACTTTACTTCTGATGTAATGTTAAGGATCTGTTGATACTTATGTGTTGTAAAAGTTTAAAGGATCGCTCATGTATATGGAATGATAAGTTTAAGTTGTATAAGGATAAGAACTCATGGTAAATAATTATCTTTTTGTGATTGTATATACTTCTATGTTTATGGATTTATGTTGTGGTTGATGTTTAGTTGAGTTGCCTTTGGATTTTATGAATCTCTGAGTGCAGTGGATTATGATTTATGTAACATACATGTTTATGAATTGTGAATATTGATTTTTGAATGATTCTTAGTATCCTCAAATTGTTAGATTGGATCCTGGATTGAATTGATGATGAATTATAATATTATTGATTTTAGACAGGGTCACACTTCCTGAATGTGATAATTTGGGGGGGCGTGACACAATTACCACTAGATGATTGTCATTCTTCCCACCCTAGCCATGGTCATTCTCTGCCTCCCCCAACGTCGTTGGCTCGAGCCATTCCTTGATCTTTGTGCTTCGCCACCGCCTCCACCACTTCATCATTGTAGCGGAGAGTCCTAGAAGAGCGCCTCCACTTGGCCTCCGTCTTCCTCTTCGTGGTCCCCAACTCCTTGTCGTCCTCTTCCCGTTGTTTCTATGGTGTCGAGCAGATCACACATTAAAATGATTCAAGGAAAGCGTGAATAATTTAAACAATGATGAGAAAAGGGTAAGTCATAGCAAATGCCCGAATTCTAAATTATAGCAGAGTAAGGTAGAACCATATCCAATATCCAATAATATTCAATAAGTCATAGCACATCGTTTTTTCTTTCAGTATATCACCCATTGCATCGGTACATGAATTTTCTTATGACATCCAATCTTTTAATACAATGTTCGATCCTTTTAGTATTACGTCTAAACCTATAATACGAAGTTCGATCTCTGGGTACATCGATCAATCTTTTAGCTCAACGTCAAATTTTTTACACGATAATTTTTTAGCATAATGTTCGATTTCCTATTTGATAGTTAGCCCTTTGATAATACAAGTCCATGATCAAAGTATTTCCTGTATCACTTATCTTAGAAATATATTTAATCTATTAAATTTATCAATTAGTTTTATCATCAAAATTTTGGATTCAATGAGGAATGATTATATAGTGGTTAATGAGATTATGAAATCATGCATAAAATCTAAGAACAGACAGTAACAACTTGTCATTAGCACTATGTGGCCAAGCTCATAGAACTATATCAATCTCCGGTACAATGTTATTAGGCTCGTGGACTCGAGTCCTCACATCATGTATCGATTGAATAAGTTTAGAGTGTCAATCAAGTAAAGCTGATATATTAGCCAGGTATTAACCAAGATAGAGATGACATTTTAACTAAGAATTCAATTACTTAGCAATTGTGTTTTTGTACGAGCTTGTAGTGTTTTGATGGAAGTGCTAAAATTATTGTAAACATAGTCAAAAAAATACTAAAATTGATATAGAAGTTGGTTGTTCTTATTTCTAAACAATTAAAAATTATTAAAAAAATATTTTTCCGTATGAGTTGATTTATATAAGGTTTTGTATTCATTTGCTTCACTCATAACGTTTTTCAATAAAAAAAAATATAAATCTATTCAAATATATTATAAATATTACATGTAAGAATTAGAGCGATCGATAGTACAGTATTAATCGATCTAACTTGATGAACTGATTCATCATATCAACCAATCCATATGGTGTAATGTGGTATTTTAGAAACATATCTCAAGAATTATGATGAATAAAAATATCTGAGAAATATGAAAAGCAGCAACCTCGAAAAACAAAAACAAAAATCCATCGATCGGGATCCATTGCACCATTTTTTGATACAGTCCACAGCACCATTCACCAATCACGAATCTGGACTCGCGACAACGACGTCGGATGACTCGCCGCGTGGATCCGCAACGACGACACTTAGTCCCACATCACAATTCCCAAGATATCTTCAAGCTATATTATAACCCCAACGGGAGAACAGAGAACGACCTTACTTGAACAGGATCTGTTCTATAGGTTCGTACAACTGTCTCTTAGAACTCTAACGAGACAGGCACAAAAGTCTGGTTGATGATATGGGACCTCAGGATCGGAGCGTGATTAACGGTGGGGATCTCTCGAGGTCTCTCACAGTAGGGGATCGTTCTCAGCTGGTGGTGCCCATCGGCTGGGTCGATCCTGGGGTTGTCTGACGGACCCAAAACACGTTTTTCGGACGTTCGACTCGAATGTTGGGTCAAACACGATAATGAAAGGAAGACTGTCTCTTAGAACTCTAACGAGACAGGCACAAAAGTCTGGTTGATGATATGGGACCTCAGGATCGGAGCGTGATTAACGGTGGGGATCTCTCGAGGTCTCTCACAGTAGGGGATCGTTCTCAGCTGGTGGTGCCCATCGGCTGGGTCGATCCTGGGGTTGTCTGACGGACCCAAAACACGTTTTTCGGACGTTCGACTCGAATGTTGGGTCAAACACGATAATGAAAGGAAGAGCTTATGAAGATAATTGTGAGAGCAATAACAAAAATATTTTGAAGTAGTTTTTTTGACGTGCACACGTGACGAAGATAGAGAGAGAAGAACCTGAAGCTTAGACGCATCGCTCAACCTGAATCTACCATTGTTTACAGCTTAAGGAACCCCAACCTGAATCTCGTACGCATCGTTTAGAGAGAGAGGAATATGGCAATGTATGCAGCTTGGCATCGTTTAGAGAGAGAGGAACATGGCAATGTATGTAGCTTGGCAAACACCAGCCTGAAGCTGGCGGGCATCATGACGTGAGAAACTCGCCCAACACTTCTCTTCACTCGTGATAGAATTATCCGCTTCAGAGACAGGAATCCAATAATATTTAGTCCCACATCCTAAATATCACAACGTTCCAAGCCATATATTAGAGATAAAGCCAGCTCATTAAAAGGTACACGAACTATGACCCTTGGGATCAGATTAGATCCCGATAGATCTAAATAGCAGAAGGATTGTAGTCCGTGAGACTACTATCCGCTGAGCTTGTCTGACCGACTGCCCAATCTTTTTGCCGGTTTCCCTTTTGCTTGTGGTTTTGTGTGGGTTTTTTGTTTTTAATGTACATGAGTTTAAATGAAAAACGTATATGTTTATAATCTATGTGCAGATGTTAAACATCAATTTGTATAAGGAACATTTTATCGTTTTATTTAGTAAGTTAGGATGTTTAAATTTGTACACTTTTCTAATGTGTTATATTTGATAGCATTGATAAATAAAAAAGGTAACATCATATTTTAATCATAAATATAGTATATGAATAAAAGTGAAAATAGAGTGTTATAACAGAAGAACTAATTAGAGATCAGGTATTGGTTGGTATCTTCAATCTTCCTATTATTTTTGGGTATGCAAAGCACCACATCAATAATTTATATTTATTTAAAAGTTGACAAAGTTTATGTGTTAAAATATAATTATATATATAATTAAACTTTATACATGTTTAAATTAACATTATCGTTGTTATGATAAATTATGGTTATTCAACTGTTGGCAAAATTGTAGAGCCAACCAATATCAACTTCTAAGTTTGGTATATGTTTTGATTTACATAGTGCATCATGATATATCCGACAAGACCCGTATGATACTTAAATTAGTATTGAATTACATAGTTCTATCAGATATTAAACGAAAATGGTATAATTCATGACAGGGCATAAGAGACAATCCTCGAAAAAATATATTGAAGTCTTTTATAGTACGATATGTGACTATTGGGTTAAGATCATAGTTAATGTTGGGAATGGTTATCTAATCGTTAATGAGATTATGAAATCAATGCCATGAATTTAATAATATAAAGTAACAATTTATCGTTAATGCTACATGGCCAAGCTCGAGCCCACGTGATGTATCGATCAAATGAGATTGGAGTATAAGTTAAGTAGAGATGAAATTATTAGGAACGAGTCGACACTAAGAGGGGGAGTGAATTAGTGCAGCGGTAAAAACATCGATTTAAGAAAAAATCTTCGATTAAAATCGATTTCGAAAATATGCTTAGATTGAAATCATGTTCATTAACGCATTGAAGGTAATTTGCAGTTAATGTAAATTGTAAAAAGTAAACGTAAAATAAATTTTATAGTTGTTCGATCGTTGTGACCTACATCTACTCCGTCGATGCCACTAACATCCACTATTAGTCTTTCTTCAATAGGCGAAGACCAACCACCTTTTACAACTTATTCTCCCTTTACCGGGTTTAGGAGATAACCCTTACACCCCCACTTACTCCTCTCTCAAACTATTCTACACTTAGAATTTTGAGAGGAGTTTCACACACAATTGCAACAAAGTTTTCTTTTTTTTTTTGCTCTCAGTTGTGTAGTTTAACCAGGGATGAGATGAATATTTATAGGCTTCAAGTTGATTCAAACTTGGAGCCTAAAAAGGTTTTATCCCGGGTTTCCCGGGTCCTGGCGGTACCACCGCCTACAGCACTAACACTAGGTGGTACCACTGCCTAGAAGACTGTGTCTGGGCGATTCCACCGCCAAGACTAACGGTACCACTGCTTGATACAGTCTCGGAGACTGTGTCACGACGATGCCACATATTGGGTCACTGTTTGGGCTTTCTACTTGGCCCAACACAACCCAAACTTGGGTCACTGAATGAGCCTTTCTCTTGGCTCAAAACAGCCCTATTTTGGGCTCAATTGGCCCCCAATTGAATTGGTCTAATTACATTCTAAATCAACCCAATTAGACTCTAAAACCTAACTCGATCTAGGCAAATTATTACAAGCACTAATCATGTGTTGTCCAGCATATCATTAGTTCTTCCGGCGCTTCGTTCGATCATTTAGCACTTCGTCCTCTTTTGCGGTCTTTGTCCAATCGGCATATTAACCTTCGCAACTCTGATCTCCTTGGCGCAATGTCCGTTCTTCTAGGCTCGATGCCTAAATTCTCGACCCGAAGCCCTCTGCCGACAAGTCGACCGTTCCTCCGGCCGAACGTCTAATATTCTAATATGTTCACTCCGGCCTAATATTCAATATTCTGACATGTTTAATTTGTCTCTCCTGATCGACGTTAGCCCTACGTCACTCAAACGTATATTAGAACAACACTACAATTAGTTTCATCATCAAAATCCGAGATTCAACACAAATATTAACCATGTGTCAATCAGATAGAGATGACATTTCGACCAAGTATTTAATTTCTTAGTAATCATGTTTTTGAATGATGGAAGTGCTAAAAATAAATGTGATAAAAATATTGTAAACATAGTTAAAAATACTAAAATTGATATAAAAGTTGGTTGTTCTTATTTCTAAACAATTAAAAATTATTAAAAAAATATTTTTCTGTATGAGCTGATTTATATAAGGTTTTGTATTCATTTGCTTCACTCATAATGTTTTTCAATAAAAAAATTTATAAATCTATTCAAATATATTATAAATATCACTATAAATCATACATGTGAGAATTAGAGTGAACATAGTTCAGTAGTGATCGATCTAAATTGATGAACTAATTCATCAAATCAACCAATCCATATGGTGTAACGTGGTATTTTAGAAACATATCTCAAGAATTATGATGAATAAAAATATCTGAGAAATATGAAAAGCAGCAACCTCGAAAAACAAAAATAAAAATCCATCGATCGGGATCCATTGCACCATTTTTTGATACAGTCCACAGCACCACTCACCAATCACAAATCTGGACTCGCGACAATGACGTCGGATGACTCGCCGCAACGACGATACTTAGTCCCACATCACAATTCCCCAGCTATCTTCAAGCTATATTAGAACCCCAACGGGAGAACAGAGTACAACCTTACTTGAACAGGATCTGTTCTATAGGTTCGTACAACTGGATCATTCTCAGCTGGTGGTCGCCCCATTCGGCTGGGGCGATCCTGTCTGACAGACCCACACACTTTTTTGGACTTAGATGGATAAAAAACTTGGTCAAAGTGCATATTTTGCTAATTGGACAGGTTATCTATCTTCAATTGTTGTTAAAATGAGACATATATATCTAATGCTAAACATAAATATAGTTATATTTGTATATATCCATGTTGTTCAGATGGATATATAATTTTTACTTTTCTAATAATAGTTGGATTATATCATCCCATTATTTAAAATAATAAAAATTGTGCCCAGAAGCAAACAGTCAGTGCATCGGAACATTCCTTCCATCTCCATTATACCATAAAGCTCGAAGAAGCTTATATATATATATATATATATATATATATATATATATATATATATATATATATATATATATATATATATATATATATATATATATATATATATATAGCCCACATCAGGTCCCAATCAGGCAAGTGCTACTCCCAATCATTCAATTCAAAATTCCCTTAGTTTCATGATTGGTATACAGGCAATGTTTAAAGTAAACGTGGGCGAAGCACTTAACATGAGTGCTTGTGCAGAAGGGAAAACCTCATCATTACAAATTGAAATGTTAATTTTCTCTGAACATTCTTTCCAATCTTACATTTGGAATGCATTCATGTAATCACCGTTCCTACTACCAGAATAATAGAATCTGGTAACGCAAGATTCCTAGAACAATGAAAAGATTAAGATTAATTCTCCTATATCATCTCATATTCAAATTATTGTTCCTCAAATCAATGAAAGAATCGATGAGGATGAACAATAAAATATTATCGATGAACTCTCACATGATGTTGATATCGTCGCTGATGATTTTGTAGAATAATTACAATTCGTAGTTTTGAGAAAATCTCAAAGGAAAAAAAACATGTTATTTTTGATGATTATATAGTATATTTATAAGAATCAAATTATGATATAGGAATAAAATGAGACCCCTTATAATTTCACAAGTCATAGAAAGTAATAATTCTGAAAAATAACATAATGTAATAAAAAATAAAATAAAATCAATCGACCATAATGGTGTTTGAGAACTCATTAAATTTTTTAATAATTATAAAAGAGTTAGTTGTTAATGAGTACTTAAGATAAAACGTGACTTAGCGGACAATATCGAATGATATAAAGCCAGAGTCATGGCCAAAGGTTTTTCTAAAAAAGATTTTTCTTTTTCTAGAAAGAACTCGTTGAGGATCATCATTGTATTAGTAGATCATTATGATCTTAAGTTACATCAAATGGACATGAAACAATATTTTTGAATGGGGATTTTGATAAGGAAATCTATATGGAATAACTTGAAAGATTCATACAAAAGGGAAAAGAAAGTTGGGTTTGTAAACTTAAGAAATTCATGTATGACTTTAAAAATGCTTTTAGACAATGATATATAAAGTTTCATGATACCATTATTTTCTTCGGATTTAAGAAAAACATTGTTGATCAGTGCATATATCTGAAGGTAAGTTGAACAAGTTTATTATATTAGTCTTATATGTGGATGATATTTTATTTACCAATAGTGATCTTGGTTTATTGCACGAAACCAAGATATTTCTCAAAAAAAACTTTAAGATAGCTGATATGAATGAGACAGCCTATGTTATTGGCATTGAGATATTGATGTATAGATCTCAATGATTATTAGGAATGTCTCAGAAAGTATATACTAATCATATCTTCAAGAGATTTAATGTATTACTTTGCTTAACCAATAATATACTTATTACTAGAGATGAAAAATTCAGTCAAAATCAATGCCCGAGAAATGACTTAAAAATGAATCAAATAAAAAAAAATATTCTTTATAGGTGTAAATATCAAAGCAACTTAGGAATAAAATATTGGAAGGTTGTAAAAAAAGTAATGATATATCTATATGAGACGAAAGATTATATGCTCGCATACAAGAGATCGGATCAGCTTCAAGTGATGAAATATTTAAAATGTTGATTTTGTAGATTACTTCGACAACAAGAAATCCACTTTAGGATTTGTATTCATGTTAGCTTATGGTGCAATTTTTTTTAAAAAATACAAAGCAATCACTTATTGTTTCATCAATAATGGAGGCTGAATTTGTGACATGCTTTGAGTCTACAAATCAAGCTTTATGGTTGTGAAATTTTATCTTAGGACTGGTGTGGTTGACTCAATTACAAGACCGTTGATGATATTTTATAATAATGTCGTAGCATATTTCTTCTTTAAGAATGACAAGTACTCTAGTGGTTCCAAGCACATCGAGATAAAGTACTTTGTGGTTAGAAAAAGAGTCCAGAAACAATAAGTGTTAATTAAGAATATGAGCAGTACTATGATTATTGCTGATCCATTTACCAAAGCTTTACAATGTAAAATATTTAAAGATCATGTTCCTAGAACGAGGCTTGTGAGTAAGCCATAAAAGATACGGTGATGCATGTTTAGGTGGCTGATATTATTGCTATTTCTTTTGCATAATTAAAATTATTTATTTTTATTATCCTATTTATATTTATATTTATGCATATTATAGTTGAATGTAATAATAAGACTATGTTGACAAGATAAATTACAAGGGTCATTATAAATTATATTAGAAAATATTAATAATATGACATTGATGATATACAACCGTTATAACGCGCATTGATAGTTGAATTTAATGTAGTATTATTATGTTTATTGACTTGTTTTTAAAATTCATGGTCATGTATAAAATACTTTCAATTTTTTTTAGAATCCAATTATATAAAATTATTTTCAAATAAATTTTATTTTATTTATTTTGATTTTGAATATCTTTTATATCTTATCAATTATTCGATCAAGTAGGAGAATATTAGATTATGTGACCCTTTATAATTAAAAAAATATATAATAGAACTAATTAAATTATAATGATAGATATTAGCCAATAGAAAAGAAGTCCAAAGTAAAATTCAGGGATGTGAGGAACTCTCCTAATAACTTATCCTAGACACTCTGCTCTCTCCTATAAATAGATAAGACATCTAAAGACTAAAGAACACATCTCATAGAGGACGTAGTTGAGAGATTACAGTTTCTTTCTCAACCTCCTTGAATTATCAATCTAAGTGGTCTTGTAAAAGGATAAAAAAAAAGGAGAAGGAGAGTCTAGTTCTTCTTACAGATAGTGGTTTTGGATCTAAAGACGGTGTCACGTAGAGATCATTTTCAGATGACATCAAAAGGTATGTAAAACCAATCTAATATTATTTGATTTCAATCCTAGCATAATAGATTTTTTCTGTATTACATATAGAATTTAACAATTTTTATGCGAACAAAAATATATAAAAGCATCAACACCTACGTAGATATTTTACAAAAAAAAATCTTTCAACTTAATAAGCCATATTAGTGGACTTAAATATGAAGTTATATCATGACAATAAATATATACACGATGGTTATAAGTGATTCTTCCGGTTTGAATTAGTTTTGATTATGTCTAAAATAAGATTGTCTAAAATAAGTTTGAAGTTTAAACAATATGTAAACGATATTGATGGAGTAATAGATAATTAAATAAAAAAATAAAAATATTATACTAAAAATATTAAGCTATGTGTAGATGTTAAACATTAATTTGTATAATCTATGTATAGATGTTAAATATCAATATGCATAAGGAAAACTTTATCATTTTATTTAGCAATTTAGGATATTCAAATTTGTACACTTTATTGATGTGTTATATTTAATATCATTGATAAATAAAAGGGTAGCAGCATAGGATATGAATGAAAGTAAATATAGGATGTTATAAGATAAGAACTAAGTAGCTATCAAGTTTCCAAGAATGTCAGATCAGCATACTATCTTACTTGCTTTTAAGCGCAAAGTCAAGTTCTATTTAATCATTCGACTCTAAATGCAGGTGTTGAAGCCTAAACCAAGTCTCCCAGAGAATATGCGTGTAAAGATGCAGTTAGGTGACACGTCAATGGAATATAAGTAAAAGTTGACAAAGCCTATGTGTTAAAATAATATTATATAGTTATATATATGATTAAACTTTATATATGTTTAAATTAATATTATTATTGTTATGATAAATTTTGGTTATTCGTCTCGTGACAAAATGATATAAATATATTTGAGTCTTTTATTATGTCATATGTGACTATTGGGTTGTGAATTATTATTTGGTCATTAATGAGATTATGAAATCAATCTAAAGATATAGAGTAACAATTTATCATTAATGTTATGTGATCAATCTCATGCAACTGTATGAATCTCCTTTTCGTTACAATATTATTAGCCTTATAGACATGAGCCCCGCATGATGTATTGATCGCTTAAGCTTGGAATGTCAGTTAAGGAGAACTGATATATTAGTCGAGTGTCAACCGAATAGATAGAGATAACATTTTGATCAAATATTCAATTTTTTAAGTAGTCGTGTTTCTAAATAAGCGAGCTTATAGTGTTTTGATGGAAGTGCTAAAAGTAGTTGTGATAAAAATACTAAAAAAATTGATATAGAAGTTGGTTGCTCTTATTTCTGAACTATTAAAATTATTTAAAAATTTATTTTATGTATGAGCTGATTTATATAAGGTTTTGTATTCATTTGCTTCACTCACAATGTTTTTCAATAAAAAAATATAAATCTATTCAAATATATTATAAATATCACTATAAATCTTACATGTGAGAATTAGAGTGATCCATAGTTCAGTAGTGATCGATCTAAATTGATGAACTGATTCATCAAATCAACCAATCCATATGGTGTAATGTGGTGTTTTAGAAACATATCTCAAGAATTATGATGAATAAAAACATCTGAGAAATATCAAAAGCAGCAACCTCGAAAAACAAAAACAAAAATCCATCGATCGGGATCCATTGGCACCATTTTTTTTTATACAGTCCACAGCACCACTCACCAATCACGAATCTGGACTCGGAACAACGACGTCGGATGACTCGCCACGTGGACCCGTAACGATGACACTTAGTCCCACATCACAATGTCTGAAGACATATTCAAGCTATATTAGAACCTCAACGGGAGAACATAACACGACCTTACTTGAACAGGATCTGTTCTATAGGTTCGTACAATTGTCTCTTAGAATTCTAACGAGATAGGCACTATAGTCTGGTTGATGATTCAGGACCTCAGGATCGTAGCGTGATTAACGGTGGGGATCTCTCGCGGTCTCTCACAGTAGGGGATCTCACGACCTTACTTGAACAGGATCTGTTCTATAGGTTCGTACAGGGGATCTCACGACCTTACTTGAACAGGATCTGTTCTATAGGTTCGTACAACTGTCTCTTAGAATTCTAACGAGATAGGCACTAAAGTCTGGTTGATGATTCAGGACCACAGTAGGGGATCGTTCTCACACGTTTTTTAGAACCTCAACGGGAGAACATAACACGACCTTACTTGAACAGGATCTGTTCTATAGGTTCGTACAATTGTCTCTTAGAATTCTAACGAGATAGGCACTATAGTCTGGTTGATGATTCAGGACCTCAGGATCGTAGCGTGATTAACGGTGGGGATCTCTCGCGGTCTCTCACAGTAGGGGATCTCACGACCTTACTTGAACAGGATCTGTTCTATAGGTTCGTACAGGGGATCTCACGACCTTACTTGAACAGGATCTGTTCTATAGGTTCGTACAACTGTCTCTTAGAATTCTAACGAGATAGGCACTAAAGTCTGGTTGATGATTCAGGACCACAGTAGGGGATCGTTCTCACACGTTTTTTAGAACCTCAACGGGAGAACATAACACGACCTTACTTGAACAGGATCTGTTCTATAGGTTCGTACAATTGTCTCTTAGAATTCTAACGAGATAGGCACTATAGTCTGGTTGATGATTCAGGACCTCAGGATCGTAGCGTGATTAACGGTGGGGATCTCTCGCGGTCTCTCACAGTAGGGGATCTCACGACCTTACTTGAACAGGATCTGTTCTATAGGTTCGTACAGGGGATCTCACGACCTTACTTGAACAGGATCTGTTCTATAGGTTCGTACAACTGTCTCTTAGAATTCTAACGAGATAGGCACTAAAGTCTGGTTGATGATTCAGGACCACAGTAGGGGATCGTTCTCACACGTTTTTTGGACGTTCAACTCGAATGTTGGGTCAAACAGGATCTTGAATCACCTCAGGATCGGAGCGTGATTAACGGTGGGGATCTCTCGCGGTCTCTCACAGTAGGGGATCTCACGACCTTACTTGAACAGGATCTGTTCTATAGGTTCGTACAACTGTCTCTTAGAATTCTAACGAGATAGGCACTAAAGTCTGGTTGATGATTCAGGACCTCAGGATCGTAGCGTGATTAACGGTGGGGATCTCTCGAGGTCTCTCACAGTAGGGGATCGTTCTCAGCTGGTGGTGCCCATCGGCCAGGGGCGATCCTGGGGTTGTCTGACAGACCCAAAACACGTTTTTTGGACGTTCAACTCGAATGTTGGGTCAAACAGGATCTTGAATCACCTCAGGATCGGAGCGTGATTAACGGTGGGGATCTCTCGCGGTCTCTCACAGTAGGGGATCGTTCTCAGCTGCTGGTGGTGCCCATCGGCTGGGGCGATCCTGGGGTTGTCTGACAGACCCAAAACACATTTTTTGGACGTTCAACTCGAATGTTGGGTCAAACAGGATCTTGAATCACCTCAGGATCGGAGCGTGATTAACGGTGGGGATCTCTCGCGGTCTCTCACAGTAGGGGATCGTTCTCAGCTGCTGGTGGTGCCCATCGGCTGAGGCGATCCTGGGGTTGTCTGACAGACCCAAAACACGTTTTTTGGACGTTCAACTCGAATGTTGGGTCAAACAGGATCTTGAATCACCTCAGGATCGGAGCGTGATTAACGGTGGGGATCTCTCGCGGTCTCTCACAGTAGGGGATCGTTCTCAGCTGCTGGTGGTGCCCATCGGCTGGGGCGATCCTGGGGTTGTCTGACAGACCCAAAACACGTTTTTTGGACGTTCAACTCGAATGTTGGGTCAAACAGGATCTTGAATCACCTCAGGATCGGAGCGTGATTAACGGTGGGGATCTCTCGCGGTCTCTCACAGTAGGGGATCGTTCTCAGCTGCTGGTGGTGCCCATCGGCTGGGGCGACCTTACTTGAACAGGATCTGTTCTATAGGTTCGTACAACTGTCTCTTAGAATTCTAACGAGATAGGCACTAAAGTCTGGTTGATGATTCAGGACCTCAGGATCGGAGCGTGATTAACGGTGGGGATCTCTCGCGGTCTCTCACAGTAGGGGATCGTTCTCAGCTGCTGGTGGTGCCCATCGGCTGGGGCGATCCTGGGGTTGTCTGACAGACCCAAAACACATTTTTTGGACGTTCAACTCGAATGTTGGGTCAAACAGGATCTTGAATCACCTCAGGATCGGAGCGTGATTAACGGTGGGGATCTCTCGCGGTCTCTCACAGTAGGGGATCGTTCTCAGCTGCTGGTGGTGCCCATCGGCTGGGGCGACCTTACTTGAACAGGATCTGTTCTATAGGTTCGTACAACTGTCTCTTAGAATTCTAACGAGATAGGCACTAAAGTCTGGTTGATGATTCAGGACCTCAGGATCGGAGCGTGATTAACGGTGGGGATCTCTCGCGATCTCTCGCGGTCTCTCACAGTAGGGGATCGTTCTCAGCTGCTGGTGGTGCCCATCGGCTGGGGCGATCCTGGGGTTGTCTGACAGACCCAAAACACGTTTTTTGGACGTTCAACTCGAATGTTGGGTCAAACAGGATCTTGAATCACCTCAGGATCGGAGCGTGATTAACGGTGGGGATCTCTCGCGGTCTCTCACAGTAGGGGATCGTTCTCAGCTGCTGGTGGTGCCCATCGGCTGGGGCGATCCTGGGGTTGTCTGACAGACCCAAAACACGTTTTTTGGACGTTCGACTCGAATGTTGGGTCAAACAGGATCTGTTCTATAGGTTCGTACAACTGTCTCTTAGAATTCTAACGAGATAGGCACTAAAGTCTGGTTGATGATTCAGGACCTCAGGATCGGAGCGTGATTAACGGTGGGGATCTCTCGCGGTCTCTCACAGTAGGGGATCGTTCTCAGCTGCTGGTGGTGCCCATCGGCTGGGGCGATCCTGGGGTTGTCTGACAGACCCAAAACACGTTTTTTGGACGTTCGACTCGAATGTTGGGTCAAACACTTCTTTATATAGATATGATAATGAAAGGAAGAGCTTATGAAGATAATTGTGAGAGCAATAACAAAATTTTTTGAAGTTGTTTTTTTGACGTGCACACGTGACGAAGATAGAGAGAGAAGAACCTGAAGCTTAGACGCATCGCTCAAGCGGATGATATCGAGATGCGTGAGAGAGAGAGAGGAAGAAGAAGAATCTACCATTGTTTACAGCTTAAGGAACCCCAACCTGAATCTCGTACGCCTCGTTTAGAGAGAGAGAGGAATATGACAATGTATGTAGCTTGGCAAACACCAGCCTGAAGCTGGCGGGCATCATGACGAAGATAGAGAGAGAAGAACCTGAAGCTTAGACGCATCGCTCAAGCGGATGATATCGAGATGCGTGAGAGAGAGAGGAAGAAGAAGAATCTACCATTGTTTACGGCTTAAGGAACCCCAACCTGAATCTCGTACGCCTCGTTTAGAGAGAGAGAGGAATATGGCAATGTATGTAGCTTGGCAAACACCAGCCTGAAGCTGGCGGGCATCATGACGAAGATAGAGAGAGAAGAACCTGAAGCTTAGACGCATCGCTCAAGCGGATGATATCGAGATGCGTGAGAGAGAGAGGAAGAAGAAGAATCTACCATTGTTTACAGCTTAAGGAACCCCAACCTGAATCTCGTACGCCTCGTTTAGAGAGAGAGAGGAATATGGCAATGTATGTAGCTTGGCAAACACCAGCCTGAAGCTGGCGGGCATCATGACGAAGATAGAGAGAGAAGAACCTGAAGCTTAGACGCATCGCTCAAGCGGATGATATCGAGATGCGTGAGAGAGAGAGAAGAAGAAGAAGAAGAAGAAGAAGAATCTACTATTGTTTACAGCTTAAGGAACCCCAACCTGAATCTCGTACGCCTCGTTTAGAAAGAGAGAGGAATATGGCAATGTATGTAGCTTGGCATCGTTTAGAGAGAGAGGAACATGGCAATGTATGTAGCTTGGCAAACACCAGCCTGAAGCTGGCGGGCATCATGACGTGAGAAACTCGCCCAACACTTCTCTTCACTCGTGATAGAATTATCCGCTTCAGAGGCAGGAATCCAATAATATTTAGTCCCACATCCTAAATATCACAATGTTCCAAGCCATATATTAGAGATAAAGCCAGCTCGTCCAATGATACACGAACTATGACCCTTGGGATCAGATAGATCTCGAGAGATCTAAATAGCAGAAGGATTGTAGTCCGAGAGACTACCATCCGCTGAGCTTGTCTGACGGACTGCCCAATCTTTTTGCCGGTTTCCCTTTTGCTTGTGGTTTTCTGTGGGTTTTTGTTTTTAATGTACATGAGTTTAAATGAAAAATGTATATGTTTATAATCTATGTGCAGATGTTAAACATCAATTTGTATAAGGAACATTTTATCGTTTTCTTTAGTAAGTTAGGATGTTTAAGTTTGTACACTTTTCTAATGTGTTATATTTGATAGCATTGATAAATAAAAAAGGTAACATCATATTTTAATCATAAATATAGTATATGAATAAAAGTGAAAATAGGGTGTTATAACATAAGAACTAATTAGAGATCAGGTATTGGTTGGTATCTTCAATCTTCCTATTATTTTTGGTTTGCAAAGCACCACATCAATAATTTATATTTATTTAAAAGTTGACAAAGTTTATGTGTTAAAATATAATTATATAATTAAACTTTATACATGTTTAAATTAACATTATCGTTGTAATGATAAATTATGGTTATTCAACTGTTGGCAAAATTGTAGAGCCAACCAATATCAACTTCTAAGTTTGGTATATGTTTTGAGTCACATAGTGCATCATGATATATCCGACAAGACCCATATGATACTTAAATTAGTATTGATTTACATAGTTCGATCATATAACAAATGAAAATGGTATAATTCACTATTGGGCATAAGAGACAACCTTGACTATTGGGTTAAGGTCATAGTTAATGTTGGGAATGGTTATCTAATCATTAATGAGATTATGAGATCATGTCAAGAATTTAAGAATATAAAGTAACAATTTGTCGTTAATGTTACATGGCCAAGCTTGAGCCCGCATGATGTATCGATAGATTGGAGTGCAAGTTAAGTAGAGATGAATTAGTGCAATAGTAAAAATATCGGTTTAAGAAAAACTCTTCGATTAAAATCGATTTCGAAAATATGCTTGGATTGAAATCATGTTAATAAACGTATTGAAGGTAATTTGTAAAAGGTAAATGTAAAACATTTATAGTAGTTCGATCGTTGTGACCTATATCTACTTCGTCGATTCCTCTTCCGTCGAGGCCACCAGCATCTACTATCGGTCTTCCTTCAATAGGCAAAGATCAACTACCTTTTACAACTTGATTCTCCTTTTACCGGGTTTAGGAGATAACCCTTACACCCCCACTTACTCATCTCTCAAACTATTCTATACTTAGAACTTTGAGAGGAGTTTCACACACAATTGCAACAGAGTTTTCTTTTTTTTTTTTTTCTCTCAGTTGTGTAGTTTAACTAGGGATGAGATTGGTATTTATAGGCTTTAAGTTGATTCAAACTTGGAGCCTAAAAAGGTTTCATCCCGGGTTTCCCGGGTCCTAGCGGTACCACCGCGCACTGACACTAGGTGGTACCATCGCCTAGAAGATTGTGTCTGGGCGATTTCGTCGCCCAGACTAACGGTACCACCGCCTGACACAATCTCGGAGACTGTGCCACGACGATGCCACCTATTGGGTCACTATTTGGGCCTTCTATTTGGCCCAACACATCCCAAACTTGGGTCACTGAATAAGTCTTTTCTTGGCCCAAAATAGCTCTATTTTGGGCCCAATTGACCCATAATTAAGTTGATCTAATTATATTCTAAATCAACTCAATTAGACTCTAAAACCTAACTCGATCTAGGCAAATTATTACAAGCACTAATCATGTGTTGTCCGACATATCATTAGTTCTTCCGGCGCTTCGTTCAATCCTTCGACGCTTCGTCCTCTTTTGTGGTCTTTGTTCAATCGGCATATTGACCTCCGCAACTCCGATCTCCTTGGCGCAATGTCCGTTCTTTTAGGCTCGATGCCTAAATTCTCGACCCGAAGCCTTCTGCCGATAGGTCGACCGTTCCTCCGACCCGACATCCAATATTCTGATATGTTCACTCCGGTCCAATGTTCAATATTATGACATATTTAATTTACCTCTCCTGATCGACATTAGCCCTATTGTCACGGACAAACTTCTAAACAAGGTGTTTGATGTAATGCTTATGTATGTCCGTGTCGTTCGGCATGTTCTTGCCTTGTACAGAATGTAGAGGGACGGCCGAAGGCTTAATAGTCCCATTTTAGTTGGGTTGGTGGCCTCTTTAGGCTTGTAAATAAAGGTTGTGTCGTGTGGACACGCTCGAGAGCTTTTCGGTCTGTAATGGACCATTTTACCCTTTGTTGTGCCACTATTCAGAGCTTGTAAAGTCTGTTTGTAATTTGCTTTGTCTATGAAGTGCTTTTCGGACATGTTTGCTTGTGGATCCCGTTTGAGGCGTTCTCTTTAACCCGTTCTCTCTTTTGTTGGTCCTAAGGGACAATGGGAGGCTTCGGGGAGGCTGACCTTTGCGGACGGACGCGCAAGGGTGCCGCACGACTTAGGCAAAACCAGCTAAGTCCGTGTCATATGGTATCAGAGCGGGACAAGCACTCATAGAAACACTTGACATGCAAACGTGGGGGACCTAGCGAGGCTGCGTTGAGGGCAGTCAGCACACGCGCGACCGTTTGAAGGAAAACGGGCATGGAGATGTAGGGAAAAGAGTCGCTCAGAGGAGCGGGCATCTGAGATTGGCATTCAGAGGAATGGCCAACCCTTCGCGCAAGAGGCACCACGAGAACAGGCAAGCTTGGAAGAATTTGGAGCGCACAAAGGTTGGGATGGCTGAGTTTGAGCTACGGCTCAACGTTGACAACTATACTTGATGGTGCTCTAGGCAAGCGAGGCGCTTGGCAAGAATGAGACCATGCAAGGTGGAATGAGTTGTGCAACGACCAAAAGAGTTATGCAAAGCTCACAGAGGTGAGGGGAATTGCTAACTCGAAGAATTTGGTACTCATGCATGGGCTTGTATGCGGACGACGGAATGTTCGTGGCCATCCCAAGGCGACCGAGACTCGGCGCCATGGAGCATTGAAACTTTCTCTTCGGCATGCGAAGGATACGTCCATAGGAGGCTGAAGTGTGCAATGAGTTCAGCATGTTGCTAGGCCTTGAGGGGTGCAGTGGGGGCTGTATTGACGTGGAGTCGCAATCTAGCAAGTGCGTTTGCAGGAGGCAGAACAATGCACAGTTTGTTCAGCAGATCAGAGTAGTCCAAGGGGATGGTGGTCTCCGAAACGAAGAGAGATGTTGCTCCAACGGGATAGTTATCCAGGAGGGATAAGTCCCGGCTCTCCAGAGGAAGAATCATGTGAGACGGACCTCACATGTTGAGGGGGAGTACCTAAAGCAACTTAAATGAAGGCACACTTGGAGTCGATGTGGAGATCGAACTCAAGGGAGGGCTGACCCGTGGAATGGTGGGCACGAGGGCCACCATCGACTCAAAGCAAAAACGAGGAGCGGAGCAACTTGGGTGTAACTTGGCGAAGTACCCAAGCCGCATGAAGGGAGCCAGCATAGAAGTTGGAATGTGGAGCAGAGGCACAGTGCTTTCCTTAGATAGAGGTCAAGGACATGAACTCTTGCAGAGGCAATAGTAGGATCATGTTGTTCCATGGGTTCTTCATTCTGACGGAGCGGACTCATCTTGCATGGTGCCAAAGACGAAGGGAGATTCGGGGCACATGCACCTTATCTCGGAGAAGCATTTGATTGAGGAACTAAGGCGACTCAATTTGTAGAGGCGAAGTTGGGTTCAGAAGGCCTTAGCACGGGGCAAGAGGACGCAGAGGCGGGTACTCTTGAAGAATATGCCACAGTGTTGCCATTCGAGTTGCTATGAAGGAATCGGTGTGCAGCGGAGATTGTGCTGGTAGGGGCAGAGGCCCAGGATCCAGACAATGGTGCACAAATTACAGTGAAGTCGGTGGACTTCGGGAGCTACTAGGCGACGGACTGTCCTAGAGCGGTGCTTCATCTAGGTGTGACCCAAGAGTGGGTGGATGAAGGTCGATTGCCAAAGGAGCGAACAAAATCGAAGGTGGAGGAGACTCTGCGATGTATTGGCAGAGGCCACACATGGAGGGTTCACAATTCGAGTTTATTCCACAAGGATCAGAATACAATGGAGATGTCACCAGGAGGCGACATGGTGCAGCGGATCGTGGTGGAACAGTTCGTGGCAATACGACACACACGATCTAGTCCCGGGAGGGACTAGATCATATGGAGGTATGATCGGGAGCTACTGGAAGCTCCACTTCGGTGAACAACACGACGGCAAGAAGGGCTATGGATTCAAGGAGTGAAGGCCATGGTACCGCAGAGGCGGGTCTTCCGGGCGTGCATCGAATTTTGCATCGGATGAAAACCTTGGTCATCAGCATATGGGGGCTGTGTTCCACCAAGGGAAAAGTTCGAATGCAAGTACCAGTGAGTTCCATGGGAGGGACTTGATCATGCAGAGGTATGATCGAAGCAGCTGGAGAGTTGGACTGCTCCAGAGTTCATATTCGCTTAAGGGAGCTCGGCAAGTCAGAGGACAAGGCCGAGTAAGCGAACGTTGCTACCAAGGAAGCTAAGGAGAACAGAATCGGTGCAAACTCTACAACGTGATGGCAGAGGCCATGCATGGGAGTTGCAGTTTGTCTTTCCATCGACAAAACAGACTGCTTGGAGAACACAGAGGTGTTGAAGCAGGGGGTCGAAAAGGGCGAGGAAGCGACGACAAGTCCAGAGGGACTTAGCTACCCAAAATCAAGTAATCAGTGAGAATGGAGGTGGACTTAGAGGAGTGTCACGAAGGCATATCTACTGATTGTGAAGAAAAGGGATGTAGATGCGAGACGACGGATAGTAGTGCCATGGGCATGGCAGCGCCATGGTACCGCAGAGGCGGGACTTCCGTGAAAGTCATTGATCCCTTGCTCTCATGGAGGGAGAGCGCTTGGTCGTGAAAGGGGCCGAGGAGGTGGAGAATGCAGAGGCAATCATCAAGTACCGAGACAAGGCTGAAGGGCAGAGGCCGAAGAACTTCGTAAGACCGGTGTCAACAAGTTTCTCATCAAGATAGCCGTAAGTGAAGGACTTCGGGTCATGCAAGAGTGCACGACCAAGGAACGAAGCAGGCAGTACGTGGTGCTGTACCTTTGCTACTCAGTGGAGTAGGCGGCAGGGTTGATGGAGAAGACGGTACAATCCCAGAGGCGACCTCATCTATCAGAGAATTACTCCAAGTTGGGGTGAAAACTTCCTGCATTCCAGAAGTTCAATGGCATTGAGAAGGTGAATCACAGTAGCTAACTCAACGCAAGGAGTGCAAACACTTCAAGTGCTTCAGAAGTGTGAGCAAAGAGCAGGCGAAGGCCAGTAACCAGCTCGATGCATGAAGTACAACCTCGAGGAGGCGGGCGAAGTCAAGTAACCTTTGCCTTCTCAACTCTTAAGAGAATGGGCGAAACCGAGTACCCCAGTTCTCTTATCTATCCAGCAGAGGAGCTCTGCACAAGTTCAAAGACCCTTCGAAGATAATGGAAGACAATAGTTGTCAAATCCTCACCAACGGTGATCGGTGCTACTGAGAGTAGATTGTCCGCTTCATTTCCCAATGAAATGCTAATCGAAAGCGGAAGTGATGCGAACCTACTTGGATGTGACAACTAACTGAAAGAAGAGTCAATGAGCAGATTTTGTGGAGGAAGGACCCAAAACTTCAGAAGTTTGCGAGGCGATGCTCGTTAAAGCTCCAACAAGCATCCACCCAGTTCAAGCAGCATGTGGAAATTTTGAGAAACTGGCGCAGTAAGAATAGTCTTTTCCTTCATTTGGTGGATCCGCAGGAATCAACGAGGATCAACACAACTCAGCCAACCCCACACCAGAGTCAGAGTCATTGGCGAGTTGAAGCAGCATGGCGGATCAAAGGTTCGACTACTCAAAAACAACAGCGGAGAGCAGCTGGGAGCCAGGAGGCGCATTGCAGCTGGAGCAGAAGATTGAAGACTCAGCAAAGGCGAAGAGTTGCAGTGTTCACAAAGGCTTCGACGAGGACGTCGAAGGGATAAGTGGGGGAGAATGTCACGAACAAACTTCTAAACAAGGTGTTTGATGTAATGCTTATGTATGTCCGTGTCGTTCGGCATGTTCTTGCCTTGTACAGAGTGTAGAGGGGCGGCCGAAGGCTTAATAGTCTCATTTTAGTTGGGTTGGTGGCCTCTTTAGGCTTGTAAATAAAGGTTGTGTCATGTGGACACGCTCGAGAGCTTTTCGGTCTGTAATGGACCATTTTACCCTTTGTTGTGCCACTGTTCAGAGCTTGTAAAGTCTGTTTGTAATTTGCTTTGTCTATGAAGTGCTTTTCGGACATGTTTGCTTGTGGATCCCGTTTGAGGCGTTCTCTTTAACCCGTTCTCTCTTTTGTTGGTCCTAAGGGACAATGGGAGGCTTCGGGGAGGCTGACCTTTGCGGACGAACGCGCAAGGGTGCCGCACGACTTAGGCAAAACCAGCTAAGTCCGTGTCACTACGTCACTCAAACGCATATTAGAACAACACTACAATTAGTTTCATCATCAAAATCCGAGATTCAACACAAATATTAACTATGTGTCAATCAGATAAACATGACATTTCGACCAAGTATTTAATTTCTTAGTAATCATGTTTTTGAATGATGGAATTGTTAAAAATAAATGTGATAAAAATATTGTAAACATAGTTAAAAATACTAAAATTGATATAGAAGTTAGTTGTTCTTATTTCTAAACAATTAAAAATTATTAAAAAAATATTTTTCTGTATGAGCTGTTTTATATAAGGTTTTGTATTCATTTGCTTCACTCATAATGTTTTTCAATAAAAAAAATTATAAATCTATTCAAATATATTATAAATATCACTATAAATCTTACATGTGAGAATTAGAGTGAGCCATAGTTCAGTAGTGATCGATCTAAATTGATGAACTGATTCATCATATCAACCAATCCATATGGTGTAATGTGGTATTTTAGAAACATATCTCAAGAATTATGATGAATAAAAACATCTGAGAAATATGAAAAGCAGCAACCTCGAAAAACAAAAACAAAAATCCATCGATCGGGATCCATTGCACCATTTTTTTGATAGACTCCACAGCACCACTCACCAATCACGAATCTGGACTTGCGACAACGACGTCGGATGACTCGCCGCGTGGATCCGCAACGACGACACTTAGTCCCACATCACAATTCCCAAGATATCTTCAAGCTATAATAGAACCCCAACGGGAGAACAGTGTACGATCTTACTTGAACAGGATCTGTTCTATAGGTTCGTACAACTGTCTCGGTGGGTAGGGGATCGTTCTCAACTGGTGGTTCCCATCCGCCTGGGGTTGTCTGACAGATCCACAATTATTTTTTGGACCATGCATGTTTTGTTTGTTAATTGGACATGCATCTTCTATTGCTGTTTAAGTTCTTTTACTTGCAAAAAGTCCTCAATTAAAATGAGACATATATATCTAATGCTAAACATAAATATAGTTATATTTGTATATATCCATGTTGTTCAGATGGATATATATAATATTTGCTTTTCTAATAATAGTTGGATTATATCATCCCATTATTTAAAATAATAAATATTGTATCATCCCAGAAATCTGCTGTTTCTCTCCTTAGCAAACAGTCGGTGCATCGGAACATTCCTTCCATCTCAATTATAGCTCGAAGAAGCTTATATATATAGCTCACATCTGATCCCAATCAGGCAAGTGCCACTTCTTGCAGTCATTTAATTCAGAATTCCCTTAATTTCATGGTTGGTATACAGACAATGTTTAAAGTAAACGTGGGCTTGTGCAGAAAGGAAAACCTCATCATTACAAATTGGAAATGTTAATTTGCCACATTTATTTTCTCTAAGCATTCTTTCCAATCTTACATTTTCCAATCCAACATTGGAAATGTTGGAACAAATTCACTTAGAATCGAACAAATTCACATTAAATTATGTGAAATATTATTATGCATATGATAGTTCAGTATATTACAATCAAATGTTAGAACTTCTTAGCTTCTTAATTTTGTGTAATAATTCTCTGTTTTGGGTTTAGAATGAATATAGAAATAAAAATCCTTATTTGATGAAAATGACAAAAAAAAAAAAGAAAAAAGAAATGAATATTGTTCCAGAATTTTTAATATTTTGACAGAAGATGTACCACTGAGATAATCACAAGCAATATTCTTATAAAGTAGGTTATCATTCTTTCAATCTTTGGTTGATGGTAAATCTCTAATGTCTCTACCTAGATGAGTCCACAAAATCCTCCTCCTGATGATCTGTTCAACAATGGAAGTGCTATTGGTGAAGTCAAATTACAAAATAAGAGAGATTCATTGGCCATATCTCCAAATTCTCTTGCCTCAAAACAACACAAGAAATTGTCCCACTCAAGAGCCTTTATAATTGAGGGTATTCTTGGCAAAGTCCAATTAGTTCAAGGAGGACTGTCAGTTCAAAACATAATATGAAGACCACAGAGGGAAACATAAAAACAGGAATTGTTTCTTACCATTATAGAGAGAAATAACTTTCATCCCAAGAAAATGCCCATCAAAACATATTTTATGATTGATAGCAAAGTTATTTGTCAAAAACAGGATGACCTGGGACTGATGAGACATTTCCCTGACATGAAAGGTGGATATCATGGGCATATGATTTGGTATAGTTACTTAAGCTAAGCAGTCTTTTCCAAAATTTCACTTTTCCTCATCTACAGATCAACACTGTTTCTCCATTTACACATGTATCATGAAGCATTGATATATATCAATAACACTGTTTCTTCCAGTTCACAACATAAAGTTCTACAGAATTATGTTGCATGGTGACAAAATTGATGGCTCAGTTTGGAAGCAACTTCTCCATTTTTAGCAAACTATCTTATTAGCATATCATGATGTTGGACAGTTACATTGCAAGTCAAATTTGATATGCTTTACACCGTTCCTTGAAAGTGACAGACAGCCTTGCACTCGAGATAAAAAAATAGGAAGAAAATATGGAAGCATAATAATCAAATAAATGGTTTTAGAAACAGAGGATAGTACGATAAAATTGCTTGTAGACTGAAGACTCACGTTATCAAATGTATGCCCTAGATTTATTGTCGTCATTATTATTACGGATAAAGTTTTAAACAAGATATTTGATAGGATATTTGATGTAATATTTATATATGTTCGTGTCTTTCTGTTTGTTCATGCTTTACACAGCATGTAGATGAATGGTCGAAGGCTTAATAGCCCCATTTTAGTTGAGTTTAATGGTCTTCTTAGGCTTGTAAATAAATATTATGTCATGTGGACACTTGTGAGAGATATTCAGTCTATAGTAAACTATTTTGATCCTTTGTTGTGTAACTATTCAGAGTTTGTAAAGTCTATTTGTAATTTACATTGTCTATGAGGTATTTTTGAAAATGTTTACTTATGGATCTTGAGTGAGATGCTTTCTAGGGACTATGGGAGGTTTCGATGAGACTGACCTTTGTGGATGGACACGCAAGGGTACTGTACGACTAAGACAAAATCAACTAAGTTCGTAACAATATGTCATTTTCCTTCTCATCTAAGGAAATAACCTCAGCTTTGTTTTCACAACAGCGCTTGATAGCATATGCTAAGGTACTTGGGTCTACGAGAAAGTCATACATGAATAAGAAGATTGAGAACCAAAAGGTTCTTTCAGTGAAAAATAAGAAAATCCAAGTTTAACCATTGAGTCAAAAAGGGATTTCACAAAATTTTTCTATACTGATTGGGTGTCAAACTACTTGGCAAAAACCCACAAAAGTTACATTGCTTGAAAGTCACAAAAGAGATTGATCTTCAATGATTTAACAATTTAAAAATGGAAGCAAACTAAACGTCATTACATACATTTTTTATTTGAGCTAGAAGAATATTGTAAATTTCTTTACTAAAAGAACTAACGACCCTAGACATCAGAGATATGATGATGAGATGCATATTGCTAAAAGTAGTGAAAAATCATTGAAAACAAAAAGAAATTGAACTAATTGGCATAAGTCACATCAATCTTGTTGGAACTTTAACGAGCATCGCCTCGCAAACTTCTGAAGTTTTGGGTCCTTCCTCCACAAAATTTCTCCATTGATTCTTCTGTCACTTAGTTATCACTTCCAAGTAGATTCGCATTACTTTCGCTTTCGATTGGCATTTTGTTAGGAAATGAAACGGATAATCTACTCTTAGTAGCACTAATCACCATTAGGAAATGAACTTGTGCAAAGCTCCTTTGTTAGATAGATAAGAGCATTGAGGTACTTGGTTTCACCCATTCTCTTAAGAGTTGAGAAGGCAATGATTACTTGACTTCGCCCGCCTCCTCAAGGGTTGTACTCTATGCATCGAGCTGGTTACTGACCTTTACTTGCTCTTTGCTCACACTTCTGAAGTACTCGAAGTGTTTGCACTCCTTGCATTGAGTTAGCTACTGTGATTCACCTTCTCAATGCCATCGAACTTCTGGAATGCAGGAAGTTTTCACCCAAACTTGGAGTAATTCTCTAATAAATTTAGTCGCCTCTAGGATTGTATTGTCTTCTCCATCAACCCTGTCGTCTACTCCACTAAGTAGCAAAGGTACAACATCGTGTACTGCTTGCTTCATTCCTTGGTTGTGCACTCTTGTATGACCCGAAGTCCTTCACTTTCAGCTATCTTGATTAGAAGCTCGTTGACACCGTTCTTACGAAGTTCCTTGGCCTCTGCCCTTTAGTCTTGTCTCGGTACTTGGAGTTTGCCTCTGCATGCTCCACCTCCTTAGCCCCTTTCATGACCAAGTGCTCTCCCTCCATGAGAGCAAGGGATCAATGACTTTCACGAAAGTCCTGCCTCTACGGTACCATGGCGCTGCCATGCCCATGGCCCTACTATCCGTCGCCTCGCATCTGCATCCCTTTTCTTCACGATCAATAGATATGTCTCTATGGCACTCCTCTGAGTCCACCTCCATTCTAACTGATGCTTGATTTTAGGTAGCTAAGTCCCTTTGGACTCATCGTCACTTCCTCATCTCTTTCGATCCCCTACTTCAACACCTCTGTGTTCTCCAAGCAGCTCTCTTTAATTGATGGAAAGATAGACTGCAACTCTCATGCATAGCCTCTGCCATCACGTTATAGGATTTTCACCGATTCTGTTCTCCTTAGCTTCCTTGGTAGCAACGTTCGCTTACTCGACCTTGTCCTCTGACTTACCAGGCTCCCTTAAGCGAATATGAGCTTTGGAGTAGTCCAACTCTCTAGCTGCTTCGATCATACCTCTGTATAATCAAGTCCCTCCTATGGGACTCACTGGTACTTATACTCGAACTTTTCCCTTGGTGGAACACAACCCCCATATGCTGATGACCAAAGCTTTCATCTGATGCAAAATTCAATGCACGCACGGAAGACCCGCCTCTGCGGTATCATGGCCTTCACTCCTTGAATCCATAGCCCTTCTTGTCATCGTGTTGTTCACCGAAGTGGATCTTTCAATAGCTCCCGATCATACCACCGTATGATCTAGTCCCTCATGGGACTATATCATGTGTATCATATTACCATGAATTGTTCCACCACGATCCGCTGCACCATGTGGCCTCCTGGTGACATCTCTATTGCATTCTAATCCTTGTGGGATGAACTCGAATTGTGATCCTTCCATATATGGCTTCTGCCAATACATTGCAGGGTCTCTTCCACCTTCGATTTTGTTCGTTTCTTTGGTAATTGACCTTCATCCATCCACTCTTGAGTCACATCTAGATGAAGCACCGCTCTAGGATAGTCCGTCGCCTAGTAGTTCCCGAAGTCTACCAACTTCGCTGTAATTAGAGCACCATTGTCTAAATCCTAGGCTTCTGTCCCTACCAGCATAATCTCCACTGCGCACCGCTTCCTACCTGGCAACTTGACTGGCAACACTATGGCATATTCTTCAAGAGTACCTGCCTCCATGTCCTCTTTCCCCGTGCCAAGGCCTTCTGAATCCAACTTTGCCTCCGCAAGTTGAGTCGCCTTAGTTCCTCCATCAAATGCTTCTCCGATATAAGGTGCATGTGCCCAGAAGCTCCCTTTGTCTTTAGCACTATGCAAGATGAGTCCGCTCCCTCAGAATGAAGGACCTATGGAATAACATGATCCTGCTCTTGCCTCTGCAAGAGTTCATATCCTTGACCTCTGTCTAAGGAAAGCATTGTGCCTCCGCTCCATGTTCCATCTTCTATGCTAGCTCCCTTCATGTGGCTTGAGTACTTCGCTAAGTTACACCCAAGTTACTCCCCTCCTCATTTTTTCATTGAGTTGATGATGGCCCTCGCGCCCACCATTCCATAGGTCAGCCCTCTCTTGAGTCAAATCTCCATATCGACTCCAAGTGTACATTTATTTGTGTTGCTTTGGGTCGCTCTCCCACTTAATCTCGTAATGCATCCACCAATACATTCTCTCAAGCGAGATCATGCGACGACTCCTCATCGCTTGCTTGATCCATTGAGCTTTGTGAAGTTATTGTTTATTGAGGTACTCCTCCTCAACACGTGCGGTCTGTTGCACATGATTCTCCCTCTTGAGAAATCGGGATCTATCCCTCCTATATAAATGTCTCATTGGAGCAACATCTCTCTTCGTTTCGGAGACCACTATCCCCTTGGACTACTCCAATTTGCTGAAGAAACTGTGCATTGTTCTGCCTCCTACAAACACACTTGCTAGATTGCGACTCCACGTCAATACAGCCCCCGCTGCACCACTCAAGGCCTAGCAACATGCTGAACTCGCTGCACACTTCAGCCTCTTACGGACATATCCTTCACATGCCGAAGAAAAAGTTTCAATGTTCCATGGCGCCGAGTTTTGTTTGCCTTGGAATGGCCGCGAACATTCCATCGTCTACATACAAGCCCATGCATGAGTACCGAATTCTTCGAGTTAGCAATTCCCCTCACCTCTGTGAGCTTTGCACAACTCTTTCGGTCACTAAGCAACTCATTCCATCTTGCATGGTCTTATCCTTTACCAAGCGTCTTGCTTGACTTGAGCACCATCAAGTATAGTTGTCAACGTCGAGCCGTAGCTCGAACTCAGCCATCTCAACCTTTGTGCACTCTGCATTCTTCCAAGCTTGCTTGTTCTCGTGGTGCCTCTTGCGGTCATTCCTTTGAATGCCAATCTCATATGCCCGCTCCTTCGAGCGACTCCTTTTTCCTACATCTCCATGCCTGTTTTCCCCCAAACGGTCGCGTGTGTGCTGACTGCCCTCAACACAGCCCCGCTATGTCCCCCATGTTTACATGCCAAGTGTTTCTATGAGTGCTTGTCTCGCTCTGTTACCATCTATCACGGACTTAGCTAGTTTTGCCTAAGTCATGCGATACCCTTGCGTGTCCGTCCGTAAAAGTTAGTCTCCCCGAAGCCTCCCATTATCCCTTAGGACTCACAAAAGAGAAAACGGGTTAGAGAAAATGCCTCACTCGAAATCCACAAGTAAACATTTCTGAAAACACTTCATAGACAATGCAAATTACAAACAGACTTTACAAGCTCTGAATAGTTATACAACAAATGGTCAAAATAGTCCAATATAGACCGAATATCTCTCGTAAATGTCCACATAACATAACATTTATTTACAAGCCTAAAATCAAATCCAACTAAAATAAGACTTTTAATCCTTCGATCATCCTTCTAGGCAAAGCATAAATAAATCAAAAATACAAACATATATAAGTATTATCTCATGTGACAACTCGACAAGGTTTTAAAGCTTGCGGGCGATAGCGCGAGGCGTAGGTGGGGAGAATGGAGGCCGCGGGTGCTGGAGACCACAACTTCTGTTATGTGTAGCGTTTTATGGGGACGAAGGATCCGTCGTCCATATTGGGGTTAGAGGTAATCGGGCCCGTCGATTTGGTGCGACTCTTATAAGGTTCGTAGGAGGTGATGCGGGAGGCAGAGACGTCGCCATCGACCGCGGTAGGTGGCAACGGGGAATATTTGCGACTGCATATGAACTTTCACGCACGTGTCGTCGTATTTGGGGTGAGAATGGAAATGAAAAACGTGACGCACGAACACGTTCGTATTATTTAATCCTAAAAAACTTTAATCACTAAAATATATTTTAAAGATAGAATGCCTATCTTTCCCGATCCACATAAAATAAATAGAATTAATTATTATTTTTTTATCTCGCCATCTAATATGATAAATATTTTTGGTCACATGGAGTGGGATCAATTTGGATCTGATGAAATATTGATTGGATGTGCAACGAAACACAAATTTAATATAACATACCAAGCTAAAAAACAATATACAGTAATCTTCACAAATATATATTTTTTTAATCAGATGCCTTTTACTTAATGGGATTAAGATGATATCCGAGTTTTTATTTTTTATTTTTACCTCTAAGTAAAATTCTCTTTGATCCGTGATCAATTGCTTCAAGTTGGATTGTAAAATTGACTGTATCACCATTCTAGAAATAGGGATGAGAATCAATTTCCTCATTGATTTTGTTTTAAGGAATATAATATTATCCCAAACCTCTGAAATTAAGATTTTATATATATATATATATACTCAAAATTTCTTGATAACCCAAGCGTTGATCGAAATCATAGTCCACAAATTTGTGGATGTGACAGTATACAATACATGAATTTGCTGTTGATTTGTCATTTTGGCTAAATCATTGAACTTGACTTCATCTAGTTATAGATCGAGTGTACCTAAAAATGCTTTCTTTCTAAACACAAGCTGGAAATGCCCTTAGATACATATTTTTTGTCTATCAGGCAGGCCCTTTAAAAACACAAATAGTATGACTCCTACTACAAATCTTAAAAACTGATGAACTACATGACAGAAAAATACAGCAAACCTCAAAGCTGTAACCCAATAAAACAAACATGATTTTGATTGACTCAATATTAACTCTAAACATAATCTATGCAACCCAAGGCGCTAAGAATGGGCACAGCATACCAATTGCACCATTTCACCCACACAAATGAGAAATCCGGAGGACATTCTCAAGGAGTACTTTTAATTTCATCAGACCAATGGCTCAAGAGATTCAATGATGTCATCCTAAATGCACCATATAAAGTCTTTTTCACGAGTCAAATGCATTCCTGTTCTACTTACAATCATAAACTACAGATTGACGACAAATAGAGTCCCAGAACCCAGAGAAAAGTCTCCATTGATAAAAGAGGCTTCAAGATCATGTAGGGGATAACAGTCGCATCACTCGAACGCCCACTGGTTCTCCCTCCGAACCTCTTCCTCTTCCTCAGGCGTGAAGTCATTCTTAATGTTGAAGGTCTTACGGATCTCTTCAGGTGTCTTACCCTTGATCATGTCAGCTACAGTTTGGCAAGTCAGATCCAGCAGTCCTTTAATGTTCAGATAATTTGCTGCCTGAATGCACCAGACAAAGAATTAGCACATCATTATATGTACTCAATACCATGAGAATATCATGATTGGCCAATAATATCCTCCGCGAATCAACACAGAGAAAAGCAGTTTCCAAATGCATGACCTATTTTAGAGGGTAATTTTATACGAATCATGGGAGGAGGTGGAATGAAAACCCTCTCTTTCTACCCCTAGTAAATGCCTTTACTATATATTTCCCTGCAAAAAGGCAAAGAGTACCATAAAAACAAGGTTGGGCCAGGCAAACTTGGCCGGAAAAATTGAACCCTATACCAAATGCTGCACTTCGATTCTAGAGAATGATGGCCAGTACAAACATGAAAACTAGCAAAGCTGCACTTCAATCGTAACCAGCTTGAGGCTCGACGGTGGAGGCTCTATCTGGCAGCATTTATATAACAGACAATAAAATAGAGAATGATGGCCAGTACAAACATGAAACTTAACAGCTCTGGTTTCTGGCTAAACAGCCCTCAGCGATGCAGGCTTGGATGGAAACAGGCAGGATATGTTGCAGAACATTGCACACGTAATAAGCACAAAGAAAATTTTAGGGCAAAATATGGAGAAGCAAAGAAGTATGTTATAGGGGATCTACACCCATTAACCAAAAAAAAAGAGAAAAGGAGCCATGAAAACAATAAACCACATTTATTTTTTGGCTTTTATGAGAAGGCTGAGATCCTCAGAACTTCATTTTGCTCTGCCTAAGATAGCTATGCTTGCTTGGATGGGAACAGGCAGGATATGTTGCAGAACATTGCACAAGTAATAAGCACAAAGACAGCTATGCATGCTTGATTTTGCTCCACCTAAGACAGCTTAATCGGATGAGCTTTTGGGTTTTGTGAATCATCTTTGTCCTTTGGCATTATGGCTCCATCACTATGTTATCTCTATAATCAGTATCATCGGGTCTTCTTGGATATCTACTCAATTACAGAGCAGAAGTGAAAATTAAAAAGGTTTGGCCAAAGTTCCAGTTTCTGTTTCCCTCAGAGTCCTAAGAAAAGAAGGGACTCAAAAATACAGAGGCAGTCCTACAACAGAAGATTCATTTAGTTTGCTCGGTGTCCTACTTAGGCAGGAAACAAGCACAGTATTCAGTTTTAGCTAAGTATTTATACTTTTTAGCATAAAGATTGACGAGTCCCATTAAACAGTAGCAAAGTACCTTTAGCAATTTTTTTCTTCTAGGTGCGTAGCAAAGTACCTTCAGCATTTTTGTTTCTTGTAGGTGCATATATGAATGCATATTAAACTAAAACTGTAAACTACAACAAAAGCAGCACGCCTTTTAAAGAAAATGAAGTACCAATTATTTTCAGAAGAATTTCATTCTTCCATTTTTTAGGAGTACATGAAGAATGACAACAATTTTTTTTACCTTTTATGTTTATGCATCATGTTTAGGATACAACTTATCAATAACCGTTAATTAAGAATGAGTTATTAGATTTGAAAGGAAGAATAAGATGAAAAAACCAAATTTATAGGAGAAAACCAACTCCTAGTAGTGTCACCACTTTCTAAACTGCTCATGAGTTCCATTTTTCTTGAACCTCAAGTATTGCCTTGATAAGTGTCGAACCTCATGCCAAACCCATTGCATATGTGGCCTTTCCTACTGATGCAACTTTGTTGCAGTTAGATAACATAAATCTAGAGAGACTAAGAAAGGGAGTTGATTTATGTAAGTAATAAGTGCCTTTAAAAATTACAGAGAGCTCATAGAATCCTCCATGATAATTAGATATCAAATAATAATCTGAAAACTAATAAACTAGCACAAGCTCATAACTTCCAGGTTAAGAAAACCAATCAACCAACCAAATACTTCACATCAAACAAATTCAAAATTAAAAATGGACCATCAAATTCTAAATGATAACACAATTTCTTGAAAAGAAAAAATATATCAAAATTATGAAATCATAATAACAAATGCTGATAATAAACGCATGGAACAAATTTGACCAGTAATATGTCCGAATTTGTGTTAATACCATGAGAGTTGTTGAGTTGACAAGAACTATGAACAAGAAACATGACATATAACAAGAAATTACATATCCAGAGATAGACCAAATTGTAGTCTGCACCAGTTTTGTACCAGACTTTATCAATACCTTGTTATAGGGCATAGTGAACAATGAATTATCTCATTCAAATAAGTGATCTAACGTCGATAGTGCATCGTTATGGAAAGGAGATATAAATAAAAAAGAAAACATCAAAAGAAACAGTGGCATCACATGGGATCAATTTCATATCAATGAAAAAAGTACAAATAAGAAAAGGATAAGCTAGAAAAGAGAAGCAACCATATTCAGTAATCATTTCTCTTCGCTCAAAAGAATGTATGACCCGTCTCTAAGGTCTGTAGGAGGAAGAAAGTCCAAGATATTCCGCATCATTTCAAGTAAGAAAAACAACTATTTTAAAGGTAATGTTACAACCAATTGTGTTTTCAAGGTAGAAATTAAATTCCTTAAGATCCATCAAGAACAAAGTACAAATAACAACAAGGATATTGACATTTCCCATAAACAAAATCATACGTAAAAAGAAGAATTCAGAAAAACATGAAGAATCCAATTGATTATGGAAAAAAAAGGTACAACAACTAAAATTTTATCCAAAACAAAACTAATTGAATCTTTTTCTTCCAATCACAACACGTGCAGCTTAAAGATCTCCAACAGAAGAGTTAAAAAAGGATCAACAACTCCTCATAGTGAAGGAATTCTACACATATAAAAGGACTGAAATATCAATGAAGAAAAAGGAGGAGAGATCTCACCAGGATGAGGTCGAAGAGGGTGGCCTGGTCGACTTTGACGAAGTCAGCGTCCCAGGTCTTGAGATCGTCTTCGGTGACGCTCGGGGCGTCGTCCGATGAGGAGGACCTAGCGGCGGCATCGACGTGCTTCTTGCAGTACTCGACGACCTTCGCGAGGATCTTGGAGGTGACGTTGGGGAGGGGGATGCCGTTGTCGGCGCAGTCGTCCTCGATCATGTGCTTAATCGTCTGCGACTCCATGGCCACCGCCTCCTCCACCTCGAACACCTCCCCATCCGAGCTCCTCAGCGTAATCGTCTTTGCCATGGTCGCCTTCCCCGCTTCGATCGAGATCCAACAGAAAAAGGAGAAGAGATCGAGAGAGAAAGCCGAAGAAGAAGGAACAAATGACTCGATTTGGGGTTTCAAGATCATCTCTATATGTACCGAATGTGGTTGGCCTCCTCGGACGGCTTCTTTCCCTAGAATAGGTGCTAATTATGGACCCAGTAGCGGGTCCCACCTGAACTTACGGTCATCCGGAAGGTAAAAACGTGGGTAAAATGTGAACAGATGTGAATGTGTTGCTTATTATTGATGGCCCGTTCGACCTCGGTTGGGAGAGACGTAGCGGTCGAGTTCAACGAGGAAACGCAGGAATCGGGTGCGGAAACGACAAGATTGAACAGTATATTAATCACCTAATCATGATCAGATCTCGAAATCCAAAAAATCTTCACGGGGATGTTGAGGTAAATCAATCTTAGAAATATAATCAAATATTTTGTTTTTTTTTTTCTCTCTCTCTCTCTCGATCTTAGTAGTTCGTCTGATTTGATCAAATAATTTTTTTGATTTTGAATGCATTTAAATAATAATTGGGCTTGCGAGATGTAACCTCAAGCAATTTCTCTACCAATATATAAGACCGAGCTATGCAGTTAATACCTGATTAAACGTGTAATATTGATTATTAAACCCATAAACCATAAATACATTTATCAGTTTTCATGAAACTTGGTTTATAGTCTCACAAGAATTTTGAGACGTAAATACATTTATCAGTTTCCATGTCCGACCGGTACGTACCGACCAACCGGGTGATACAGTATTACAGAAACTTTCATCTTGAATGGTTTATAAGTATTACATTTTAGAAACAAATACAAAGCCAAAAAGCACACTATTAAATTTTAGAGCCAATCTAACCCACAGGAAAATCTAAAATAAATTGTTGTTTATAAGTATATCATCAGAAGGACATGGCCAGTACATGAGATTTTCATTAGTCTACTTGGATTTTCTAGTACCAGTAGAGAGATTATTTTTGTGAATTAAACTTTGATCATAGCATTCTACCAGTTAATGAATAGTCTCGACAATATTATGCTAGTTGTCCATCTCTAGTGGACTCTAATGAAAATATTTCACAACTTGTGTGGTACATTATTGGCACTCCATTAAAAGGAGCTGCACTAAGTTCATCAATGTAGCTGAAATGCGAAAAAAACCAACAACAGGCAAAGATCTTGCCAACTAATGAGAGGAGGTAAACAAGAGATACCTAAAGATCCGTTGACTGACTAAGCCTGGAAGAAATATGCATTTATCCATTTGTGCCGAGTGCAAAAGTCTTGACAATGCCGCTGACTCTTCCAGCAAAGATTCTGGAGGCTATCTTTTTTCCTGGAACATGGAAAGGATTGGAGACAGCATCCACGTAGGCGGCGTGGAACCTCCTAAAAAACTGAGTGCCAGCAGAATATAAAAAGAGATAAGGAGTTACAACAAGATTTATGATAATCCTCGGATAAATCTTACATAACATACTACTAATGTTGTTCCTGGAATTTCTGAGTCTCATGCTCATAGAATAACTGAGTCTTGATAAATTAATTCCGATGATGTCTTGCAATCATTTGCATCCAAGTAAAACCAGGAAGTTCTGTTTTCTGTATGTTTGTGCACATGATCAAATGTGTCTGTGTGTGACCTCTTTAAGAGGAAAGGTGTTTTTATGTCCAAGTAGCTTGTCTTGTTAACAGATCATTTTGCTTGTTATCCTCAAACACTCTGTACTCTCAAGAAAAGACATGTTGGTGTCTCTTATTGTTGAGTAACAACAACAGACATATGGCTACAGAAATAATTGAATTGATATTAGATGAATTAAGCATCATGTTCCAAGGATATGACACTTATCTCAGCTTTTACTTCTTGTCAAACATGCATTAATAGACAAATAAAATGTTTCAAAAAGGATGCACTAGGACTAGGAAATGAACTCCATGAGTGCATCAATCCTAACCTGAAGCTGTCAGATCAAGTGACTACGTGTTTATGCATCTAATTCAATGGACCTTGCCCATGACAACAAAATACTGCAAAATCCACAGAAGACTACAAATTCAACCGTCTCTCTTTTAGATTGGCTACGATCCTACCGGAACTGAACCCATTCACATTGTCAGCCCTAACTGATGCATTTGACACAGTTATAAGGCTAGTATCATGGTATATTGTTGCTCATATAAACCCTCTAGTAGATTTCATCAAGAAACATGGAGTGAGGTATTACAGTACCTATCTTGAACAAATGACTTTGCTTTCTGTGTCATTGTTTTCACTCTTGTTTTATTTGTGTACTGTACTTACCGTTCCTTAGCTAGACTTATAATGCAAAGGGAACTGATCTAGATGTGCTGAGCCTTACGCTTCTAACATCAGCATCTTTGACATCCAGATCAGTTGTCACCATGATGAACTTCACCTTAGTGTTAGTCAGGTACCCAAACCTACAGAAAGAATACTACAATCAAGAAAACAACCAAAAGAGACACGTCCAATAATAAAATTGAACAAAAAAAATCTTAACGCAAAGAACCAGAAATGACTTACACTTTGTAACTCTCCGTTGGAAACAAAAGACCAAGGAAGGTCTCGTTCAGAGTAAGCACACTCCTCTTAGGATTATTTACTGCCAAAAGGAAGAGCACAAAAATAAGCCACAAAACCATAGATGCTTTCTTACAACTTTGGACTATGTAATAAAAAAACTGCTCTGATTTGGCACACACTGGAAGCTTACAGATTTTGTTGTTGTCACATATAATAGGATAATTTTTAAAGATAAATCAACCACAGAGGCAGCAGTTCTGATGGACATTAGGATGGTTAACACATGATGGTGTTCTGTAACTTTGCTTACCGTTAATCATGTAAATTTCTTGTGGAACTTCTGTCATACGAACACATCAGTTTTTTAATTGCATGTGAGCAGAGAGAATAAAAATGAACTTGCGGTGACCTACAAAGTAAGCATTCACTATGATGATACTATTTCCCTGAACAAGTTCCATTGTGGAGAGGATTTAGCACCAAAATTCCCTTCTGAACAGTTTATATCATTACTATTTTAACCCAGTTAAAGCATAGTAAATGATTTTGCACAAGCAAAACATTTTATCTAATGTAATAAGTGACAAGTCGCTGATTTAATAATACTTATTATAAGAGGATCTGCCAACTTACCAAATCCTACTCCTCACAAGAGGTGTATCTTATATAACAACAACAACAAGGTCGTAAGTCTCAACTATTGTATCTTATATGTTTCAAAAAATATCTACATGAGACATTGAGATCTTCTTAAGCAACCTTGCCCAAGAAAAATACACCATGGACTATCGTATCATCTAGAAGACACGACAACAACATCGACATTTATACATAAAGAGTGAAAGTCTCTGTCTTCTAAGACTCGTATTAGGACCTATAACTGATGCTCGCTCATGATCCCACAAGGTGCTCTAACCCTAGTTGGTTAGCGAGCGACCTTACCCGACTCCTACAACGATGAAGTCCGCTTTCAACAGTCCTCAACTGAGAAGCTTCCAATTAGCCATTGTATGTTGTTCTCATTTCTCCTGGAACAAACATAATCCCTACAAAGACCTGTTTATCGTCGCCTACTACACATCAAGAGATCTCTTTTACGTTGATCTAGTTCATACCAAGATGTCAGCGCACAATTGGAAGAGGATTGTGACAATAACAGGATCAGTATTGTCGAAATTTCCGACAATTGATCCACCGTCAAAGCCAAAATCATATGTTCCAAGAGGAAGAAAGGGGAGGGGAGGAAAGGGGAAAGAGGAACCTCTCTCGTCGATGACGTCGAGGGAGCAGTGGACGATGTGGTGTAGCTTGAGGGCATCGTCAGCCTCGGTGAAGCTCTGCAGGTACAGCGGATTGTTCTGCGGCACACAAGAAGCCGCCAGATTCAGACGGTGGACAAACATGTCATTCGGGTTCGAAGACCAACCTGGTGACCGACGACGGCGACGCAAGCGATCATCACGTCACGGGCCCTTCGTCGGCGGCGCCACCCGTCGGGATCTCGGTGTATCGAGGAGGATACGAGCGGGATGGGGCGAGGCGCTGCGACTCGGGCGGCCAAAGGTGGTTGAATCGATCAAAGCCCCCCCACGAACGAATCGATAGTTCTGTTTAGGCGAGCAGCGTGAGCGGTTGAAACGTAGCGCAGTCAAAGGTCTGACCTTTGACTCCCGTTGCATGGCGTATTTATGGGATAAAAAAATAAAAATTATAAAAACATTAAAAATTAATGAATAATAATAATAATAGGATAAATCCTCCAGAAAAAAAAACCCATATTTTCTTTTTTTGTTCCCTCATTTTTCGAATTTTCAACAGAGCGTCTCAGCTTTTCTCTGTACAAAAATGTCGCATGATATTTTCCTCTCTGTTCATAGTTGTTGGTAGCATTTTTCTCCCTTACAAAACACACGTGTTTATCCTGAAAAAGAATTAATCAAATTATGTTGGACAATTGATCCATTCCGATAGAAATAAATGGAACCATGCCTTAGGGAACATAAAATCGTGCCTTTAGCTTAGTTCTATGTTTTTGATGTAAGATACGACCTTTTTCATATTCTTTTAATTGGGCTGGTTTTTAATCGTATTAACATTAATGTACTAACAACATAAATAATTCGCGGGACTACGAAAACAAGCACTAAAAGAATAAGAGAGAACTTTCAATGAGTAAGAAATGACATAGTTTAAGTACTAATCACATAATCTTTACAATAAACAAAGAAATAAAAGAATGCTCTATTGATTACATCCTACAATCAAAAAGATGCCCTAAAACTTAGAATCATAAACATTGCAAAGCAATAAAATGACACTGGAACTGCTAATCTATCACTGGCAGAGAAACGATGAACCCATTAGAGCAGGCATCCCCCCCATAAGTCATGAAGCAGAAATTTTTGGGATGTGATCAGTCCATGTATTATGCTCCAACAGCGGTTGACTCTCGACCCCTTCCTCGTTGGCCCCTCCCACGACCGCGACCACGACCACGACCTGCATTATCTCATCGACTTTTAGTTATGGACTAACTTAAATCTTAAAAAACCTGTCGAACAGATCTCAACTTCAATCGAGGGGGCAAAAAACTGCTTAATATGGACATCATATCAGCCATTAGCATTTTAATCTAAGATAGGAGATAATTAAGTAGATGATAAAGTCGTCAAAAAACTGTCTAAACTGGGCTTATAGTCATCAAGGTAATCTAACCTATACAAGACTTGGCTCTTAATCGATCTTATGAGTTGAATAAACCTTACCTCTGCCGCGAAGAGGTACAGGAACCTCATCATCATAGCCATTGTTTTCCAGTTGATAATCAGGCAGACCACCATAACCACCTCTACCACGTCCACGGAAACCTAAGCCTCTGCCACGGGCAAAGCCACCTCTACCGTATCCGCGACCATTGTTATCCCAACTTCCATCATTGTAGTCTGTTGTGCCATTTTCTAAACAAAAGACATAACTAAACCCTTGAGTATTATATCTTAGAGAATAAGCACAGAAAAAACATGCATCCCATAGATAAAATGTCTAAAAGATATTTCCGTACCATCATATTTACCACGAGCCCTTCCGCTGCCACGCCCACCACGGCCTCTACCTTGACCAGTAGGTGAGTCTTCTATATTTGTTTGTAAATAAGACATCAGACAAAATTGCATCAAATATTTAACATCATATGGTTGATTGCAGTTTACAAAATTTACCTCCTTCATAGTCGATTTCAGCCAAGGGTTTCACCTGGTCTTTGGGCAAAGGAGGCTGATACCTGTGCCAAGAAATGATACCTTGTCGATATGATGTCCAATGAAAAACTTAAGTAGAATGTGAAAAGTAAAAGGAAATACATCAAAACAGTTCCACTCTTGATCCTTTGATGCACTACTGATTAGCAAGAAAACTTTGGATGATTAAGAATTCATCAAAATTTAAAGCATTCTCCATGAAAAATATGTTTTGCCTAGATCTTACTGACTTTAAGGGGATGGGAATTGCATACAGTAAATTGAAAGATGACATTTGTCTGGGCACGAAACTATTACTTTCCTTCAACAACTAGTTTCTCCAGGGGAAATATTTGTCTAGGTGTGAAACTTACAATAAAATTATCTAAATTTAAAAAAAATATAGTAAACATGAAATATTTATATATGTTCAACCTTAAAATTTACTTAGTGTCAGGATATACATTTAAAAATCATGACAAATAGTCACACATAACTAAAGAGTATCCTTCAATCAAGAAAGAAATATTCTTTAAAAACACCTCCAAAATACAGAGAAGGTAACAAGGACTTGTAGCATGAAGAGAAGTTATCATCTTATCTTCATTAATAAATGCTCCGTACAAGTTACACATAAAAGGTCAGCTTATGCAAAATTCAAAAAAAAAATTAATACGAGATATTATTTATGCCATACCTTGACATGTATTTAAACCATCAGAATATATATTTATATAACATAAATAAGAAAATATAATAAAAGCACACCCTTTTTCATCAAGAAGTTATCTTTAAACATATTACATAATACTAAGGGGTCAGCTTATCAAAGATCGAAAGAAACTTAAGAGGAGATATTATGTATGTCAAACCTGGACATGTATATAGAGCACCAGAAACATGTAACAGAAGTGCATCCTTTTTCATCAAGAAATTATTTAATATATAATGATCGAAATGCACAATAGGTAATACAAACTTTTTAAGTGTGAGAACAGAGTTTTATCATCTTATTTTTCATTAGCCTACACTATAAAGAAGTTACATTAAAGTCGAAACTACAATCATATATCCATCTTGTCCATCATAAAATAGACAACATTCAATAGAAACATTGTCCTCTAACAAAATATCCACAAAGTATTCCCAAAAATTCTAAAAGCTTATTGTGTCTCTAATAACTATTTACAAAATCAGAGAATTCAGATAACTTCTTGTGTATATCCAAGAAGTACCCAAAAAGCATCATATCCAGCAAATGTCTAATATGGGTACCGAAGCATTTTAAAGTACCCAAAAAGCATCATATCCATCAGTGTTACGTTTTGAAGGCCCAAATTATGGAATGTTGATAAATTTAGAGCAATATGGATATGTCCAGTAGAGCAAATGCGTCGGCAGCATACAGAAGTTGACAATGATCCATAACATACAAATGCATAGACGATCAAATATCAAACATCTTGATAAACCAGTTGTTGATAATATTGGATATAAAAATTCTATCTATGAGGTCCTCCGTTCTCCTTATGTAAGAAAATTAAGAACAAAGTAGCACACAAGGTATCAAAAGATTAACCAAATAATCATGGGAAGACAAGGAACTTGAAAGAAGATTCAATCTTCTAAATGAACTTTTTTGGCTTCCATTATCTTGACAAAACCACTAGATGGTCTAAGATGAGGCTACCAAGTCAGACTGGTTTGTCAATTGAATCTTCTTGGCACAACTTTTTCTTTGAACGCTGAAAATTTAGCACATTAATAACAGTTTCTTTAACACAAAAAATAAGGAGTGAACCCCTTAAAACAACAAAGGATCATGCCTCATAGGTCAACCACATGGAACATTTATCAAGACTGCAAGTAATCTTAGAAGTTATAGAAGCTACAATACAGTGATTCTGTATATCTGACACAAAATTTAGTAATATCCATTCTAATAAAGTGCCAAAAGTAAAAGAATAATATCCAAAGCATGGTCACTGAAGCAGCCAAATTGGTGTCAAATCAACATAATTTCAGATTCAAGGCCACACAGTGAAGATACATTGACAACAGTTTAATTGCAAAAAAAGGTTCCTGTAGAGAAGGAAAGAAAATTGGTCGCAATAACTTATATGTTGTGCTATAAAGAGATTAAAGAAACAGACAATACATATTTTTTGAATGCTTGAATCATCAACTTCAGAAAATATACTGAAAAATTATAAGGAAATGCTTCTTGTACTTACCCCACAGCAGATGCATCCAGTTCCTTCTTTGACAAAGTTATACTGATCACAGAGACATGCCTGGTAGTCTCAAGACTGAAAATAACAATTGTAAGTTACAAAGTGACTTTTTCAACATTTGAACATGGAAAAACCAAAACATTTTGAAGTTCCAGGCATGGCAATTTTGCCCCCAAAAAACCAAATTTCTTTCAATCAAAAAATGACTTCTTACGGAAGTAGGCCTTCTTCTAATGGCTCCCATGTATCGGTTATGTCAGTAGATCCAATAGAAACAATTTGATGAAGACCACCTATCCTTCTCTGCATCAACATTATAAAACAAACCATTAGTGGGGGAGTTTCTTCAATTATATTTTAAATAATAAAGAGGAAAGAATCGGCATAATAAAAAAAATAAGAAATCCACTATAATAACAACTAAAGGTAATAACAGAACACAAAGAAGAAGTACCTTGATCAGTTCCACTATCACAATAGCTTTGTTGATTGCTCTACCCATTGCCTTTAAGACGATTTCATTTGAACCTTTTTCCTTTAAAAGTGAGTATGAGGAGATGTCAGTAGTAATAGTGTAATACAGACAGCCTTTTGTGAATCTTAATTGCAAAATGTTAAAGACAAAAGCACGATGAAGCAGTCAAATTACTATTTGCACCCAATTAAAATTCATCTAAACTAACAACCATCATTATGCAAGCATAAGGAAAGTTCATACGATAACCTAATAGAATAGCTTAAGCATAGGAAAATCAGCATAGGACTTCATGGGTGCCACTTAAAATTTACCCTATGAAGGTTCAAATGAATTAAAATTCCAGTTTTCAAAAGATATAATTACTAAAATAATTGTTTTTTCTGCTGTTTAAATCTAGATAGAAAAAAGGTCCAATGCACAAGGCTCTTACCTGTGTGGATTTTGGTGGGATCAATGTACATAATCCTACCCATGCAAGCAAAGATATTATTTTCATTAATCAAACCCTATTTTCACAAGCTGCAAGGAACAACATCGCTGTTGCGTAAATGTAAATGGGCATCATAAAATGTTAAGAATCGATTGAACACTGCAACTGTGACCAAAAACAACAAAAGAGACTAGGGAACTTTCTAACTATAAACTACAAGCCTTGGGCTATCAACTCCGCCCACATAATTTTTCACATTCATTTATGCCTGACATGGATATGGTAGAACATTGTGGAATCCAAGGTGATCTACACAAATCTACTAAAATCCCTTATTTTTTTAATCAAATATGTAATTAATTAATTAATTTGACATAACTGTTTATCTAAATATTTCTAAAAACAACATTATTTGAATATTTAATTAATTTATTTGACATGGATGTTTATCTAGACTCTCATCAACCAAACAACATGCGCCATGGATGTTTATCTGAATATTTCTAAAAAGTTCATCCATTGCCAACGTCAAAAGATAAGGACTCCAATTTGATCTTAAAGGACCTCCCATTAATTTAACGCTTGGAGACTCCAGCACATATATATTTTTATCACTGCCATATTCCTATCAGATAATTTTTTTTTTTATAAAACCAGATATTATCCTTTGAACCCTATGGCACATTTTGGGCACTTAACATAAATGAGCTCCAGTGTGGTCCATCATTGTTTCAAGTATTGAGACAATGGCGACTATGTCAGTATCTAATACAAAACAACTCTCGTCTTCTGTTATTCAGTTCATATATCATTGTGCCACTCTTACATGTACACATGCTTGCAAACAGGTTAAAGACATAAATAGTTTACTTGTGAAAGTACCATTCAGTGGTGCGCTACCACCATCCAAGTTTAAATTTCATCGCCATAATCTTTTAACTACATGATATCATCAACATCTTTCATTTTAAGTCTGCTTAAATGTCATAACCATAAAAACAAGCTTCTTAATCTCCCGTAAACTACTACTACGAGCAAGAATACAATAGACAGAATCTATGAGACCAAGATACAGGACTCAAAAAATCTTGGTTCCTCGGGTGACACATACCTGAAGCAAGCTGGTGGCATACGTGATGTAGTTGCGGATCCTCCCCTGAGTCGTGATGCGGATCTCATTCTCATTAATCGGAGTCTCCGCCCTCGGTTTCTCCACCCTCTGGTACCGATCCATCTTCCCATCCATCGAACACCATAAAGATCAAAAAGTTGGACAAGAAGAAGCACTTTATCAGCCTAAACACCTCGGACTACACGAATGATTCCAATTAAAGCAACAAAAGCAAACAATAACACCTAAAACCAACTGAAAAAGCCCGCTGCACACCGTAGGACTCAGATATCAACATAAAACAAAAAAAAAATGACGTAAATATACGTAAAAATCATTTCGGTGACATTGGACACGAAACTGGGAGTGTGCAGAAGGAAACCAAAGAAGAAGGCAAACTTCTACCGTGTTAAGAGCCACGAACACCGAATCAAGCAACGAGAACAAAAGAAACAAAGGGAGAACAACATTGAGGGGGTTTACGATCTCTCTTACCTCGGTTTTCGCTACCGCTCGTGGCCCTCTACGGCTCAGTACTTCTTTTCCGCCCTGAAGGAGAGTGTCACCGCCAACCGCTTCTTCTTATATAGCGATCCGCGAGGGAGAGAGGCGAACTGGTCTTCTTCCCATTAGGGTTCCTATGCAAATAAATAGCCCAAAATGAGTTATTAATTACCATCAAGTCCAAAAATCATCACCGTAGGATTAATATGTATGGAGATGCCCTCTTAAGAGTCCAAATAGAAATGATTAAGCCATTTATGACCCTTGATTTGTGTGACTAAATCCTTTGACATAATTGATTTTAAAAAATTAAATAAATATATTGAATTTAACATAAACAAAAATATTTATATTTACTAATCTATATGATATGTTTTAAGTGAATTTCCACATTTTTAGTTTTCTTCCCTTAGATTAGCTTTCATTTTTAGTTGTTTTTTAATATGACAAAACTTCTCTCACTTTTTTTTTTCTCATTTTCCAATCCAGTCTTCCTCCAAATGAACTCATTCGACACAATTATTTAGAGTGGTTTAAAATAGTATTATATTATATTTATTTATATCTAAATTATCAAAAAGTGTCACATAAAAAATGATCTTAGAATTTATAAATACAAATATTTAAAAAATTATGAAAAATATAAAAATCCATGTAGTGAATATTGATAAAAGCAAAATATAAGAATGCTATTTATGCACTTTTAGATCAAAAATATGATTATTAGAAAAATACAAATTAAAATATCAAATTATAAAATAATAATATTTAAATTATTAATTTAATAAAATATTCGAAAATAATTGAATACACCATGTGTAAATGTTTCCACCTTAGTATATTTGTTTATGTAACATTAAGCACTCTTTTTTTATTATTTTAATGTAATTTTACTTGAAATATATCAAAATTGATAGAATATTATCAAAAACTCAAATTAGATTTATAAACTATAAAATTTCTAAGATAAAAGTTATTTACATAGAGTTGAAATATTCAATTTTGGTTCTCAACCTAACTTATCAAAATTAACCTAATGTATTTTCAAGTATTGTTGTGTTTAAAAGAGGGAAAGAAATTCAATTAGTTGGTAATGATATATTTTGGGAAAGGTTATTGGTCTTATATCCATCATAAATTTACAATATTAAGTGTTTTAATAAGAAAATATTTCTCTTATATATCATGTCGATATGCCATGTTCAATTAGTGTGTTCATAATACTTTCATTAAAAATAGATGCATCGGGCATAGGAGATGTTTTATCTAGTTAGGGTGTATAGGGCATTTTGATGTTTATATCTAGGGAGGATGCATCTTGCAACGGAAGATACTTTGTCTAATAAGAATGTGCATCAAATGCTTTGATATTTATATCTTAGGTGAATGTATCTTATAAAGATAAGCACTTGAGATATACTTATCTTATGTAGATACACTATGAAAAGAAATTAAAGATAAACACTTGAGATATACTTATCTTATATAGATACACTATGAAAATAAATTCGTTGATGCTGTAAAGTACTTTAAGTTTTTTTTTAAATTCTAAATAGGTGCAAAAGGAATGCTTTGATTATTTTAGATGCTTCAAATATTTTTTTTTATCTTGAGCAAACATATCACATGTGAGAGAATGCCTTGTTCACATCATATACTTATGATATTTTTATTTCTAAACTAGATGTATCACATTATGGGACATTTTTGCCCTAAAGGTCATGTGGAGCACATTACACATCTAGGTAGAAAGATACATATGTCGCTTGACCTTAATAGGTTGGGTGGGCAAAATCAAAATCCTCAACTTGAACTTGGAGTTGGGCTCACTTGTAATGCCACAAACTTGAAGATGACTCAATGTCATGACCAATATAAGGAAGAGGTTGACTTGAGTGTTTGATTGTCTTGCGGGCAAGATTGTCTTGATGACATCATGAACATAAGGAAGAGAATGTGCCTTCTTAAAGGAGCAATTGACATTAACCGACTTAAAATGACACAATCATTTATAAGACATCATCAATGTGAGGATATATCTTCTTGGAAAATGTAGTCAATTTAAGGATATAATTAACTGAAAAGATGATCATTTTGGAGCTACAAGTAACTTTAAAATGATTAGACATTAATGATTTGAGAATGATATAAAAGTATCATCACTTAAGCTATTATCTTAAAGACATCTCAAAGGTATATTCAACTTAATGGCATAGACTTGAGGCCACCATCATTACGAGAAAGTAATCGACTTAGGAATATGATGTGACTATCCTTAAGGTAAGATAATTTTATTGACATGACCAACTTAAGGAAGCAATCTACCCAAAAGAGGGCAGACCATTATTGACTCAAACAACTGGAGTTGCGAGCATCTTTTGATTTTAGAATATGACCACTATTAGACATATATTATCCCAACAACTCAATTTCATGAGATATCAAAGATGAACTCAATAAGATTGCTCATATGCATGTCACTTGTTAGTGTTGCCCATTTTATTCTTCGAGGGTTTTATTTATTATATATTGATTTACCTAGGTCAAGAAACATTATTGAGCCTTCTTACCTATCGATAAAAGGAATGATAATAACTTCAAACTATTAATAAACATGCGAACAAATATAAAAGGTTAATAATAACTCAATTAATGAGTCTCATCAATGAATATTGAGATACAACCCGATAAGAGTCATCCTCCCCTTACCAAACTATCAAGAATATTATAATGGTATATTTTGAACAATAGATACTAATGAAATAAAATTTGAACTCTTTTATCAAATTAAATAATGTGATTGAAGTGGGAAAAGCATTCTCTAGTGTTTTCTTATAGTCAAACACATAAGGATAACAAAAGTAGTATATAAGATTATTTGTATTATGAGTGTGTTAATATATTCAATAGATCAACATTTGGATTGAAAGTCTTCACAGTGGGTGGATGAAAGTTAAAAGAAAACAAGTTTTCTCGTGTTAAGAGAAAATATTATTAACATCTTGATCAGCCCAATGTGATCCAGATCAAGCACAGTATTATTTGAAGTGGCTCTGAAGTAGTTCTGAGGTGACACTTATATGAAAACTAAGATCGGGGGTTGTTTCTTGACCCAATCCCTCCAATACTTAAGTTAGTAATATGAATCCCTAAATATAAGCTGAGTAGTAGGAAAGCGAGAGTCCTCTCCATTTTGATTAAGATATGCATTTATACCTTAAAAGAGGAAAAGAAAGTTTATGATGTATTTCTTTTATCATAAAGAAAGAGATAGAAGTTTAGAATTGCTTTCCTCATCATATGAGAAAAAAATTTATGATTGTCTTCCTTGCTAAGAGAGAGGATAGTTTATGATTGTCTTCCTTACCATAATGAACAAGAAGGAAGCTTGTGTTTCTTTATTTTTTGTACTAGGTGGATGAAGGATAACTTGGATGACATGTGGCGACTACATGTCAACTATTGGTAAATTTTTTATTATTTGTCCCCCCTAAAGGCATACTTTGAGATTCTTGTAAGAGAGATATGAAGCACATCATTCGATTTTTTTTTATCATGAGAATGTTTGAGGATCTCATTTTGCAAGTTAAATTTTTTCGATTTAGGTGTCTCAAAATCATTTGGTTCGTACTTCCATCGTAGTAATTTTTTCTTGATAATGATCGTGTTTCTCGACTCGCATGTCTCAAACACATTTGGCTTGTGACTCTACTATGGCGGGCTAGTCGGATTTCCCGATTCATGCATCTCGGGCACATTCAATCTTGCACCTCTACAATAGTAAATTTATTTTAGTGTCGATCAGATTTTCTCGACTCACACATCTCGGGTGCATTCATCCTTATGCCTTTGCCATAGTAGATTTATTTTGATGTTAATTGGGTTTTTTTTTATTCACATGTCTCGGACACATTCGGTCTTGTGCCTCTATCATAACAGATTTATTTCAGTATTGATCAGGTTTTTTCGACTTATGCATCTTGGACACATTCAACCTTACGCCTCCATCATAACATATTTATTTCAATGTTGATCAGGTTTTTCCAACTCATATATCTCAAGTGCATTCGACTTTATACCTCTGCCATAGTCGATTTATTTTGATACCGATTGAGTTTTCCTTAATTATGTATCTTAGTGCATTTCGCCTTGCACCTATATCGTAGTAGATTTATCTTAAAGTGGGTTGGGCTTTTCTATTGTGGCAGGCTTCAAATCTTCTTTCTACTGTGGTGGATTTCATATCTCTTCTCCACCATAACAAATCTTGGGTCTTCTCGCCATAGTAGGCTTTAATTCTCTTTTCCATCATGACGGATTTTATATTCATTCTCTGTTATAGCGAATCTTAGGTCTTCTTACCAAGGTAAACTTTAAATCTTCTTTCTGCAGTGGTGGATTTTATATCCCTTCTCCACCTTAGTGGATCTCGGGTCTTCCCATCGTGACGAATTTCATGTCCCTTCTCCGTTATAGTGTATCTCGAGTCTTTTATCGTGGTGGGCTACAAATCTTATTTCCACCATGGCTAATTTCATATCCCTTCTCCGCCATAGTAGATCTCATGTCTTCCCATTCTGACGGATGTATCCACATGTGGAAAGGATGACAGTTGCCCCCTGAGTAAAAGTGATGTGGGTTGGAGGCAGGACTTCTTGTTAAAGCATTCATTGAGAGGGTTGATAAGCAGATGTTTTTACGACATTAGGCTCTCCTTTTAGTGCTAAACTATTAGGGAAAAATATCATTGACGTCTTGGTCAACCTGACATAGTTTTGACTCGTGCGTGCAAAATTATCTGAAGTGTCTCCGAGGTAGCACCTACATGAAGACTAAAGATGGGAGAGGTTTCTTGAGCCGATATCTCCGACGCTCAAGTTAGTAATCGGAGATCCCTAAATGTGGGCTTGAGTAGTTCGAGGAAAGAGAGAGTCCTCATCATTTTCCTGTATATAATGTGTTTTTATATCTTAAAAGGGGGGAAGAAAGTTTGTAATATCCTTCCTTGTCATAAAGGAAGAAAATAAAATTTAGAATTACTTTTATCATCATAATGAATGAGAAGGAAGTTTATGATTATCTGATAAGGAAGAGGAGAAAGTTTGTGATTATCTTTCCTACCATAATGAATAAGAAGAAAGCTTGTGTTTCTCTACTTTAAATCTTTATACACAAATGGAGGATGACTTAGACACATGGCGACTATGTTAATTGTTAACAAATTTACTATCATTTGTGCCCCTCGTTAGTATACTTTGAGGCTCTTATAAGAGGGATTTGAAGCAAGTCATTTAGTTTTTTTTTTGTCGTGTGAATGTTCAAGGATCTTATTTTGTAAGTCAGGTTTTCCTGATTCAATTGTTTCGGGATCATTGGGTTTGTACTTCCATCATAATAGTTTTTTCTTAGAGATGATTGGGTTTTTCGACTCGCATACCTCAAACACATTTGCCCTATGCCTCTATCGCGGTTGACCGATCGAGTTTCTTGGTTCACATGTCTAAAGTGCATTAGACCTTATGCCTTCACTATAGCAGATTCATTTTGGTATCAATCAGGTTTTCTCGACTCACGAATCTCAGGTGCATTCATCCTTGTATCTTTTTCATAGCGGATTTATTTCTTTATTGATCAGGTTTTCTCGACTCATACATCTTGGGTGCATTCGATCTTTCTCCTCTATCGTAGCAAATTTATTTTAGTGTCGAACAAATTTTCAAACTTACATGTCTCGAGTGTATTCAACTTTGCACTTCTATCATAGTGGATTTATTCCTTGTTGATTGGGTTTTCTTGACTCATGCATCTTGGGTGCATTCGACATCGTGCTTCCATCATAGTAGATTTATTTCAGTGTCGATCAAGTTTTTTCTGACTTATACATCTTAGGCTCATTTGGCCTTGCGCCTCTACCATAACGAATTTATCTTAACATGGGTTAGGTTTTCCCATCGTGGTTGCTTTCATGTCCCTTCTCTATTATAGTGGATCTCAGGTTTTCCTGTCATGACAAGCTTCAAATATTCTTTTCTACCATAATAGATTTTATGTCTCTTCTTTGTCGTAGCAGATCTCGAGTCTTCCTACTATGGCGAGCTTCAAATTTTCTTTTTGTCATGATAGATTTCATATCTCTTCTTTGTTGTAGAGGATCTCGTGTCCTCCCAGCATAGCGGGCTTTAAATCTTCTTTCTGCCATGATAAATTTTATGTTCGTTCTTTGTTGTAATGGATCTTGGGTCTTCCCACCATGACAAGCTTCAAATATTCTTTTTATCATAGTAGATTTCATGTCCCTTCAGTTTCGTAGTGAATCTTGGGTCTTTTTGCCCTAACGAGCTTAAAATCTTTTTTTCCGTTATGATGGATTTTATGTCCCTTTTCCATTGTAGTGGATCTCGGATCTTTCTATCGTGACGGATGTATCTACATATGGAAAGGATGTTAGTTTCCCCATTGAGTAAAAGTGATATGGGTTAGAGACGAGGCTTCCTTGCTGGAGCTTTCATTAAGAGGGTTAGTAGATGAATGTTTTTACGATACCAGACCTTTCTTCTGGTGCCAAACTATTAGAAAAAAATTTCATTAACATTTTGGTCAACCCGACATAGTCTAGATCCATATACGTAGAATTATCTTAAAGTGTCTCTAAGGTGAATTCGAGGTAGCTCTAAGATGATTTCAAGATACCTCCAAGGCTACTCTTGCATGAAGACTATGATCGAGAGAGGTTTTTTTATTAGATCATTTTGATGCTCAAATTAGTAATATGAGGTCTCTAAATATGAGCTCGAATAGTTGAAGTACAAGAGAGTCCTATATGTTTTCTTATTTAGAATATATTTTTATATCTTAAAAAAGAAAAAAAATTGTGATATCATTCTTTATCGTAAAAGAAAAGAAAAGAATTTAGGATTATCTTCCTCGTTATAATAATGGATAAGAAGAAATATTGTGATTACCTTTCTTATCATAAAAAAAGTTTAATATTATTTTCCTCGTAATAGATGAGAAAAAAATTTATGATTATTTTTTTATAAAAGATTCTATCAATTAGTTGAAGATGAGGTTATTTTAGAAATTTATTGTCTTCTTAACTATGATGTTGTGGCACTTGAAGAAATGATTATGACATTTGATTGGTCATTAGCATATGATCGATGTTCCAAGCAACATTTGGAATTAGTTCCAGTTGAGGCACAATCGAAATTTCTTATTATGGATGATAAGCTATCAATTTTTTATGATGCCACTACTTGATGTTAATTATAGTGGAAGGAGAATAATGATCATCCCGATTAGAACTTGGATCTCTTGGTGAGGAAAGAAGTCTTTACTAAGCATGATGTTGGCTCAAAAAATAGATAACTATTTGAAAGAATATACATTTGTAAATGAGCATTTTACGTAAAAAAAATAGATTTCTTTTACTTTTACTGAATGATACCCATAATTGATGTTTAGATGGGAGAACTCCTTTTTGTCACCTCGATGAAAATACTCATCAATCATCATCCCACCCTCGACCATTGACAAATTACCGCCAACACCATCGTCGCCTCCTCTATGACCATCCACTCTCCCTCCCCCATGGCTTCTAGCACTTGGTGCCACCACCCCGCCCTCAACCGCCAGCACATTGCCGCCACCTTTCCCGGTCGTTGCCTCGACCCCATTGCAAGGTGCCCCACCCACCCACCCACCCTTTCCCTCCCTCCCTCCCTCCTCCTCCCCCGCCACTCACCCTTGCCCGTTATTCATTGCCTCCTCCTCCTCCTCATTTCCCCTCCCTTCCCCTTCCCCGTCACCTTTTTCCTTCCTCATTCTCCTCCTCGCCTACCGCCCGCGCTCTTCCTTTCCTTCCTCTTCAGAGGCGACGGGGCCTCGCAGTAGGAGTACGGGCGGAGGCAATAGAGGCGACGGACCGATGACGTTGCACAAAGGTGGGAAGGCCTCGTGGTACAAGCAAGAGATGACGGGGCCTCTATGTAAGGCAGAGATGCCGGCTGGTGGAAGGTAGGATGGTGGTGATGACGCTAGAAGCCGTGGGAGAGTGGGAGGTCGCGGAGGAGGCGACGACGGTGTTGACGGCAGTGTTCGAGAAGAAAGGAAATCCCCCCACATAAAGACGTACAACATTGGGAATTTTTAAGGTAAAGTGGCCTTTGTAATTTAGTATCTTCTTACGCATTAAAACCCTCTCTATCCGGTCAACTACTCGCACACGACTACATTCGGTTTGCGTCGGACGACGTAATTGGTACGAAACTTGTCGTGCACAGAGCCTGATGGAACACGCATCACGAACCAATCAGACGGTGGACTGGGCACGTCGTACGCAACGTGTCATGAACTAAAAGGCAGGAAAGGAAAATAAAAGAAAAGAAAAAGGAGGAATAAAAAAGGGCATGGGCGATCGACCGATGGATCCATAGATCACGGCCGCGGCATCATCTCCGGCACCGGTCAATATCCCTCCTGTAGTACCCCTTACTTTCCTCTCGATTTCGCGTTCCTGTCCTTGCTCGATCTCTCCATCCACAGTTTGCGTCCACCGGGAGACCTGGATCTGTAGTCGGTGGAGGCGGAGACGAGGGTTAGGAGATGAGGAAGAAGCTCGGCACACGATTTCCCGCGGTAATCTGCCTCTCTTTGGCCACTTGATCTGCATGCTTTTGTATGATTTGAGGTTCTTTGATGGATCGGTGGTTTGCTGTTGCAAGCCACGTTTCATCGTTTGGAATCTCCGATTCGTCTTGTAGCGCGTTTGATCGGGGAAGACCTAATTGACTTCTGCATTTTGGTTACTTGTATATCGTTGATCGATCTTCTGCTCCTATGATTCAGTCCGATTCTTTGGTAATTACGGTCGAAATGCACAGGCGACCTAATTTTTTATTGACAGTATGCGAGATTTGGGAATTATGTTCTTTAAATTGGACCTGGTGTGGATTAAGTAGTTTAGAGATCTATTGCGGAGTTACATCAGCGATTGTAAAAGAGTCGCTGTTTGGGACTTGGACTGTCGAAGTAAGAGAACATATATGGTTTTAGTCATTGAAATCACTTAACTGAGTCCTTGATCGTGTGATGTCGGGGATCCAAGTGTGTTCTTATGTGTCTCACTCATATAAAATGATTATATTATATGTATTGGTAAAGAAACACAGATCTGGTGAACAAAGTTTTCATGCAAAATCTATCCTGCATACAGGACTATAATAGGGTGACTCAACGTACAAGGCTTCCACCAGTGGTTGGTCTAACAAGGGTCGATTTTCTTTTGTATGTGACTCCTAAGTCTGATTTTGGTTGCACTAAGATATTTTCGTGTACCTGGATCATTATGAGCCAGTAAAGAGATGTGATACTTGGAAGTCTGAAGAGTATTTACAGGAAAAACCTTTCCAATTTATGACTTAAACCTATTTAGTTTTATTGTCTATCCTCCAATCTGTGGGAAAGCATGTATAAGGGACAGATTCCTTTTAGTTTCATTTTTTTCTTTTATAAGACTGCCAGTTAAAGATCCAGATTATTGAGCCCCTTCTTCAGTTAGGAACCATTGAAACTATTTTCGCACATTTAGCTCTATGTACCAAGGCATATCATGGATATGGTAATCTACAATATCTACGAGCAATATGCGATCTTTATGTTACCATAGAATGCATATACTTATCGTGACATCTATTCCTGATTATTACTACGAGAACATTTAATATCCATGCTCATAAGATTTAAGTTTCATGGTAGCTAATTGCTTAATACAACCCTCTTAAATATTTTCATCTGGACTTGGGGCCAACCAGAAAACCTCTTCCTTCTTAGTTGCCTCAAATTTCATATTTTTAATTCAAAAACTTGTTCTATTGATTTCTTGATCATGAATGACTTAGTGACATTGACATTTTAGTGTTAAAATAATTTTCATTTTCTCCCTAGTAGTATGTTGCTTGTGTTTGTAGTGGTCATAATTCGAGCATGGCAGTGAACTCTGGCATAGTATATACTCATGGTGATTACATGTAGCTTGTTTTGTATCAGTTTGTACAAAGTGAAAAAACTGTTGATCTTTTCATCAGTTCTTAATGGGAAATTTCTTTGTTCTACATCAGTCATGGAAGCTTCTTGGTAAGAATACACACATTGACCCTCCCTAAATCCTGCATTCGCGAGCCTCATGCACTGGGCACACTTATTTTTATATCCAATTCATTGTCACAAATTATATTGCAAATAAAACCTGATATAGTGGATAATCGAGTGATTAGATGCAGCTTATTTTGCATCAATTAATACATAGTGAAAATTCATTGATCCTTAGATCAGTTTGTAATGTATAATTTTTTCGTTCTGTTGAAATTTGTTTATTTAGAGAATTGTTCCTGAAGTTAATGTAACGAAGTGCCCCGAAATCATTTTTTTTTTTCAAGTTGGATGTTCTATAAGATGTTCTATAGGAAACCAACCACCCTTCTTCCTTATAACTTTCTTCTGCAACATCCTACTGCTAATGGTACAATTGATGCTTTATCTATGATGATGTCAAAGGGAAACAATTGAAATTGTGACTTCTTCTTCAATTTGTATTTACAGCCACGAATAAAGAAGATAATGCAAGCAGATGAAGATGTTGGCAAAATTGCTTTGGCTGTACCTATTCTTGTTTGTAAGTTCTTGAGGGGCTTTGTGTTTCATTGTGCAGTAGAATGTTATTCTAAGTATGATGTAGCATGATATCTGATCATCCTGTTCTAATACTTTCATGAGAAATGAACTGTTTTTTCTCTCTGATTGTTTGTCTTTTGAAGGAACTATTTTCGTCATCTTGGTTATGCATTGGTTTAACATTACTACAGTGGTTTATTTGGTCTTTTATTCTTTTTTCTAAGCTAGATTTTTCTATTGTTCTTCTTGCTGTCGTTAGCTTTTTTTTAGCACCTACCTTCTTCAGTTTATCAACTGAAGGCATTAGCTTTCTTTTAGCTACCTACTTCATCTTGTCAACTCGTTAAATTTGAGTAATGAGGAGCTTACATCAGCTTGGCTTCAACATGATATAGTGAGCTCATCTCTAGACATACTTAGCTGTGAGCCATATCTCGTCTGTCTTTGACATTTTATGCAAAATAATTAGAAGATCCAAGTTGTATGTTAAAACTTGGCGAAATAATATTTTCTGAATGATTTTGCAGGTTTATGTATATGTAGTGGATACTTCGAACTCAATACTGATTGATTACTGTATCTTTTTCCTTCAGTAAACCTTTAAATTTAAATATCACTGAATAAATGAAGTACTGAAAAACATGCTGACTTCAGTGAAATTACACTATTCTTTGTGGTCTAAATATGAATAAGGATTTGATAATATTATTCCATTCTTAAAGGTCCGAGTTGGAAGAAGATGCTATTTCATGGAAGATTCAATAGATTACTCTTTGTTTAGCAGTTATTATAATGGATGTAGTTGAAGATTGGAGCAACTATATTACTGACTTTTCAAGAGAATGGTTTCCACAGGGAACTACTTGCAATGAAAGCTTTAATGTGGGTAGAATCACAGGGAAACCTTTGATTCTTCTCACTGTGATTTTTCACGAATATGAGTAGGTTATGGATTTATTTTTAACTTGGTATGCATCTTGTTTTACACTCACATGACATATGTTTGTCATATTCTTTTCGCGTACAAGTTAGTGCAATATATTTTACTTTTTCAGATTTATTAAGATCACCTATTGTAAAAAGCAAATAGAGATTAGGCAAGATTCTCTGCTTAATTTTAAGACTTTTTTTTTCCTTAAAGTAATAGGCATTCTATGTACAACCTGTTTGGTTTTAAGGTTTTGAAATACTGATGACTGGCTTTGTTGATTGCTAACAGCAAAAGCTTTGGAGTTATTCTTGCAAGATCTTTGTGACAGGACGTATGAAATTACTCTTCAAAGGGGAGCCAAGACATTGAATTCTTCCCACTTGTAAGGAAATCTATAGTTACTCCTTCTTTGGTTAACTTGCAGTGGCATAATTTGAATTCCGCAGAATTGTTACTACCATTATATTTATGGAACAAATATCATATTGTTTGTAATGTGGCCACTGTTTGAATAGGATGATACATTTCGTCAAAGGAAATTGGTAGGAAAATATTGTAATTTTGTACCTGGTTTAGTTGCATCTTCTAATGTTTGGTTGCATTCTTGTTTGAACTTCTGATACCAAATATGATGATCCTTTTTGGATTCATGAATATGCCTAAATTTCTTGAAAATTTTAGTGTGACTAATGCCTTCTGTCTGACATGTTATTATGTAAAGCCAAGTTTTTTCATCCATGTTATCGTGTTATCTTGCATGAGCATTTGTGCCAACAACAATCCTATTCATGGCTGACTTTTGAATACCGGAAGGACCGGTGTGTACCAGTACGTGGACCGTCCCCTACCATCCGGTCCAGTTTGGAGAAGACTTACCACCAAATTAGGGTCAACATCTGGGCTCACTGTCCAGTTTCAGAGGACCACTTGGTTTGGGTCAAAATTCAGACTTATTATCCATTTTTAAAGTACCATCTTGTACTTATATCATTTTTTTGATAGTGACTTCTGTCCTTCTGTTTTATTTCTTCCATGCTTCTCACTCTTCCAACCTCTCGCGCCATGCCTCCTGCTGCCTCGCAGCCACTGTCAGCTGCCTTCCTGCTGCCTTCTTGTCTGCCACTGCCTCCTCCTCTTCCTCCTCCTCCTCGCCTCTTCTCTCCTTTTATCTTTGATCTGTGCTGATCAGTAATGCCGACATACCATGCATCGGTATGCTGGTATGTTTTGGACATATATTGGTTCAAATAGGGACTGTATGGGGTCCGACATCATTATTTGATACCTTCATCCTATCTAGATTTGGCATTATGGAAGGTCATGATTTGGTATAATCAGCAGCAACTTTCTTGCTGTTTGAAGATTTCAATAAGCTTTTGGTCTGCTTTATAGCACAACCACTGTGCGGTTCTTCTGTCTCTAGTTTCCCTTTCATATACTTCGCACATTTTTTAAAAAAATTCTAGAGATGCTTATAACACATTTAATCTTTTACCCTGTCTTTGTTTTTCCTGTTCTTTATGGTAGAACCTAGTTAATTAGATCTGCAGGAATCAGTTCAGTGAAATTTAAATTTGATTTATTGTTTTGAGTCTCGAAAAATAAAATTCCCATGGTAATGTTGCTTTTTCTCATGTTATGCTCTCTTATACACTATCATTTCCAAGTGCCTAGTAAACTATCAAGGATTTCTTGGTGTAATGAGTTGGATTCAGCGTGGCTATTTAAGTTACTTTCTGAAATAAGTTGAACCTCTGCGGTGAAAACAAAAATATATCATCACAACATTAAGTAATTGGCAATTGAGGAGGGAGCTATAATCCAGTTAAAATATCATTATCTAAAGCTCATCAATCACCACTTCTGGGTTGACATGACTCTTAAAGCATATAGGACAAAAGAAATGTTAACTTGCCTTCAAGATAGAGTTGTAATTAAGAAATAAGATGAATATTAGTGGCATGCTCATCCAATCATGATGTCATCATGCAACATAACTTGCCAAGGAAGTGCGCTTTCTGCATCCAAGGAGTCTGATACTTGTGTCTTCTTTGGTGTCCTAAGTTTTCTTAGACATACTTCGAGTTCACTGCTTCAGAAGTTATCACTGCAGCAATATCAGAGTGGCGTGAGAAAACAACTAACAAAAAATAAAACTTATCAAATCCTGGATTGCATTTTATGGCAAACCTCACAGCCATTTCGTGAGATTCAACCTGGAGTATAGATTTATCTCTAGGAGCTTTTAGCTATGAAAGCTGTAATCGCATAACCAGAATGTCAGATGTTTCCTTCTTGCTAACATGCTATTTTGAGTTTAGTTATAAGAGCTTTGATTGATGTTATCCATCTATGCCATGACAACATCAAGCGATAGCCCCAGTTAAGTAAAGTCAAGTAAATGAGTTGGTCGCAAGGTGCAAGTAACTTTTGGAGCATGGTTGATCAGGAAGGAAATTTGATTCTCAATTTTTTTGGGATATCAGCTATATGTTATCCGTCTTCGAATCAATTTTCATCGCCAGTGTTGATTCTGATCCCACATGCTTTTTTCCATCAGTGTGATAACATCTTTGGTCTCCATCTCCAAAGTGCCATTAATTTCCTGTTTCCTTGTGGCATCTCAATACTTGAACTCAATTTTCTGATGTACAACAACATATCCCTTCAACTGATAAATGATTTTTCTTTATCTTACCTTCTAATCACTTCATATAGTACATTTTTCCTTTTTCTTGTGTGTAAATTTCAACTTAATTCTGCAATTTTGTTCATTCATGTTCTTCTCATGATGTTGCTACTTCCCTAGGATGATGTTTGCTTGACAAGATAAATAAAGTGGGAGAAGTGTAGTGCAAGTGGATGATTGCAGATCGTCACCAAATGAGTCTTTTCAAGAATATTGCAAAGAAGCACACTCATAAAAATGGGTCTTAATATCTGGGTAGATATGGGGAGCTCTATAGATAATGGTAGTTTTCAGTGCCTGGGAATGATCCCATGGAGTTCAGCTGAGATTGGCAACTACAGTAGCATTTAGTTGGGTTGAAAAGAGCTACTTTACATGCTATGACATCATAGTTGTTGTAGTTTCCGCTTTGCGGTCAATTGGTATCATCTCTATGTAGCTATGAAATGTGTATGACATCCTTCTCTTGCATGATGTGCTTAAGCAATTTTTACATGGAGGACTTCCAGGAGAATTGGACTTGAATTTTGAAGATTAGACATCATAAACTTTGATCTTACATCTTGTCCAACTTTTCTTTAGAATGTGGAAACTTTTGCTGTTTTCAGAAGTCAGAATTGTGTCTGCAAGTCTAAAAATGATCGTGTAATATCTGCATGTGAAATTCCATGTATGCCCGTTGCAGTTAAGGTTGTCTGTTGAGAAACATTATGTGGTCAGTAACTATTGAATTTGATTCAATATGAGGTGTGGTAAAACAGGAGGAAGACCAAAAACAAAATGGTTAAAAACAGTGATGGATTTGAGTCATTTGACATCTTTCTGATCAAATGATGTGGTCTCTAATAGAGTTTGATATCGGTTGATTATTCATTTAGACAACCCAGATAGTTGTGTGATTCCATTGGGGTAACTAATACTAATACAAGCTACATATAGTCATTATTTGAATAACCTGGTAATACTTGTTTAAGAAACACTAGAAAAATATATACTAAAAAATGAGTCTTTTATCATTTGTAGCATTTCTTCATTTGTTGTTTTCAGTTACTACATTGCTTTTTTATATGTTATTAATTTATATTTGATGTTCCGGACTGATTTTATTTTTTGCGAATTCTTAGATTCTGTCTTTTACTTTATGCCAGAATTTAAACAAGTTTGTGGCTGATAATACCAGCAAAAATCATTAACAATAGTTTGTTATTGTTTTTTCTGAGCTTTCCAGAAAACAATGTGTGAAGGCTTATAATGCGTACGATTTCTTAACCGGTGTTGTCAACAAGGTACCAAACCTTGGTGGCATGGAACCTTGTGAAGATGAAAAAGGAATCTGTCGCAGAAGGTAATTTCTTCATTGTTTTCATTTTCGATATCAATTTGTATTAATGATGAAGCACTAACTGCTATGGCAAATGCGCAGGAAGACATTACCACATGCTGGTGAAGTTGAGAGCAATGAGGAGCTCCATTTGAGGTCCTCCAAGATGGTAGTGTACTAGCATTTACTTGATCTTTTGTGCATAGTCGAATAGTTATGTTCCTTCTTTCCAGTAGCTGACTATTTTTGGTGACAGCCTATGAGGAATTCTAATGTCAGTCCTAGAGGACGTGGAAGAGGACGTGGAAGAGGTAGAGGACGACCACCTACGAAGGCAAGAGATGCAAGGTACATAAAATATGAGGACGACGACATCACGTTTGGTGAACATGATGAGGAGGTCCCTTTGGGGCAGCCAGGGCAGCCTGAAGGAGCCGAAAAGGAGAACACTAATCAAACTGTGGATCGTTCATCGATGTCACTCGTAAGTGGAGCTGCGACAACAGCCAACGAGACTAAGCTAGAGAAGTGTTCAGCATGGCCTCTTCCTGATGGAGTGGGCGACATTGGCTTTGAGCCATCAAGACTTGTACAATTAAACATGCAGGTAGACGAAGACGAGGATTATGACAATGAAGATTAGATAATTTGATTTATCGAGTTGCTACTAACGAAGCCATCTTGTTTTGTATATAATTTTGCATGGTGACACTGCACATTTAGCATAAAATTTTGCTTTTTCCTTTTGAGTGGTGGTCTTGTTGAACTTCATCAGACGAGAGGAGTGTCTCGTGGTTCTCGTCTCGCGGGTACATGACGGCTGATATGTACCGATATCTGATCAAGTATCGATATTGAAACATATACACTTGATGCTAGTACAATGTTATTATTTTTTTTTTATTTTTCAGCATATCAATATTGTATCAACCTGATTTCATAGATCAAGTTATCAAAATTAGTATCGGATGATAGCATTTCTTTCCATCACTAGGCTTGTTGTCATGAGGAAGGCACTCCACTAGTATTAGTGTTTGCCTACTGTGTGATGGATTTCCAACAGTTGATAAATTCTGTTTCTAATTAAATTTCCAGTTTATTTACCTTGTAAAAGAGCAGGGATGAAAGTGAGCATGATCCTGAGTAGGTATTCTTTGACAATGGTTTTATGCAGTTGAAATATTGTGGCAGATATGTACAAATCCACTTAGATAAAACTCATTAAGAATCCATAAAATCTCAGATCAGACAATTAAAACATGAAAGATCAGAACCTCCTTACATTTTATTCATCAGGATCATGATACAATATCACCCTGCAGGTGATGTTCTTTTAACAGAAGGGAGTTGGACAGAGCTGAGGTCCCCTGGGTAGGGTTTCCATAGCCCTAGACCTCCCCTGGTCTCTCTGAGTCCAGTCTTGTTCCCCTTGAACTCATCTAGGGATTTAACCCACTCAACAACAGAAGAATGTTCCCTGGTGTGGCTATGCAATATGAACAAGGAATTGTATTCACAGTTGGGGAACATGAAAAACTTGAACTCCTCTCCTAGTCTGTGCACCACATAGCCAAAACTAAGCTGATCCCTCGGCGTGAAAAGATTGACCTCGTTGAACCAAAGGCAGCTGAATAAGTTGGTCATCGCCGTGTGCTCACGTATAATGACTGCGCCCTCTGGTACATCTGCGTTCATTATGTATTTTCATCAACGGAAATCAAGGATAAAGGCATGATGTTATTTGAACTACTTAAAAAGCTCTATCCTGAACAACCATGACTAATATTAAAAACCTTGTTGTGTAAATGGACTTCCATGTGAAATGGAAATTGTTATGGAGGCATCTCTTGCTATATATAAGTTCCTCCTTGTGTCCTACTAACATTTTCTCATTAGGTCAATCAAATATCTTCACAAACTTGATCATATTCTTTAGTGCCTAGTGATTTGATGTAGTTATGGAGCCGCACTGACGGTATTAACTTCATCATCTTTAACATGGATTAGTGAGTTTCAAATGACTAGAACTTCATCCTATGTTAATGTGAGGAGGCACTTAAATGCATATTCTTTAAAGCACCTATGTAAATATGGTACTTATCATACTATTACTCGGCACCAAGTTAGGAAACAAAGTAATGCTTACCGCTGATTGTCCTTTTTTTGGGACTCCAGAGCTCCATTCCCTCATAGCGGTAAATTTTCATATGCAGATCAATCAGTGGCCGAGCATATCTCTTTCTTCGTTTGATTGCATCTGCCTCCTCATATATACTCCTGTGATGTTTATGACAAGCAATTGCAAATATGTGCTTTCCCCGCCAGAGGTATCTACAAAGTTTACAGAATGTAAAACCATACAAGTCATGAAAATTTCCATGGACTTCGGAAAAAATATTTTCTTAGCGAGTTACAAAGTACTCAGAAACAACCCACCTTTCAAGAATTAGCAACGGGTCAACAATAAGCTCCATTTTCCCATCAACCCAAATGCTATACTGAGCTTGAGGAAATAACCTATGAGTTAGTATCTTAGGAACCTTTCCGTTTCTTCTAGGTTCATCATATGGTGGATGGTGTAGCATCACAAGGCGCCAAATACCAACCCATTTTCCTCCATCACTGTCCTCTCTAACAGTAACATTTTGCTTGATGAAATGAAAAGACACTTCATCAACTACCATCAGAAAGCAAAAGAGTTCTCGAGAACGTTGACTTATGTTTGATGGTTGATGGGGAGTATCATACCCATCAAAAATGCCTGAGGCAACCACGAACCTACACTTCTTTGCATATTTAACATCTACAGCATCCATTTCTCCACCACCATTTTTTATAAATCCACAGTGGACCTTAGAAAGAAATAAAGAGCAGTAAATGAAAACCTTTAAAGACTTGGAGAAATCTTTAAACTTGTGAGAACAATGAGTATGAATGAAAGTTATGAAATTAAGATAACTTCTTTCATGTTTATATGCATAACATAATAGACTAATCATCTATGAGAAGTTCAAGATCTGTATTATATTTGTCTGCATGTATCAATGCATATATGAAGGCTTGCTAGGTGAAGTTGGAATATGCTACACCAGATTTGATTTAAAGAAAGTGTGAGAAGTTGAGCTAATAGATTATATTGTATGATAACATTTTCAAAAATGAAATTATGAAATACATGTCTGACTATCCAGTAACTACACTAGTCAACACAAGCACTTCTCTCTCATTTCCACAGATACATTCACACCTTTGGACCGGGACTGAAATGAGTGTAGCAAACTTACTAAACCAAGGAGTAGGCCAGTTAATTGCAAATGAAGTTGCTGAAAACTTCATAGCACAAGACAAAGACACCACATAATAAAAATAAGATAGAACAATTTTTGGTAACAAGGATCAGTCGGAGGATGGAAATGATATCTTAAGATGAGTCCAGCTAGACCTGACCAGCTTATTTCTTTTTTATAGGACATAACCATAATGAAATTATTATAAGCATGAAATGTTGTGATGCTGACATGATGCTTATACCACACTTATCAAAGAATAACAGAGGCTTCCACATGTTTGTCTGTCCTTTTGTCTAATAATGAGTTCAAGTTTATTAAATGTATAGGTAATGAGGAGGAACTGATTTCTACATCTAATGTGTTCTTCATCAGCCTACATATCACAATTTTATTACCTTCATTGTTGTATTCAATTTGAAACTATTCTCTCTTTGCGTCCAGTTCTGATGACCCCCAAAAAGCGGCTGAGATTTTTCATCTGCATTCACTTGCTCATCTTCCAATACATATGTTAGACTTTTTGGAATAGTATCAGGAGTTCTCTTAGGAATGACTATGGTATCTGGATCATCAACAACAGGAATTCCGCAACCTAAATGCAGAAGGTGCAAAAGTCAGATAGTGGAAACTTATGAATCTTGCATAAAAGAAGTCATAGTAATCTTACGATGCTGTGGCTTTGATGTGAGACCCATCGTGTCTAAGATGATAAATACTTTGCTATCTTGATTACAAAGAGCTGGAAAAAGAGTGTCATGAATAGCAAATTTTAATAATCTACATAAATTAGAAATTTAAATTTAAAAGAAAATGACTACTGGAAAAGTCAGCATAGTAATGGTTGTTTAAGATTGACAATAGTCAATTCAGTAAGGCTGGATGACAGGAGATGTAAGTAGAATTGGTTAAAAATTAAAAAAAAATGACAATTAAATATATTGGATAACCAAAAGCCTCTGCTGCAGTGACAAGCAAATGCATACACAGACATATAGTTGCACCAGTCTTCATGCACATAAACATGTACATGTATTACAAGAAAAAACATGCATATGCATGTACCTAACACATCACATGCTCAACCTGGGCTCATAAATCATTAACAGACAAGAAGTGTATATTCTTGTTTTTACAATACAAGGTCATATCATTTTTGTTCTGACTAAGACTGCCAATAATTTCTGATGGTACCACAAGGTATATTTTTCTATTGATGTTTTAATAGCTACCATTCTTGTAACAGCCAGAAAGTCCACATCTCAGGCTTCAGATATGCCACCAAAACATGTTCTTATCATAGTGAGACCAAAACTCCATGTTTATTGTTAGGCTATTTGCATTTGAATCCGATAGACAAAAATAATTGCGATGAACAAGAGGATGCAAATAAGTACATCGTGTTCTTCTACAAAGGTGCTGCTTCCTCTTTCCAAGAAAAGGTTAACAGACAACTAATGATCCAAGAATTACATAATATAACAGAATGTACAATGGGGATAAAATTTGACTCTTGAAATGGAAGGATAGATGTGTCTATCATAAATTTTAGCAGATATATTTGTATAATCTATTCATTCCTATTAGTTCATCAGATTCATCAGAAAATATTCAATGCCACAGTATAAATCATTTTAATTACACAATGAATGCCAAACGCAAAAAAAATGAATCAAACTTCAGTATTACCTGAGAAGAAGCTAATGGAAGAATGGCAGGACCACAAATGAAATAGCAATGCAAAAAGAATGAGCAGCATCCACAAAATGGCCGACACCAAGACCAACCGTATGAAACCCTTCCGCCACACCATCCTCAGCGGATCGTGAAGACCACTCCCATTGGCAGAGACATCGGTTTCATCGCCTGCATCGACAAAGGTCGCAACTTTTAAGAACAGAGAGCAGAACAAATTAAAACATGTCCACTTTCGAAACTCCTGACCTTTGCGGCGAGTACCCGAACCGCTCCTCTCCGTTCGACGGGAAGCCCGCAAGGAGAGCGAGCGCTGAGCTTCCGTCTCCATGCTTCCTACCTCCCGTCTTCCATCGCATCAGTTCGCGTGGGACTAAAGATCAAAGAGAAGAAGGATACGAATCTTTATCAGAAGAATGAATAAGAAGGCAGAAACGGAGAGGAAAGAAATCGAATCGCTCCGAGTGACTCGAAGAAATCACCGATTCAGCTGTTCTTTGGGATTGGAGGCGTTCGATTCGAGTCGAACAAAGGGGAGTCCACCGAAAGGGAAGCAGATCTTGTCGAGGAGCGGCGATGAGGCAAAAGGCCGATGCCATGGGTTGTTATCGAGCCCAAATATGTTTGGGCTTTACCCTTCACTCGGCCCAAATAGAAAGAAACATATCAATTAATTAAAATTATTTATAAAATTATATATATATATATATATATATATATATATATATATATATATATATATGTTAAAATCGTATTTTTTATTGATTATTACATCAAAATCAACATCACTTGACTTTGACGACTGACATAAGAGTGCCGACGCTTGACCGAGTCCTTATTGGATCCGTGTTGACCATGATTCCACCCATCATTCACTTGAACTCGGAACAACGAGTCGGACCCGAACTGGGGAAGTGTGGGGTACTTGTCCACGTCGATCAAGACCGAACACGAATCATTCGGGCGCGGGCACGAATCTTGAAGTCATGCACTCACGCATCCCGCATCATCGGCGGCGAAGGCGACGTAGATCCTGTCAAAGATGGCCATTAGATCCCACCATATCTCGCTCATTCCAAATCCGTCCCCTCGTCCAATTCCAATTCCGATTCCTCGTCTCCTTTCTCTCTCCTCTTCCCCTGGCCGATTCTCCACCAGGCCACCACGGAGAAGGAAAGGAATCTTCTTCTTCCGAACTCGAATTGGAATCGACAAGTTAAGCTGCTTTCTTGTGGATCTCCAACTTAATCACCGGCATGATGATCATCCATTTAGGGAAAGGATTGAGGCCATCGCTGCTCTATATATCTGCACACTCCTCATCATCCTGCAATCTCTGCATCGGCTTCGTCTTCCATCATGGGCGACGCTCCTTGGAATCCTTTCGCCTCGCCCATCCCCTCCCGCCACTCTGCTGCCGACTGCCACCCTGTCGTCGTCGGTGTCGACAAGCTTTCCAATGCGCACATCGACGCCAATGGGCACAAGATTTGGAGGGACCCCAGCTGCGAGTTCTTGAGCGACGCCGGGTCGGCCCACGTGCCAGCGGCTTCTTCCCGCATGGAAAGATTCGGAGTTGACGTCGACGTCGATCCGAAGGTGTCGTCTGTCTCTGTCTCCGCCTCCAAGGAGCCCCACGTTGCCTTCGAAGTTGTGTCCGCCACCACCGATGATGGCAGCATCATGTCTGGATCCGGCGATGGCAGCGGCGCCGAGGTCGATCGATGGAATTCCAACGCCTCTTTCTGCCGGACATCCACCTTGCTGAGGACGAAGACCCGCTCCCGACTCATGGACCCCGCGCCTCAGCCCCGGTCTGGTGCGTTGGCGGCCGAGGCTGGCCGGTCGACGACCCGTTCCAGTCCGCTGCCTTCCGGGCAGCTCCGTTCGCAGCTTCTCGGTGGGTCGATGACCGACGAGGACGACGAGGATCCTTTCCTCGTCGAGGACCTCCCCGCGGACGACGACTTCACGCGCGCAAAGTTCCAGCCCTGGACGGCCCTCCAGTGGGCCAGCCTCCTCCTCGTCTTCGCCGCCCTTGCCGCGGCCCTCGCCGTGCCGGCACTCCGCCGCTGTTCCGTCTGGGGCCTCCGCCTCTGGATGTGGGTCGTGCTCTTCCTCGTCCTCATCTGCAGCCGCCTCGTCTCCTGGTGGGGCATCCGCCTCCTCGTCTTCTTCATGGAGCGCAACTTCCTCCTCCGCAAGCGCGTCCTCTACTTCGTCTACGGCGTCCGCAAGCCCGTGCAGAACTGTCTCTGGCTCGGCCTCGTCCTCCTCGCTTGGCACCTCCAGTTCGACCAAAAGATCCAGCGCCACACCAACAGCAAAGCCGTCGACTACGTTAGCAAAATCCTAATTTGCCTGCTTGTTGCCACCTTCTTCCTTCTCGCCGAGACCATCGTCATCAAGTCCCTCGCCTCCTCCTTCCATGTGAGCACTTACTTCGACCGCATCCAAGACGCTCTGTTTAACCAGTATGTGATCGAGACCCTGTCAAGTCCACCATGGATGCGATCCCAGCGAACAAGAGACGAGGACAACCACTTCTTCTCCGAAGTCGAAAGATTTCAGAACGCAGGCGTTGCAATTCCCGCTGACCTGAGAACGTTAACCCTGCAGAAAGGGTCGCAGAATGGTAACAGTGCGAGGTCTGCAAATGCAATGAGAAGGAAGGAAATTGGTCAGAAGCAGGAGGGGATCACGATCGAACACCTCCATAGATTGAGCCAGAAGAATGTACCAGCCTGGATTATGAAGAGGATGATGAAGATTGTGCGGCATGGCACGCTCTCGACTCTTCACGAGCGGTTGGTGCGTGCCAGCATGGAGGATGAGTCCTCCGCGATGCAGATACAAAGCGAGCGAGAGGCCAAGGTTGCTGCCAGGACGATCTTCAATAATGTAGCCAAGCCCGGTGAAAAGTACGTCTTTTTTCTCGTTTCTACTGTCGCATTGAGTTATTCTGATAATTAGCTTACCGAGTATAAAATCTGCAGGCATATCTACTTGGAAGATTTGATGCATTTCTTGAGGGAAGATGAAGCTCTAAGGACTATGGGTCTGTTTGAAGGAGCTGAAGAAAACGAAAGAGTCACCAAGAAGTCTCTCAAGAACTGGGTGGTACTGAACCCAACCCCTCATTGGTGTGCGTACAGATAACTTCACATCAGAGAACTGAATCGGTTTATCGTTCTTCCACTGCAGGTTAATGTCTTCAAAGAACGAAGAGCTTTGGCTCTAACACTGAACGATACCAAAACAGCAGTCAACAAGCTCCATCAGATGGCAACTGTAGTTGTAGCCGTCGTTGTGCTTGCGATATGGCTTCTCATCCTAGACATTGCAACAACGAAGTTCTTCGTTTTCCTTAGTTCGCAACTTCTTCTGGTGACTTTTGTCTTTGGAAACACGTTGAAGATGATCTTCGAAGCCATTATCTTTTTGTTTGTGATGCATCCCTTTGATGTCGGCGATCGCTGTGAAATAGGAGGAGTTCAGGTGAGCAGAGGAACACTTTGATATACTGAATTGGGATGCTCTTCTAATTTACCTAATGGTGGTGTATTTTTCTCATGTTCAGATGATTGTTGAGGAGATGAACATTCTTACGACAATATTTCTGAGATACGATAACCAGAAAGTTTCCTACCCAAACGGTGTGCTGGCAACTCTACCTATAGGTAATATCTATAGAAGTCCAGACATGGGAGATGCAGTCGACTTCTCTGTTCATGTTTCGACGCCGGTGGAAAAGCTTGCTCTCATGAAAGAAAGAATAATGGCGTAAGTATGATGAACATTTTGTTGGAAAAGCCATTCACAATCTCTTTGTGGTGTGGCATTAGCTTCTATTCTGGAATCAAAATGACACCTTCTTGGAATAGCATTTGAGCTTCTGCAATCATTTCAGGTTCATCGAGAGGAAAAAGGATCACTGGCACCCGAGTCCAACTGTTGTGATCAAGGATGTGGATGACATGAACAGGTTGCTGATATCGATCTGGTTGCGACACCGCATGAACTTTCAGGAAATCAACGAGAGATGGAAGAGGAGGGAGCTTGTGGTTCAGGAGATGATCAAGGTATTGAAGGAGCTCGAGATCGAGTACCGAATGCTGCCCTTGGATGTAAACTTGCGGGCTATGCCTGCTTTGACCTCCACAAGGCTACCTTCTACATGGAAAGCTTGCAGTTAGCTGATCTAAGTTTTTAGGTATAGGAGAAAGGTCTATAGTATTGTTTTCCTTTGCAGAATAACTTGAATTCTTTGCAAACCTTATATTCAATTGTGAACATCTAAATTTAATCTCATTTTTTGGTGATGGTATTATTCAAGAAATATTTTTCCTGGTGATTTTTTCGATTTATTTTGCAAATAATAACAAGCCGTAAAGTCCAATTATTTGAGTTTCTGACACATGTTTTAGACTCAAGTATTAGAAATGATGAACATCTTTCCAGCCACTGTTCAGTTTCAGTAATGACAGGATGAAAGGAAACAAGATACTGCAAGAACCTCACCTTTGATCCTACTAGTAATGTACAGGAACAAACCTATCAACCAGACAACCACTGGCTCACATTTGATCCTCTGCTTTCCACGTAATAGATGGCTCACAGATCCAGCTTTTGCAAGAGCAATCAACTGACCCTCATTTGAAGTTGGTCTCTTTCTTGGCACTAAGGTTCCTAGTGTATGAACATACTCTCTGTGTTATAAGAGATGGGCATCTCTACTTTACCCCCTTGTTGCTCTTGGAGACTGTCCTTTTTTAAGGAAGATGTCAGCCTTACTGGGCTTCCGATAGCTGGGGTGGAAGAACAAAATGAAGGTGTAGCAAATGGTGAGACATATGGTGTGTTTTGAATCGAGAACGGACTGCGCGATATCCTTTTCTGAAGTGGAAGTCCTCCCAGCCCTCCTCGATTAAATACAGAAATGGCTTCAGCAGCAGCACACTTCTTTGTAGCATCATCTACGAAGATCAAGTCATCAATCCTTGCGACAATGTTAAATGCCAAACTCTCCATGACCCTGGAATAGCTCTCGAGGATGGACTGTCCTATATCCTGCAAAAGAGGTTTTTACATGCTTGGTTCAATTTTTCCAGTATTGAAGGTCAGAGAAACAAGCTTTGCTGCTATCAAAATTCAGTATCACCGGCATATTCTCAGTTTATATAATATGATTAAGAGGCATCCAGAATCAGTCTAATTGGCTGGATGATTTGGAGCAATTCAATTTAAATCAGGGTAATATATTAGCTACAAACAGAACTTTAAGAATTACCTTATTGTACAGGATCTTGTTCATATCCAGATCAGTCTGAGGGAGACCAGGGTAACGAATTCGTAAGCTCTGCAAAAGACCCTCAGCCCGTTGTGCGAGAAGCAGACTTCTTTCTTTGTTGATAGCAAGACCCTTGACTTTCCCACTCCATGAATTCTTCTTGGCTTTTAATGGAGAGTGTCTGCTTTGCCCTTTCAGCCCCCAAACATATAATGCTGCTTCGATCCTATTTGCTATTTCTAGAATATGGTGCTCAGATGACAAGTCCAGGAGGTCCAGCAGGCACTCAGGTGAAAATTGATCAGCAATTATGTAACGGTGGATGATGTCACCTAAACAGGATTTCCCACTCTGCAACTCATCAAAATTGTAGAAAGAATTATGAAGAACTTCGATATGACAAGAACAAACATAACAAGAGCTGGCTGCACTCGGATGTAGTCTGGTTGATGATCATGCATGACGGTGGCAAATTTGGATTGATAGCTTTTTTTCCAAGTTACTCTAAGAGTAGGTTCGTTGGAGAACACACCAACTTCACATGACTTATGTACTAGCTCAGTTACATAATAACTGCTAAAAGATTACTAATTGCAGCAACCGATGCATCTTTCTCGTCAAAGTTTGTAGATAATAATCATGTTCTTTTCTCAGACCAATAAATCCAGATGTTATTGACTTTATAGAAAGTACTTACTGCTAGCATAATTTCATGCTTCTGTTGGTGCTGAAGTGCCAATTTCATATAACGATACTTTGTGTTGCATTTTTTTTTTATAGTTTATACCTTCATTCCCCCTTATTTTTCTGTAAGTACATCATGTCCAAGATTACTAGTCCTGGATAAACAAAAGCTAGCTCACAATAGAAGACAGAAGATACTTTCATTCAGATAATCCAAGTAACCATAAGAAAGAGCATTGATTACCAAATAAAGTACAAGAACTCCGAGAACAATTAATGATGTCTAGCTAAAACATGAAAGTTCTATTGAAGTAAAAGTTACTCTTGGCCAAGGGTCACCATAGACAGGTGCAGAATCTGAACTCCCACTCCTCTGATATCAAGTTTCCAATAGTAGTCATGGACTATGATAAGTTAAGATGTCAGGAACTTGTTGATCTGAAGTGGATGCACCTCTTCCATGAGTGTGCATCACAAAATAAAACAATGATATCAGAAAGATTGCTTGCTCTTTGTAGGGTATCCATTGACAAACTTTTAGTACATTTTTTATGAGAATGCTCAAAGATAATGTCAGTCTAAGGCCCAGACGAAAAATATGAAGGGTTGTGTTAGACCACTAATAATTGTCATAAAACTATATTAGATCTCAGAAGCATGAATATTCAAATTTTTAAATACATGTTCTACTTTAGACGGGCCAAAGATAAAGTAACGACTGTCCCAGAATCCATACCTTGGGCAAGGTTTCGAAGTAGACATTAGGAATTTCAATCTCAGCAAGAACCCCACTATTAATTGCCATAGCTGCCTTCAGTATCTGATTTGCACAATCCCTGGACTGCTGCAACCTCTTCCTTTCCTCCTTAGAGAGACCATTTGGTGGAACTCTTGGGACCGGTAACCACCACTTCTCCTCCTGTCTCAAAGATGGCCTCCCAGAAGAGGAAGGTGGATAGCTCCCACTTCCATTCTCATCAGCATCAGCAACCAGAATTCCACGATCCACATACCAGAACTCGGTATCACGGAACCCCTCCAGTATGCCAAGAAGCATAGCGTCCAATCTCTTGAGAGCTGGGAGGTTGATGTAGAGGTCCGCACGAGGACGAGAGACCATCACCTCAAAGGTGCCACCGCTAGGGAATTCTTGGATGGTAGGGACGAGCTCCACAATGTAGTCACTCACGCTCAACAACCACTCCATCTCCCTTCGCCACATTGTCTTCTTCTGGGGTGCCAGTGGCTCCAATCTCCATAATTCTCCGAAAACAGTAGCTGGATTAACCATTTATAACAAGAAGAAACATTCTAAGACAATAATTCTTACTAAATAGAGTGAAGTAGAGAGAAGGAATTGGATCTCACCAGAGAGATTGGTGATGGCATTTGAGATCGCGAGGGCGGTGCAGACGCCTTTGCCACCACCCGACATGTCTTCGCCAAGAAGCAGCTTGGCGAATCTCTCCTTCATCATCTCCACTTCTGAGAAAAGATAACTCATTTACAATCCAAAAGAGGGAAAATTTCCAAAAAAATGTAAAAGGGATTCGAAATGGAAATGAGGTGAAAAATGTTGGCAACAAACCGGAGACATCAGTGGCTCTCTTCTCCAACTTCGCCTCCCAGAAGAGCACATCCCCGGCGGGGAGCAGGGACGCGCCGGCGGAGGAGGCCGAAGCCGAGGCGGCGGGGAACCCCCGGCCGGAAATTTCGCTGGAGGAGTCGGACCCCGAGACATCCGCGCTGGGGCTGTAGCTGCCGCCGCCACGGCTGTCGCTCGGCTGGTCGGAGGCGTACTCCTCCTCGAACGAGAGGCTCCCCATGCTCGCCGACACCGGGAAACTGAAGCCGGAGACGATTCGGGAGCAATGTGGGATGTCCCCGCCGATGGATTCTTCACGGGGCTTGCCTCTCGCTCCCGAAAGAGGTGCGGGACGGGCGAAAGATAAAGAAAAGGTCAGAAGAAGAAGAAGAAGAAGACGCCGCGAGCCAACCTCTCTCTCTCTCAAGCAAATGGAAAGGGGAATGCAAGGAAGGTTGCAGGGGCGACGTCTTCTTTTTGCGCAAGCCCACTAACCATACAGTCTCAGTCTGCCTTTTGTGGTTCTCTTGCTGCCTTTTCACTTTATTATTTGCTTTCTTTCTTCTAATCTTATATATATATATATATATATATATATATATATATATATATATAAAATTTTGGAACGGAAATACAAGCCTAAATGGTCAATTAGAAAGGAGTGAGTCCGAACTCATTCCTATTGTAGTCAAGGCTGGTCAAAATTAATCCAGATTGGACCAAATCAGGTCGCGTCACTGCCGGTCGGACTTGAATTCGCTATCTCAAGCCCTACTCGTCCAAGGAGCTTATGGTTCGCATAGATGGATCCGTCCCGATGATGTTGGCATGAGCTGTGAGCAGGCGACGAGATCAGTCAAAACGAAATGAACCGATGGCGAAGAGATACGCGTTGGCCGTCGCAATCGTGACCCTCGTCCTGCCTCCGCCCCCCCCCACCCACCCCCTCCCCAAAAAACCGCCGTCTCCTCTCCGATCCCCGGCCGACTTGTGGCGAGCAAGCGGCGAAGCGCAGATCCGATCGGATCGAGAGTCATCGGTCTACTTGGGGATTTCCTCGGATCGCGGGTGTTGGGTTGGTTGAGGGATTAGAAGATCTCTCGATTTCTATTTTGAAGACGGAGATTGAAGGGTCACAAGGAAGATAAAAAGGGGATCGGGTTATTATTGTTGGTGTTGGTGTTGTTTAGATCGAGAAAGATGATAACGAGATCGAACCTCGCGGAGCAGCTGAGGGAATACCAGATGCGATCCAAGCACGAGTGGGCCACCGCCTCCTTCTTCTCCTCCACCTCCCCCCATGCCTCCTCACGGTAATTTTTAGCGGTTTATTGCCATATTATTTCCTGAATTCTTCTGCTCTAGTCGTGTTTGGTTATCTAGATTGTCTTCTGTTTACGAAGTATGACTTTGATGCGGTATTTTGAATCGAGATGTTGGGTTTCCTCGAAATCGGCACATGATAGCCTAGAAGATTATCCTCGGCAAATTGTAAGTTTCTTAGGACCAACACAGGTACCGCTCGGCCAATAAGACTTTTAGAATCCGTAATTGGCACAATGCTAGGTTGCACTTGTACCATAACATTCTACCTGAGAATAAGTCATGAACGGAAACTTCTTTTTAGACCCATTAAGGACTTAATTATGATGTTTAGTTTGTGATGATAGGTAAAACCAGATCAGACCCACCTTTATGGTGATGCATAGCAACATGAATTGCTTGAGGAGGCTTAAGAAGCAAAGCATGACAAGTTCCCTTTCGTGAGGGTCTTACATAGTTGAGGAGATCCGAGTGTGAAGGTGAAAGTTCAACAACACTAACATTCATCAAATTAGTCCTATCTTTCATTTAAACATAATTTGATTTTCTTTCTTGACAAGCCCCTTGAAGTCAGGCTTTTTAGCAAACCAAAAATTATAGGAGAATTGAATCAGGATTGTGTGGTTGATAGAGGAGCCAAAATTAGCAATTGTTAGTGGAAGATTAGTCGTATTTGTTTTGCTATTAGACAATTTTTTTAGTTTCTTTTTTAAAGCTTGAAGTCCTAGAACTATTTGATTCAGTGAAGTTTGGATTCCATCATGGCCATTGAAAAATTATCCTGCCCATTTAAGAAACTTATTTTGTTTTTGACTATCATAGAGTTTTATATTGAAAAAATCTAAGTTTAAGAATCCATGAAGTCTTAAACTTAGATTTTGTGGAAGGTATTTTTTGAAATTGTTTATTTGTTAGAAATTGGGGCAAACGAGAATGGCGAACCACTAGTGATGTCTTTTTCATGACGGATTGCACAAGTAAACTCTTTTCATTTTTTCAGTGTCTTTTCTTACCCTTCTCATCTTTAATACTGCTTGTAACTTTCCTATTTCTGTGGAGAGAGAAGTGAGGGGTAGACCTATGTTTTTCATTCTATGATACAGTGGATGCTGCTTCTTGTTCATGCAGCACAGCAAATGACATGAGCAGTATGCTATGCCTATGTGATCAATTATATATAGTGATGACTCTAGGTTACATACCGATGCAAATCTAATACTACCCCTCAAACATATATATGGCATCTATGTGGCACAATTAGTATGATGCAGTCAATGTACTAGGCCTTTAAAACACAAAAGACCCTTCAACATTTAAAACACAAAACATCCTCTTGAGCAATAGAGTCCAAATACTAGGCTAAAGGTAACCTTTTACACCAGCTTACAACAAATTCTTCATTTCATAGGCTTTTGATTCAAATTCTCATTTTCCTGGTAGTCACCTTGGTACTCATCCTTCTTTAACTAACACTCTCCTGATTAGTATAATACCAACTTAAATATCCTTTGAATTCCAACAGACATGATGATATTGTAATGTTTTAGAAGTATAATTCTACGATTCTCAAAATGCTATAGTTGTTGAAAACTTGCAATACAAATGAAGATGTTTTAAATAACTCATATTAACATATCTTGTTTTTTTCTTCATCAGGTTGTCCTAGTTTCTCATATATTGAATGTGGGAGGACAGATGTGTTGATTTATAGGGCTAGATAAGCTACTATCATCAGTTTGAGTTCTAGTATTTTGGTTGATGTTCCAGACTGAGTCGTGATTATAATTTGTATTGAAATTAACTTAGTTCTATACAGTGAGATGCACCAAATAGTAAAGGACTACTTGTTGATAAGCTAGAGGCATATCATAACATGAAACTACCTCTAAGTTGGGCCTCACATATTGTCTATTATGGGTTGATTCTAGGATACATGAGAAAGTCCAACCTTTGAGATCCCATGTTGGAAGTTAAGGGTGGATGTGTTGCTTTATAGGGCTTGATGTGTTGGAAGTTAAGGATGGTTTATAGGGTGGATGTGTTGGTTTTGAGTGTGTTGGACCATGTGGTTATAAGCTTATCAAACTAATGGGTCAATCTTCTCATCAGGTTTACCAAAGCAGACTTAGTATTACACTTTGTAAAGGGGATCAAGTAGGAAAGGATTTAACGTAAACAACTTCAAGGGTGCTAAGGCTTAAGAAATCAAAGATAAAGTGGGTGAAGAAAAAGACAAATAGAGGGGAGGATGGGGTAAAACACATTCAATTTGCGGAAAAAAATATTTCAACAATGAAAATACAATGCATAATTGTCTTAAGAAGAGAGAAAGACACTGATGCTACCCTTCTCAAATAACTTTAGTTAAATATGAGGTTGAACCTTATGTTTCCACCTGTTGACAACTATAATAGCATCAGGTTATTAGTATTGTATGGTTTCGGTGGATTATGGATGAGGAGAAAATATAGAACAGCAAGGCCTCATTCCACACACATTTGTAGGCAAAAAGGCCTCAGTCCAAACTTTTTTTCTTTTAGGGTTAATCATTCTGTGTAATCTTCAATTAAACACAAATTTTGATTTTTTTTCTTTATTTTTCATTGGCTCCATTTATTTTCTCCTTGAGCAATTTATGAGACTAAAATAGAAATGTAGAAGATGAGTTATGTGACAACAACTTATGATATCTACAAAAGCCACCTCCAAAATACTAAAATTATTTTATAGAAAAGAAAGTTGACTAAAATGATAATATATTTGATTGAACCTCAAGTTCAAATTGATTACCGATCCAAAGTAATTTGGATAGAATTTCCTTTTTCTCACACCTAGTGTAGAAACCGAACTTGCTGCTTGGTATAGCTGCCTTCTTTTCCTCCTCACAAGGGTCATCACTTACACCTTTTTTGATACACCTCCTTTGCTTCCTCATCCTCCTCCCATCTTCTCTTCCCCTTTCTTCTGGTCTCAACTGTGTTGATTCATACCAAATGTTAGTTCGTCAATACATATTGGAATTGTATCACTTCAACTGTCAATCAGTACCAAACCACACCAAAAGTGGCAGAATTGATGTGTTGGTTTACAAAGTTAGATATACTAATCATCATTAACTTGAGTTTAAATATTTTAGGTTATGTGGCTCTAGGCTCATCTGGTTATCAGTTGGTTTTCCATTTGGTTGGGTTGTGATAGTTTAATTATTTGAAAATCAGAAGGTGAAGTTCACCAAAGTTGAACAAATTAATTATGTTTCCCTCTGCTTTTTGGTAAATGACTTTGGAGCTCTCTCCATCAAAGTCCACTTATCTATATTTTTGTAACTCCACTTATGAGTGTTAGTCCACTTTTGGTGCAACATACACGAGAACATTTCTTCTTTGATAGTTCGCTGTCAGTGAAAGAAGGGATTCAAGGGAGGAATTTCATTAGTTGGTACTGACTTATTCTCTTCTTATCAGATACTTAAGACTTCTTTGTTTTTTTTTATGCCCAGCCCTCCAACATTTATAATACAAGGGATAACACTCAAATCCACCCTTAGTATATTCTAACAACAGTGGAGATTCCCTAGCCTAATCACCAAGTTGTCTTCCATGTGGCATGTATTTCTTCAGCTACTTCAGCCATTTTTCTCAGTGGTAATATCTTCTTATCCATTTTGACTAATTCTATCAAATAAACCATCTTTAATCAGGTAGCTCTAAACAGATAATGCCAATTAAAATTAGAATTATGTTTTCCAATTTATAGGTGATGTTTCTTTTTACCAATGTTTATTCTCAAACATAATGATGTTAATAAGGAGTATTGATGAGGCTATGAGCCTGTGACTGTTCTAATTTCAAACAAGGTTGTCGTGTCGTTTACCAAAACCAGCTAATCATTCTCTCTCTGATCTTTGTAGCGTCAATTATTGGAGTATTGAAATGCTATAGAAATTCATAAATCAAGTTTTAACTCAGTATACACTTACATTCTTAGAGCATTTCCAATCTGATCCACTCAGTTTCCGTCGTATGGATGCAGGGTCGATGCAGTATTTGTGATATGGGAGATGTTGATGTTTGCTCTCCTTGTCTTCGCAGGTGTTGCTTTGTACTTCAGGTATATGAAGCTTGCTTTTCTTTTGATGTGCGTTACTGCAGTTGTTCTTGTGTGCATGAAAGTAACAAAGCAAATAAGACAAAACAGGAAGAGCAAACGTAAAATGCTCCTCCCCTTGTCAATGTAACACCACAGGGTTCGGTCTTGCATTGACAAACTCATTCTTGTGCAAAGGATTTTCGAATATTGCAGCCAAAGAGCTTTCATTGCTTCCTTATATCTGTGTTCAAAGAGCATTTATTTCTTTTCGGTAGTTCAGACAACAATATCTCATGCAAAGAGTTGACACACATCTGGTGTATGGTATATTTAGAAACACTGAAAATTCAGTCGAGTTTGATTATAAGTTTCTTTTAGCCAAATGCCTATATCAGCTTGGCATAATATATGGAATATGATTGTCAAAATGTATCAAAATCTTGGTAGTAATATTCAAAGAGTTTATGTAGTTTAGATATACCCAATTTGAGAAATCTTTTGGGTGTTTGTAGTAGACATTCTTGAACATAGAATGAGGATTCTCTTCTGATTTAATGTTTTCTTTCTTTCTCACTTCAAAAATGTTCAGTTTTATTTGCTTCTAATTGATGAATGAAATTGCTATTCAAACTCTGTTCTTCCTGATCATTCTCCACTCTGTGGCAAGCAAGTAGAGGGGTTGATCTGCACATCTTGTTTTGGCAATGGCAGCCTCAGTCTGATAATTTTGGAAAGGTAGATTGATGACTATATATCATTACATCACACTCTTTGATCATGCTGTTGAACACAGTACCACAAACACTAGTTATAAGCAGATTTGTTTAGTGGATTTTAGTTGCTTTCTACAGGATGGAGGAACCAAATAAGAATCAGTCAAACCCCATAAAATATTACAAGAAATAAGATTGAATAAAGGAGTGATAGATAGCTTCTATTAACCACATTCTTAATGACTTTCAGTTGTATAGGAAGGATTTCAACTTGCCATCTTATCTTGGCACCAACATAAAGCATTTAGTCTTTCCAATGTTGAAATTGCCCCTTAATTTCATTGTTGTCTCTAATTCTTGCAATGGTTCCTTGAAAAAAGGTTGTTCAAAATAATTTTACACAAGTCATATACTTGTGTAAAATTATTTTGACTTCATAGTTTACTAAAAGAACAGACAGCAGACACTGCAGTTTGCACCCTAAATTTCTCTGGCTCTTTAACTCATACCAAGTCAAAGACCAAAAGAAACATAATCAAATATGTAGCCACCCGATACCCATCCCGAGAGATAAAGGCCGAAGAACCTACATGTGATGTCAGGTTGGTTGGTTTAATGCATAGAACATAGACACAAAGGGAGGATCGATCTGATTGATGTGCCATAAATGCTTGCGGTCAAGAGAAAAAAGATGATACGTGTTCACAGCTTAGTGGTAACAGACTTGATGTGGCCGTTTCTGTTTTCGTTCGTCACCTCATGCACGTGGGTTCTCGGGCGGTTCGATGAATGTCTCCATTCCATCATCCGTCGCCCCTCTGTCCGTGGGTCCTCGTGCGGTTCGATGAACCGTCGCGTCACTCAACGGAAAGAAAATAAAAAGTACGTCGGCGGTAGATTAAAAATCAGGGAAAATTATTAAACAATAACACTCGAGAATAATTGATTAATTACGGGGGCTCAATATAAGGTTAATAACATACTGCTGACACTGTTTTGCTGGGTTAATATTTTTGCTTTCTTAAAAGTCATTGGTTATTTTCTACATCCAACTTCTTAGAATAGACCAATACCCATATAATTATCATCACGAAAACATCTATGCTTGTACGAGCAAAGAAAATAATGTTATAATGCTCAAGCACTAGTCCTCTTGCCTGCGATGCACTCCCTATCTATGGTCCTATCTCCTCTCTCTTTTTACCGATCACTCTAAACACTATTTTTTTTTATAAGGTTTAATATTTTAAATTTCATATAATTGTTTTAGCATATAATAATAATATTATTATTATTATTATTATTATTATTATAAAGGGAACCTTATTGGCCCGAGATGCCACCACCGCTTCTGTCTCTCTCTCAAGGCACCCTTTTAAAACGCTCCTTCCATTACTCCCGCTTCGCCATCCGAGTCCCGTCACTCGCCATTTTACTACTGATAAGATCACTAAAGGAACGAGAAGCCGGGGGAGAAAAGCATACCTCATGGTCTTCGGATTCCGCTTCTCCTTCTCCCTGTCGAGCCTTAGCCCTGGCGCCAACCCTTGCCGCCGCCGCGACGCGCCCCACCATATGCGCTCCACCAGCCTGCCTTGCCCCGTCCTCTCCCCACTCCTGGACGAGATCCGCTCCCTCCGCTCCTCCCCACGCCGCGATGGGTTTGCCCGGATCAACCGCCTCCTCGCTGCCCTTGACGATCTCCTCCACCTTCCCCGGACCCGGGACACCCTTCGCCGCCGTCCCGCCTGGGCCGACCGCCTCTTCGACGACTTCCTCCGCCTCGCCGACGCCCACGGCTCCTTCCTCTCCGACGCCATCGCCCTCAAGCAGCACCTCTCTGAGGGTCGCACCGCCATTCGCCGCGGCGACCCCGTGCGGCTCGCATCCGCTGCCCGATCCCACCGCCGGGTGGAGAAAGAGATCGCCGGGCTCGCTTCATCCATCAAGGATCTCGCCAGATCCCCTACCTTGGCACCGGGAATCGGGCCGGACTCGGAGATCGCCGGGATCGTTGCAGAAGCGGTAGCGGCAACAGCGGCCACGTCGACGGAAGTTTTCCTGTCAGTGTCTGGCTGGGGTTCTTTGATGGTCTGGGCGATGAAGAGGCCGTCGAAGAAGGGCTTGGAGGAGGCGGAGATGGTGGCAATGGAGAAGCTCGAAGAGCTGATGGAGCGCATCGAGGGATTGGAGGACGGAAGCGGGAGGGTGTTTAGGAGTCTGGTGAACACGCGAGTCACGCTTCTTAACATGCTCACGCCTTCTTTGTAGAACATGTCATGGTTGCATGACCAGTGACCGAGTCTGCAACTGAACCGACCCGTCCCGGTCCAAGGCCTCATATACAATCGAGCCGGGTCTAGCCTTGTATAGGACCAGACCGGGAACGGTTCATTACCAGTCTCGAGTCCATCAAAACAATAGACATTTAAGGCTAAGTTTTCATCTGACAAACTGTATTTATAGTTACGAGCTCACAAGCCTCAAGATTAGCTTTACATTCTTCAAGGTAATGAATCTAATGTGGGTTGAAGAATACAGTGATCTCTTCCTCAAAATGATAGAACATGTAATCACAGAAATATGTCTGTTTGCTTTGATTGTGCTTTAAGATCCTTCAGTTTCTTCAAGATATTCGTGAAGTAGTCTTGCAAGTACCTCTCTAGCGTCACAATGTCTTTCTGATCCACACCAAGGAGGTCATACGTCTCCGTCATCGGAACCGAGAAAACTATGTCGCTGGAGAGGACCTATACATACGGTTAGTAGAAATTAGTTATGATCCATTACAAACATCTATGATATCTTAAATTCACAATTGTACATCAAACTACTTGTAAATAGAACCATGGGTCGATACTCAATTGTTGCGTCTTGATAAAAAGATTCTTCATATGATAAAAAATAGTTTCGCATTTAATAAAATCTATGTTAAATATAGAGAATTACCTCTGAGAATGCCAATCTGTCAGCTACATCATTGGTCCATTGGAAAAGTCGAGTCAGCTGCCGAGTGAACTTGAGGATCGAGACAGGGACAGTGGTAACATTTGCATCTTGCCCTGCGAGTCTCTCGCACAAGGTAATCACCTAGAACAATAGATAATTCTAAAACTGAGGAAAACCATAGATTGCTCCCTCTGAACATTATCTTATTAAACTCAGTTCATAATTTCAGCTACAAAAGAAAACAAGATTGAGCTTGAGCTTTGATGCTTCAACTTCTGAATAAACATGCAGACAAGAAAAGTGTTATTGATACTTGAGAGGCAAGATTACCATGATAATGATATCCTAGGCCAAGAGTTCTGTACTAGTACTCAGATGTCAATTTACCAAAAGTAATGTTTTCTGATCAGAACTCTGAAGTGGCTTGACAGCCGACTTAATCTTCGACATGAACCGATAGAGAAGTTGCACTGCAACTTGATGAGTCACAAGATTTATGTTCATGTGTTTGCTTTTGTCACATCCAAAAGTAACATTATCAAGTACATTAAATATATAAAAATGAAAATATTTAATGCTGAACAAAAGTTCCTCATCAAAAGCCCTGATGGAATTTCTCTGGATTCACAATTTCATAATATACAACTTTCAAGGCAGAATTCCATGTGTCCTTCCTCACACTCATAATATCATAGAAACCCCTATAAAGCATAGACACACCTCTATAGTTAGCAAACTTTCATGAATACCCTTCAGAATATCACAGAGTAACCTCAAAAGTTAATAAATTTCATAAACATCCTTCCAATTTGAAATTGTACATGGCGAATGTGAAAGAACTGAATATATATAAAACTTATTAACTTCAGAGAAGTATTCATTATGCCTGCAACTCATGCAATTTCATGTCTTTGAAAGGGTATGAAATCACCTCAAACTTTAAAGACGACAAACTAGTCTTCCTTCAATGATCTAAACAACATTCTACCTAGAAAGTTTTACAGTGTCCATTTCTCTGTTACCCTTTTTGCCTTTTGCAATGCCCTTTGCAATACTCCAACACATTTAGAGGACACCATTGTATACCCTCAGAGGCATGCACTTGTTTTCTGCACGACCAACCAATACCCCAGTGGAGAGTCAATCCTCTGCAGGCCTGACGTATATAACTGACTTTTATGCTTTTGATTTTGGTCCCACCCCCATAAAGACATTTTTCATATAAGATAAGAACATAAAATCTCATTATAATAAATTAGTCTGATCAAATATTTATAGCTTTGTTGTTGTTGTTGTTGTTCTCTAACCAAGGTTTATTATGTCTATTACCACGTGCCATACCCCTGTCCCAAAGGTGTCAACATATGGTAAGGGTTTAAGTGTACCATGCCAAAAGAAGCTATTGGCACCCTTCATATCTATCCATGACTAAGGTGCAGACATGTGACATGGCCAAATTTTGGCTTGCGCTTGCAGGCACAACAATATGTTGATATGTCAACATACAAGCGAAATTTTGGCCTGTGGTTGCCAGCAAATAAGCATGTCAGCTACAAGGTGCAAAAATGTTATTCCAGAAAGGTCCCTGCATTCTCCCATATAGAAAAACAACAATCCTTGAATCCAACAATTAACTAAGCAAATCTCATGAAAATTCGAAACCAACCTCTTGAGTTGTCCATGCACGAGGTCCTGCAAAAGTTAGAAGTTCCTTATTTATCTTCTCATTACGCATAGCTATAAATGTCAGCCGAGATATATCCTGTAATGAGAGCAAAACTGTTATCAATACACTGCAAACAGAAGTTGAAAACTATTAAAGATCTTGGCACACCAGTAATAACTTAATTTTGCCAAAGAAGATAGACTAAATGTATCAACAAAGAACTTATATCTTACTTGGGTGTCCATGTAAGCTATTCGAGTTGGAGCATCAGTTCCCCAGACTGACTTCTCTTCTAGTATTGGAACAGCATACTGCCCGATAAGGCCCTATCACATTGAGGAATAGGTCAGTTAAAAAATATAGCAACTTCAAACAAAACAAAGCAAAGAAAGACAAAATAGGCATGGCTGTGCATTAACAACAGGTTCATTGACCTTGAAAGTGGAGTTAACACATTTAAGTATCCTGAAATTTCCATAGTTTGCTATTCTCACTGGTGAGATTTAGATTTCATGGTAAGAGTATCATTTTGTCCATATATTGATTTCCGGTTATACAATAATGTACTAGTAGCTCCTCATTTGCTATTCATATGGAACAATAAGGACAGCAGTAACAAACACATGAAACTATATTGTAAAAGATGATATTTTAAAAAGGTAGGTACAATCAAGCGAAAGATTTATCTTCCGAATGTTGATGCTATAACAGATGTGTAGCACTACAAAAGATATATATACTATGTCTATTTTTGTGAAGGTACACAAAAATCTTCAAGATATCAGCATAGTTTAAATCTTAATGACAGGAACTTTGTTGAAAATTGATTTTTTTATATATTTAATATAACCTAAGAACAGAGAAGTCCAATTTTAAGATCCTCATCTAGCAAACTAATTTTGACTTATCCAAGAAAAATGTTACTGGAGTTCTTAGTGGAGAACACACTCATAATAAAAATTGTATTTGTTAAGAAAATACCTGCATGAAGCCACATAATCGAATTATAAGGTAGTTTAGACCAGAATCCTGAAGAAATTTCTCAGTACAATGCTTGATTTCCATCAAAGGTACCTCAGGATGCTTATCACAATTGTGGATAGAATAGAATACATACTTCTGAATGCCCATGGCTTTTGCACACTGGATTAGAGCAACTTTTCCTTCCCAATCTACCTAATGAGAATGAAATAATTAGATGGGCCCAATCATACAATCATAATGTCAATTGTCAATAACAAATATAAGAAGAAAGTGCAAATTTCCTGGTTATCATCTATGTCCAACAGGTCAGGTTATATACGTTACTCTGAATAGACACCAATGTACATTAATGTACATTAAACTTATTGCTCTACATAAGTAAAAAAGACATTAAACCTAGGTATAACAACAAACCAAGTATACAAATTTAGAAATATGTGAACAGGTTATTGGATTATGCAAAACAGCATAAGCTATGCAATTGAAGTGCCTATCAGAGATTATACAGTGACTTAAAGGAAATAGCGAAAGAGCAATACTATTTAAGTACAAACAGGGTTACAACAAATGGATGCCAAAAATATGGAAATGTTTCCCTTGTAAGGCAAATATTTTCCCTCGACTATCTAAATGGAGAACAAAAGATTATCATGTGTGTGGTACAAGGCATGTCAGTAAGTTTTTGGCATAGTAAGATTCCATGTTGGCACACTTCCATGTTGGTTGGTACAAAGCAATTGACCTAGCCATATGATGGCACTTACAGCATGGGTTGGACATGCCGATAACTTTGTGGCACGGTTCTTTCAAACCTAATTGACATGGAAATTCTTGCCTGTAAGGCCATTTGCAGGTTCTTAATAAGAATCCACACCTCAAACTTAAACAAGGTACTAGAAATTCAGTTATAACCATTTCTTTGTTATTTTCTATTTAAATGGCTTCCACCTATTAAAGTCCAGATAATGATAATAGTAGTGAGACATTGAAAATATAAATTTATTATAATGACTTCCAAATATAAATGTAACAAAGAATAATAAAGGAAACTGGTGACCAATACCTATGATGTCAATTTGTGGTGCCCTCATACATGTACCAATATTCTTATAATCAGGTTCATTCTTAATGTTATAGAATAGATTCCAAGAAAAAAGATAACTATAAACAACATACTGTGCTGATAGGCTCTTCTGGGCGTCCAGTTGCACAATCAATTACCGTGTGGACACCAACAAGAGTTGCAGGTATGGTCTCTGGTTTGCTGAGATCACCCTGTTCAAACATGGTTAAGTACAGAGGTAAGCACGGACAAATATAAATTGTATCAATAATTAGATATATCCGATGAAATTAACAAAGAAACAAAAGAATGTATAAATTTTAACATGTGACATCAAAATGAGTGTTGTCCTGAGTATAAAATCTCCTGTCCAGGTATGCCTGACTGTGAAATAGTTCATAATTAGGTCAAACATATAGCAAGAAGTCCGTCAACATGGATATTCACATCTAGAAGAAGCCAGAATGCCATCAAAGCATCATGCATGAGTTATACAACCAAAAGTCATAGGATTTTCAAGGCATTATGCATCTAACAAAAGAAAGTTAGCAGCAACATCTAGTGACCTTTTATAAAACCCTGCAACAGTCATTTGTGAAAAGCTAGTCGAGGTCTTACATTGACAACTGTAGCACCCCAATCCCGCAGGAAGTCTGCAGGAGCTGGTCGAGGTCTTACAAGACATCTAACATCATAGCCTTCATCTAATGCCCTTCTAACAACCTGGCGTCCCAGAGTTCCAGTAGCCCCAACCACCAGTATGCTCGTTGGTCTAACAGGAGTTCCCTGTGACAGGCTTGTCGCAACAGCTGTCTGAGCATTACATTTAACCAGCAGTGGTGCAAAACATCTGCCTGAATTAATTAAATGAACAAGAAAAGGATGAAAATAATATCAGAAAAAGAAAAATATGCATTTAAGAAAGATGAATGTAAAAGTAAAAAATATATATATTACACCACAAATTTCACATATTGACATGCAAAGTAAGCTTAAGCATTATCCTGCCAGTCTAAATTTACATATAAAGCATTAAAAAAAATATCCACCAAGTTTAGTACCATAAACTTGGACACAAGCTTTATTCAAGAAGTTTGCTAAACCAATTAATTAGATTGAGTGCAGATTGAAGAAGAATGCCTGGAAAACAGAAATATATTGTTGATATTTATATTTCATTCTTATACACATTCATTATGTTGGAAGTTGCAACTTTACCAATCGAACAAAGATGCAGCTCAATGATGTCACTTGTCCTACATTAGCTCCTGCATTAGTTGGCTTTAAGTTTTAAGTTTGAACTTTTAACTACTGTGTTCTTAACCATGAGCACAAAATTGGGTTGCCAAGGACAAACCCTAGTTTCTGTTGCACCTTTCACACTATTTCCATGCTCTCATTTTTCTTTCACCAGTCAGTCTCTAGTGATTGTCATGTCCACTTGATATATTTCTCTGATCTTTTCATAAAGAAAACCTTCATCCTTCCTTTTCAGACTTTAGTATCAACATATACTTTCATAAAGCCATCTAAGATGGTTTGACATATTTTACAATGCGAAACAAGTCAGTTGAGATTAAATCTGTAATGGGAAAATCATATGACTAGGTTAAAAACACAAAGGAAAGAGAAAACAGATCCCCATGGGAGGTGGTAGGCTCAAATAATTCACAAAGAAGAAATATAATAAAAGAGAGAAGAATAGACACGCAAACTAAAAATTCTTCACTCTCACCATTTCACCAATATAAGCATTCATTCCCTGCATCAGTAGTACTCTGAATCTGTGAAAACAACTTTATCTCATACTCAAACTTCACTCCTCAACTCTACTTATCAAATCAAAAGTAGTATTCACATCTTGATCAACTTCTAACTAATAAAATTCAAACTCCAACAGTGCATACATACCTAATTAAAGTTTAATTTGATCTCCAACAAAATCTCCCACGATTTTCAATGGGACTCCCGTCCTACAAAGCTATGCTTCATAGCATTATATAAAAAGCATTTACATCGAGGCAAACATACTTCAACCGGTGAATGGAAACAGACGATAGCCGGAAATTCTCATCGTTCCCTCGGGATATTTAGCAACCCAAACGATGATAGATACGTTACAGAGGAGAAGGGTTTCGGTATCTTGCCCGGAGATGTAGAAACAGAGATGAGATCGAGCTGCGCTGGCGCTACCGCGCGGCGCCAGGAGAGGGAAGCCTGCCCGGAGCACTGCGGGGGGCGGAGATGGTGCCGGTGGTGATGGAGAGACGTAGAGGCGAGCTGTGGAGGGAGAGAGCCGAGCCTCGATGCCATCGGAGATCTCGTGTCGCGTCTCTTTCGTTATTCTTCCTCCTCTTCGTCAATCTAATGTGATGGATCGAGGGGAAGGACGATTCTGCTCTCCGCTCTCCTTTGTCGCACTCAACTTGAAGAGGCGGGGAGGGGATACTGGGATGTGGATGTGGGATGTGGAAGACGGAGCAGCTGTTGATCTCAATCCTGCCACGTGGACGCCAACTGCATCATACACTTGTCCATCTTTTTGCCATTCTAATTTTTAATAGAGTATATCTGTATATCTAAATAATTACATACAAAATACTTATGAATCACTATACGTATTTAAATGAATTATAAAATTTAAAATATCTAAAATATCCAACAACACAATATTCTTTTTTATTTTATTATTTAATGTGCACATAAGACTCCTCTGTCATTAGGATAATTTCTTACAATAAATATTACATTAATTTGTATGCAGTTTATGTAGTGGATGGAAATAGAGTTATCCAGAGGACGTGCCTACCATTGGTTATCTAGTGGAGTCCAAAAGCTAGGACCAAAGTCTCATTAGTGTCTAAGTAATATCTTGATGTCAAAGCTATCTTTTTAACATCCCAATTAATCCCACATCCAAAACAAACAATAACTATGATTGTCTTATATACACCTAATGAGTGTATTATAATAATTTTTTATTTAAATATTTTGATTAATAATTTAAATAAAAAATAGTTATTTTCGTAAAGGACTTAATTAAATTTTCATGCGAAATATAACTGTCCACTAATAATTATTAGTATCATAATCCAGGACATGGACCGGTGTGGGGTCGCGAGCGATATGCCAGCAGATCTTGCCACGTTGATGTCGTACCCCAATTCGCTGCAGTGGTGGTACGAATGATTCGAAAACAAAATTTAAATAGAACCTTTTATTCTCCTGCTCTCTTCGTTGCTTTCCATTTTCTCTTCTCGACTCCCGTCAGCCCGCTCGCTCGCCGAGTCCGATGGCGAAGAGCCCGCAGACACAGAATCTGCCGGTCGACGTGGCCCATCTCGTAGACCAGCTCGAGCGCCATTGCCTCGCTCCGGACGGTTCCCATGTCTCCAAAGCCGCCTTCTCCGATCTCCAACTCGTAATCCCTCCGCCAAATCCACATGGAGAGAACAAAAGATTCGCTTTCGCAGTATCGTTTTTTTACCTCTCAATTATCCCTTTATTTGGTGCATTTTATGGATCTGGTGGCAGGCGAGGGAGGAGATGTCGCGAGAGCGGATGCGGTACTTGGAAGCCATGGTTAGGTTTCTCGTGAAACTTGGAGTTTAGGGTTTCTTGGTTCATTTACCGTGAATTGGGCTTGTGCAGGCGGTTTACTGCGAGGCGATTGCGGTAGTTGAAGAGTATCAGCAGGCGGTTTCTGCAGCAAATATCGGAGGGGTTAAAGACATTCCCGTTTTACAACCTCAGCTCGGGCTGAATTGCTCCCCTCTGGTTTGATCTCGGAACTTGTTGTACGATTGGGAATTAGACATATTAGACATTACTTCTGTTGCTAGGTGTGTAACTATAACGCTTGCATTCTTAGGGAAGGTTAGTTCTTGATGCTTGTATATGAGTGACCTTGTTATTCTTGCATGATTAGTATATTACATTTTCCATGTCTTGAGGAGGGCTGCTTATCAATACAAACAAATAGTTGGAGATTTGAATGGGCAATTTAAATTGGATATAAACTTTTCAATCATTTGTATTTGGCTTGCTTTTTTTATGTTTCCGCTTTTGAGCTTGCCATTTGATGAGATGGCAATGAAAGGGGTGGTAGTCATTCTTCACATTGCTGAATCATTTCAGTGGAGGTAGGTTGGCTTTTCAAATAACTAACTGGTTAACTGTGGCATTGTTCTGTACATAAAATGTAGACCGAGGTTTTGATTGATGGACTTTATTGTCGAGATGCAAGTGAGATAAAAAATTGAGTCCATATCAAAAGCTTAGACTGGATTTATGATCAGATTTTTTGTGTCAACTCTGTTAATTATGGAATTATGATTTTCTTAAGGCTCTAATACATGCAATTTATGAACGATATACTTGATCAAGGCTTATAAATTATAAACTATCAAGTAATCAGAGAATATTCATCTCAAAAGCGAATGTTCCAGCTCTGATGCAGCTTGAGACCAATCACTATACAATATAAGATGGATGTGTAAGTTCTGAAAGTTATATTTTTTGTTCAGCTACTAACTTGCTACTTTTGTGGATCATCCTACTCCTCTTGGCTTGGGTTGTTAGAATTGAATAATGGATTGCTGATGTGTCTCAATTTTGTATAGTATTTCCAGCAAAAGGCAATTGTTGTATCAAATTGAAAAGAACATTATTAGAGCATTCAAGATACTCTATGTCAAAGTTAGATTGCTCTGCATGTAAATTAATGCGTTATTGTTCTGTTAAAAGAAAGAATTTAATTCATCCCAGTGAATTCAGGTTTGTGAGTCCCTTGAACATTGGTTAGCAGTCGCAGAGGCTTCTCAAAGATTAAGACTTCCTCTTCTATCTAAAGATGGTGAAATTCATGAGGAGGAGATAGAGAAACTGAGTATGATCTCAAGAAGTTCTATTGACAGCACTAGTACGAGTGTAACTCCGAGCACAAACTCAAATTCAACATACTATAACAACAGTTATACAAATAGCAGCAGCGGTATCTTGGGTTTCACTGGTCCACCGAGTAGTTCCGATATTGTTGAACCAGGAGTTGGTGGAGTACCAAATCGTTTTCTTGGAATAACACCAGGTTTTCTATGGCAAGTCCAACAACAGCATCCTGTCATGGCCATGGTATGTTCATGCTTGAAATTGATGGTTTCAAATTTTCAATATTGAAGCATGTCTATAGGTTGTGTTTCTTCTCATGATTCTGCAAAATTCATATTAGCATGTTTTTTCATACCTCATCTGATATCTCTTGAATGTGGCTGTGTTTTTAGGACCCGTCAGAATACCAGAGATCCCTTGTTTGGGAAATTGAATCTCGCTTAAAAGCTAAATGTGAAATATTAGCTGATATGTTTGCGATGGATGACAATGGTAAGTCAGATTCTGAGTGCATCTTCGAGTTTGTGTATTGCACGCTTATGTAATAACTCTACTATGGGCATGCACATGCCTTTTCGGCAGACTCCTCTTCCATAACTCAAATTTCAAGTGCTCGGCTTCCAGAAAGGTGATTCTTTTATCTATATGATGGTACTTATTTGTCTTTAACTTCTACATGTTTTGCACATAGTGCTTTGTTTGAATATTTTTGAAATGTTGCTTTCACATCTTTGAATTGATGCTTATAATACTGATGGAAAAAAGTCTTGGATGATGATAACAATGAAATATCATGGTGATGGTTGTACCCTTCACCGATCCAATGATCTTTGGTTCTGAACTTTTGAACCATGATACTCACCTTTAAATGGCAGTGTTGGCTTGGTTGTTTTACACCTTTACTGTACTTTTCTTTTAGGAGTAATGACACTTGTGATGGAAGATAGATAAAGTTCCTAAAAGGTCTGTGGAAATAAAATTAATTTATTAAACAATTTTGAAGGGTCAGGATTCAGGAAAAGGGTAGTTCCATAAGTGCTTTTAATGGTGAGGTCATCCGGATATATGGAAATCATGTTGTGGTTTAACAATATTAATGTTATTAAGGCATCATAGTTTTGGTTGTCTATTTTTCTATAGGCATACAAATGACTTGTACAGTCAACAAAAAACTGCAATATTAAAATACAAAGAAGATGAAGCAGGAACACAGGTTGTGCCTCAGAAATGGAACAGATTGGAGGAAGTCCATCTTCATGTAAAGGTTCCACTTGTCTTGACTGGACTTAAGTTGGGAGAGCTCCAAAGCCAGTCATGGGGAGGTGAAGCAAAGTCTTGAATGAAATTCTTGCAGTGTTTCAGTTTTCTTGACCAAGCCAGAACAATGTCTAGTTACTTTAGCATATTTAGAAGACAGAAACAATTTTAAAAAAAATTGTGACATGATCTGAACAAATTAATAATCAAATATGGCTTTATCAAACAAATCCAACCAAGGTTTTAATATCAATCTTTTACTGATTTTGGTAACCTATCAGAATGTCACTGGTATGTAAACCAGAAGGTTTATCAAACCATACTATTGGTATCATGAACAAAATTAAAAATGAACAGTACATGTACCAGTATTGAGCTATACTTCTTGATACCTGTACTTGGCTGGACCAGTGATTACCACTTGGTACATATTGGTCTGACTAGTTTCCCTTTCACAACTTCATTAGTGGGACTTTTCCAGTATCTTGACTTTCGGACAATAAAACAAGGAGTCAAGGGACCTTGAGTTTGAGTTTTATAAAGTTGAAGTGACTTTTAATTTGATGAACTGAAGTTGAAGTTGAATTCTGCGTCTGGTAGGAAAAGAAAAAACCCTTCTATTGAAATGGGCCTCTCATGTTGCTGCCGTGAAAGTGTGATTCTATGGTCTGAGCCTAACTATGAGTCTATTGTAGCTACAATTTTAATGCATGATAAATGCTCTGATGTCAAAGAATCACAGTAGATACTTGTAGTGACTTTGGTTTATATTTTCTTTTAAAGCTATCTAACTTTGTCTCAGGGTAAAATTAATAATTGAGGAGGTTGAGAAGGAAGAAGCTGTGTTGCTAGAGGATCTGTATTCAATGGATAGGAAGTTTGCAGAGCATTACAATGTATGTAATAAATTTCATTTATGCCTTTTTCTTTCTATTTTTCATGTTGTATTTCTACTGATGGATTATTTAAGATTGGCATGCATGATTTCTAAACATCATTACATGCAAAGGTTTTGGAGCAGATACTGGGGGTTCTTATTAAGTTTGTCAAGGATCTGAAGCTGCAACATCAGCATCAATATGTAAGCCTACTCATGTGCTTCCTGAGATTATCATACAGTTGAATCATATTTCTTCAATGGAAGTATTTGCTAGTTCTCTTCTCCAAGACATTGGTGTTATCATATTAATTTCTTTTATGAAACAGGATGAGTTAAGGAAAACTTGGCTATGTAAGAGGTGTCAGACAATGAATGCCAAACTTAGGTCTGTCTATGCAGTTTTTATTATCCGTTCCTTCTTTTAAGATACCCCAAAATGTTTCCTACTTATTTGCATCTTGTGAACATTCAAACATATTATTTGAAGTACTGATCAGACCTATACATACTAATTAACATTTACATACTGAACATTCAATTATTCAAACACGTATCTGTTATTTTTTTTCCTAATTTCAAAGGACAAGAGAGAATCATATGTTTAATGACATGACCATGGACATAACTAAACCACATCTGAACTATTTCCATGATGTGTAGCATCCTTCAATGGATGCTAAAACTAAACAGCTATAGCTCATAATGAAGTTAGCAAGTATTTAACAGACTGGGCTTAGGAGAACCTTGTTGTGCAGCAATGCTGATTATTTGTCTTTTTCAATCTGTAAGAAGGTATTGTTCCAAAATATATAAGGCTCTTTTGGGGTAGAAATCTCTATCTTGTGTTTTACTATATAAGATCTTGCAACTGGGACAACCTATCGGTTTTCTGGAATTAGGTAGCTTAGGGAGATGGAAGAATACCTTGCTATGCTGAAGGGTGAAGTGTTTTTCTCAAAGTGTGCATATAACTTAACATGCCAGCAGGGAGAAAACATCACCAGGTACATTTTTAGAACAGCTGTGGATACCAACTGTTGGTTTTTGGGTGTAAAATATAATATATGAAGTTAAATTATTCTATTGTGGAAAAAAGCTTCCAAAATGCAGGAGAAATATAAAAGCTGCAGATGAATTTCGACTTTCTTATGAAAATGCAATTCTCATGAATCCTAACGTCTTTTATCACATAATATGAGAACCACTTTTCCAGCAGTTATCAAAATCATACTTGGTGTTTCGTCACTTAGTATGGGGGTTTTATTTATTTATTTGGCATGATTACCTACACTATTCCTTTTTGTATCATTAGATTTGACCTTCTATAGTCTTGTATCCTTAGATTTCATCTCATGCGCATCGTGTATAAATCCCAAGTGTTTTTATTGACAACCTATTATCTACTTGCTAATTTTGACTGATACGCTAAACATAAGAATTATTACTGGGATACAATTCTATAGCCTTTCTTTGTTGCTTATCACCTCAGAATATTATAACATGCCAATATTTAATAGTTGTCAATATTAGAGTTCATGTGTTCTTATATATAAAATGGCAAAATCAACTCTAGTAGCATAGTTCTTTTCTATTCTTTTCTAATTTAAAGATTTCCATTTGGTTCTCTATATCTTCCACTTTTAATCTCAGTGTCCTTGAACATCTTCTCTTGCGTGACACTTACACCAAGGACTCTGTTCCAGCCCTCCGTAAGATAAGGTAATTGAAAAACACTTGTTCCATGCTTTGGTTGCAATGGCTTAACATTTACCTAATGAACTACCTCATCCTGCAGGAATTATCTAATAGAAGCAACAGAAGAAGCATCCATTGCTTACAACAAAGCAGTATGTTGCTCTCAGTCTATTAGAAAGTTTTCATTATTTTTTTCGTGCAAAAATTGAAGGAGAACCTTTTATTATATGTTGAAAATTAACATGTTGATTTGCTGGCAAAATACTTCATGTGAATTGTCATACTTTTTCTCTTGTTACTTGACAATTATTCATATTTTGATTCCTGGTAACTAGAAACTAGACAAATTTAAACATCAATAGGCAGTAAATGGTGAACTAGTCAAAAGATACAATTGCAGCTGTCATAATGAAAGTTCTAGAATCACTTGGAAGAATAGTTGGACCCAACGAGCTACCAGATTATTTTATTCATCTAGGAATTAAAGGTATAGTTTGTCTGTCCAACATGCTTCTTTTACATGGTGCCAGATCCATGATTGTAACGATCCTTGCCAAATTTTGATTCCCATGTTGAGTGATCCACATATCATTTTTCTGCAAGAGAGACATGGAATCAACGATGCACATGCTGAGGATATAGGATTTTGTGTGTGACAGCCTTTTGTTTGAGTTATCGTAACATGCATGGTTGTAATAACTAATGAAGTATCAAAGAATGTTTGTTCTCATTAAGCCAATTATAAAATAATATATCACTCAACCTTTTCTATTGGTTCCTTTCATCATGTACTATTTCTATGGAATAATGACGACTACCTATGGTTGATTTGTACTTGTTTAGATTTTGTCTGTTGATAATTAAGAGTGCAACCAAAGTCATGATTATATATCTTCAATCTCATTATGTTGCTTGTTGTTCAAGCATCTCTTTTACAATTTTCTTTCACTTATGTTACCACATCTATGTTGAAGTGGATGCATATTCATATTTCTGTCAGGTCACCCGTCTACGCGAGTATCAAGGTGTTGATCCCCATTTTGATACAATTGCTAGACAATATCATGACATTGTAAAGGTACATGTTTAGTTTATTCTCTTTAAGTCTGATTGCTGCTAAATAACTTTAGTGGTAACTACAATTATTCTGATGCAGAAACTGGAAGGCATGCAATGGACGATTCATCAAGTTGAAATGGACTTAAAGCGCTCACTTGATCACTCATCCTCTTAATCTTTCTACACTCCTAGCAAGATTCCAGTAAACCTTATTTCTTTGGTCTTATACACATCTTCATCTTGATATTCAATCTTTCTCATTTATTGTTAATCATTTTTTTTCCCATTTGTTCTGGAAAGGTATTTTGTAGTGCATACATTTTCCCTTACTGAACCCTGTTCAACAATATCAATATCTTTTGTCTTGCTAAAAATACTAATGACAGTGTTGTTACTAATCTTTGGAACTATTCATTCTAATTGATATGTATCCTAATCTGTATCTATCCTAAATTGGACTAATGTTGATATCTGTCCAAAATTTAATTTGTAATATCTATATCTGATATGAATATGATGCATATCTAGATCATATTCATATCTGTTATAAAAAGATACGATCTTCAAATTTAGTATTTATCTACTATCTATGTTCATGTTAGCATCCTCTGATTAAAAGTGCATATGGATTTGGTTTTTCCATTATTAATCTGTTTTCACATATATATTTGGTCACTTGAATTCTGGTGGATTTTTCTATGCAACTGTACTCTTTTATCGTCATCTTGTGCTGCTTGAGCTACTTTTTTTTTTTTTTACCTTTTTACTATTTGTGCTACTGGTAAGTTGATTTATACACCAATAAATTCTGTCCCTTACATCAGGAATTGTAAATTCGGAACATGGAAGTAATAGACACAATGTCTGAACTTTTATGATTGAGTTGTTTCTTTTTACAGGACTTCATCAACCAAGGTAATTGCTACCACAAATTCTAACCAAAGGGAGAGACCTCAGAAGACTGGTGATGTTGAGGGGAATTGTGAAGAATCTAATGCTGGAGCTTGTAACAGTTTGCACTGTTCATCTGTTCACCTTATCCTATTAGCGGATTTACTACCGGTAACCTACAGCAGCAGCTTAGCATCATTGAGGTAGACTGTTGATCCATGTTTATAAGAGGCTTGCTGAAATCTGCCTCACAAACTAAGAGACATGCCTGAGTTGTCATTTTTTTCTCCTGGTGTGTTGTGGAAAGGTGTTGATTAGTTTGTTACTGTTGTGTATTCTGTTTGTGACTCAGGAGATGTTAAATCATTAAGGTTGTTACTGTTGCATGAATCTTATTTGTATACTTAATTAATTTTATCTAAAAAAATTATTTTGGTCAACCCTACAATTCTATTTGTGAAATTAAACCCTACAATTCTAAACAAAAAAGTTTTATGTCTATTTATCTAGTAAAAATCTTGACTCTTACTAGTAAGATGATAGGGTAGAATTCCTCTCTCCACTCTTTGACAAAGTTCCTAATGTCTATCTTATAAATTCATGCATAATATATTTGTTCTTGTGCAAAGTAATTTTTCTTCATTCTAGACCATAAGAAAGATTTTAAAAAATAATAAATATTTTTATGTATTTTGTTAGGATTTATGATTTTGTTATTATTCTTCAAAGGTGTGATTGTTGTAAGTCTAAAAGAAAAACAGTTAAATGTGCTGGGCCCGGCCTCTTTCAAGCCCGTTCAATAGGCCCAGCAGTGTTTTCCTTTAGGGTTTAAGAAGGCAGAGCGCGGTCGTTGTGGCCACCGCTCTAGAGGAGAAGGGCAAGCTGTGGACGAGTAGGCGAAGCACGAGAGAGCGAGCCAGGGAGGAAGGATGAGCCGGAGCCTAGGGATCCCGGTGAAGTTGTTGCACGAGGCGGCGGGGCACGTGGTGACGGTGGAGCTCAAGAGCGGCGAGCTCTACCGTGGCTCCATGATCGAGTGCGAGGACAACTGGAACTGCCAGCTCGAGAACATCACTTACACCGCCAAGGTCCTCCTCCTCTTCGTTTATCGCTCGGATGAAGTATTAGGATTTGGTCTACCGCCGTCGTTTGGCGCTAAGATTAAGATGCACCCCTCCAATTAAACTGTTGCTTGTGGCCATCACTTTAGGGTTATTTTTGTTCTTATCTAGTTTGATTTCTTCTTCACAGGACGGGAAGGTGTCGCAACTGGAGCATGTTTTCATCAGAGGCAGCAAAGTAAGGTAGAACGATGGTCCAAGATTGTCCGTTGTATGCTGTGTTTCCATTGCTTGCAGGTTCCTTGGGATCAACAAAATTTTGATTGTTATTACAGGTTTATGGTCATCCCTGACATGCTGAAAAATGCGCCAATGTTCAAGCGCTTGGATGCGAGAATTCGAGTAATATATACGTTGTTTTGATCTTGCTGCATAACAGCAAGCTGTTCTTCTTCTTGTTCTTTCTACGTTTCTAAATTGAAAATGGCTTCGTGAAGGGCAAGGGATCAGCTCTTGGAGTTGGCCGGGGACGTGCTGTCGCCATGCGTGCTAGGGTGAGTATGCAATGAAGTGGTCTTCTTTTCATATTGTACAACAGTTTGTATATCTTGTACTCTTTTAGTCCATGTATTCCTGGAGCGAGTTAGTTTATTCATTCTGCTGGATGAATTTTAGTTGTTACTGCCAAGATCTTTGCTCATTTTTCTTGTGCATTTAATGTCGTTCTGATAGTTTATTCATAATTTACTACATCTAAAAAATTGTGGATTCCCTTGATTAAACTGATTGACCTGTGCTTTTATTCATGATTCAAAATCTGTTTCAGTTGTTTTTATATTGATTTATGTACATTTCCAATTGATTTTAACTTAATTGTATTCCAAGTTGGTTGTTTCTTTTTTGGAGTTTAGTATGAATCAAGGTCAAATAAGTGTTGAATCTTTTTACATCTTGGTGTGTAACATGAGGATATACTTAAATTGGTGGGTTAGAAGTTCTATTAAGTTAAAAGTTTTATGAATCTTGGATCTATTATTCAACAAGTTGGGGATGCTGATAGGATATTATTCAGAGAGCAAAAAAAAAAAAAGGTAGGATTAAAACAACTGAAGTTTTGTGTCATCATAGGATATATTTTAGATTATACAAGATAGTTGTTAGATCAGTGATGCAGTACAGGTTTGAGTGTCAAGAAAAAAAAAAAAAAAAAAAAATATATATATATATATATATATATATATATATATATATATATATATATATATATATATATATATATATATATATATATATATATATATATATGTGTGTGTGTGTGTGTGTGTGTGTGTGTGTGTGTGTGTGATGTTTAAGAGAAAGATGTTGAAGTGGATATGTGGTCTTATTAGGAAAGATAAGAAAAGACAACTACAAATGTAGTATTGTGAGGTCTATTAGTTTTGACAAAGGATAACATAAGGTAGAATCATTTAATACAGCATCACGATGTGCTAAGAAAAACCTACAAATGCAGTACTTTATAATAGCTGTTCGAGGATGGATAGAGTTTGATCGAAGAAGACCTTATTATAAACTATAAATAAAGATCTAAATACTCTTAACTTAGTTGAAGATAAATATTTACTGATCTCAATGACGACAAAAGACCCAAGCAACTGGCTTCAAATAGTTGGTATTTTATGACTTTGTTGCTGTTATTGTATCTATAACCTGGAGTTAGAGTTGAAATTAGTTGGGACATTCCTTGAGTATGGTCCCATGTCCAATCTCATGATTGTTGCTCCTGATGGTTAGGGTCCTGCTGGATAGTACGAGGTGCTTACTTTTAACTGAATAGCAACTGAAGCATGGACATGCTTTTATCATATTAATGAGCGATATTCTCTTTTCTTGATCTTCTTCTCCCTCCTATTTTGCCTTCTCTCTCTATATATATGTTACTCTAATGTAGTTACTCCTTTGACTTGTTGTCATCAGCCCTGCTATGTTTATATTATTTATTTCCCTTCTCTCCTTTGTGGTTGCTACCTGCTGATATTTTCCTTGGGCTTACTGCTAATTTTGATTCAGTATTCTTTGGTGCCACCATATTTCTCTTCATTGTTTTTTCCTGGAGCTTACTCTACCATGACCTCTGTTCCTCATCCTTTTTAACTGCTGCGATTACCTTGCTTTCCACCAACTTCTCGTCCTTCTCTTCTTGTTCCTGTTGCATTGCTGCTGGTCTTTAGTATCACTGCCCTTGATATCTTTAGTATTTCTTCTTATTCCTGTTGCGAAGGGTGTCAAGTTTTGCTTCCTCGTCAACTGCTTGATGAAATCATTACTGAGTATTTAACATTTTGGTGTTTTTATGTTTCAGGCACAAGCTGCTGGCCGTGGTGGTGCTCCCACTGGTAGGGGTGTTGTGCCTCCCATAAGAAGGTAATTACCTTTGGTCACCTGTTGCTCTGGTGTAGAAATTGCTAGATGAGAGACCATATATGCGAAAATTCCTAAATGTTTCTAAGGTCCTTATGTTCATCCTGGCATGTAATGACCTATCACTTATTTCCTGGAACTCAGTGTTATTGCAAGTTTCTTTCAGGATTTGGTGACATTGTGGCATGTAATGGCCTATCATTTCTGCCCTTTTTTTGTTGAATCAACCATCTTAAATTTTAATGGTAATGGAATTCTGAAAGATCTATGGACAATTAACAGCATCCTAAGCATTTTAGCTTGAGTGCAAACATGAAACTCTATATTACCAGTTGAGTAGCGGGTATTATGCAGTGACTTTGATCATGAAGTTTATTCCACATTAGCCATGAACATGTTGTTGTCCATCAAAGCCTGCCTCTTCACCACCGAGAGATGGCAAAGTTGCTTGAGAGAATCATGTGTTGAACTGATCGAATTTTTTTGTAATTTTTCCTCGTGGTTTTTTCCATGTTCTTACATAGATACACATACAAAATGTGCGTGTGCACACACACATTACCTTCTAGTTTTTGCATACAAGATTATTGGAATCTAAATACAAGTTTAAAGTTCCAATTGATGTCAACATATGAACACAGACCAAAGCAATGAAAGCCGACACCACTAAAGCAACAAACAATCTTGAAGCCTGATTACTAAAAGTTCATTGCAAATCCACATGTCAGATGTGAGATTTGTGTTGTCTCCACACAAAGCAACGGCTTGCTTAAAGTGCTAATCCTTTTCTCATCTATTCGAGCATGACAACATCATGACTTCAATATGAAGGCCTTTGTTTATTGTTTATTGTTCATGGAAATATTTTGTTCTCTTACTCCAAAAAGAGTAAGAGATCAAAATAAACAGAGTAGAGTGCAATTCACGTATTGTTTATTGTTTTATTCAAGAGAAAGAATTATGAAAGTGACAAATCAGGCCTTACAATGCTAACTAACATAACATTAACATCTCCTAATTAAAAATGTATAAATCAGATATTTCCACTAAAAAAATCATAAATATCTTCCTTACCTGGTGAGGGAAAGACTTAGTTAGCAATTGAAATGCAACAAAAGTTTAAGTATTTTGTCTCCCTATATTTATCACATTATTGATAATTTTTAAAAAATATATATTATAAATAAAAATTAAATATTAATTAGTCTAATTGGTAGAGAATTTCACAGTCTATTATAAGATTCTGATCTCAAATTTCATTGTTTTTAAACACGTGGCAATTAATCTTACTGTCCACGACTTTCTCCCTCTGGCGCGCGATACGAATCGAACCCCACCGCCGTCCCAAAAGAATCTAACGAAAAAGAGCCCGACAAACTATGGACGCCCACCAATCAGAAGAACCTCCTCTAGTGGGGTCCGTTCGTCGTAGGAGGGCCCACTAAATAGGTTCGCTGCCTATGCTGTTTCGAGTTGTGGGTGTTCTAAGGAATCCTCTCCGGGGAGGGGAGGCATCATAGGGTGCCAATGTGCAGCAATCACGCGGATCACTGACGTGTACAAGAAAAACCCCGCCCCAAACACCGCCGCTCCGTCCGCCATCCGAGCCGTTGGATTTTAATTTACCCCTCTGCACACCCTATTGATGTTTGCCCTTCTTATCTCCTCCCATTCGGCCCCCCGTCTCCTGCCCCGTACGTCTTCTCTTCTCGACACCATCCTCACCCGAAGAAGCGCCAATCTCAAGGTGAAGCCCCCCCCCCCCCCTCTTCTCTGACCTCGATCGGTGTCTTCTTCGCTAATTTTTGTGACGATTTCGAACGGATCTGTTCGGTTTTGTTGCAGACCTCGCCATGAAACGGGGGAAGTCGAAGGCGGATACGACCAAGAAGGCCGACACCAGGTGAGGATCTCTTCTCCTTGTTGGTTTGGTTGGTGGGTCGATCGGTGTTTTTTAGGTTGGGGTTTTGGGATCTGATGACGATTTATTTTTCTAGGCTTTCGGTGAAGAAGGGTGGGGAACGGGCGCCTAAGAAGCCGAGGAAGACGAAGGCCGCCAAGGATCCCAACAAGCCCAAGAGGCCTCCGAGTGCCTTCTTCGTCTTCATGTGAGTTCCTATTTGTTGCATCCCTCTTCCTTCTTATTTTTCGCTTTATTAGTATTTGGGCTCAAAGACGTCTTGCTTGTTTGAATCGTCAGGGAAGAGTTCAGGAAGTCCTTCAAGGAAAAGAACCCGAATAACAAGTCGGTCTCTGTGGTAAATTTCTTAAATTTCATCTCTCCTCAACAAATACTTCTACTCATAAATACGAGTTTTCTTTGTAGATATGTGATTGAATTTATATTTTTAATCTAAATAGGTTGGTAAAGCTGGAGGAGACAAGTGGAAATCCTTGTCAGAAGCTGTAAGTAATTTTTACCAGTTTGTTTCTCCTTAATTAGATCAGTTTGGAGATATGATCTAAAAGAAAGATATGTGATGATTCCAGGAGAAGGCTCCCTATGTGGCCAAGGCGGCTAAGTTGAAGACGGATTATACCAAGAAAATTGCTGCATACAATAAGAATCAGGTACACATCTTTCGATTTATCTGTTTACCTTGTTTTATTCATTTTGTAAATCGATTAGCTAACTTTTTCTCTTCTTGTTGGATGATCAAATAGTCTGATGGAGGAAGTCATGCTGCTGCTGATGAAGATGAGTCTGACAAATCTAAATCCGAGGTGAATGATGATGATGAGGAAGAAGAGGGAACCGAAGAGGTTTGTAATTATCAAAAGAGTTTGTATTTTGTCCACTCCATGGAAAATTCTACTAATTCTTCTAATTTGATATCTTTTGAAACAGGAGGAAGAGGATGATGAGTGAGGAGCTTAGAAGCTACAGTGCAGTGTGCTGCTTTTTTCTCCCCTTTTTGGCTTTTGTTTTAGTTTCTATTTGAATGGGAAGAATTCTAGTAGATTGTTCAAGACACTACTATTTTGGCCATGCCATGTCTTTGGCTGTTCATCACTAACATGTACTTACTTCCATCCAGCTCAATCTAATTTGTAGCCAATTGCACCTCTTCTTATCCGTTGCTGATGTTATTCTCTCGCATTGCCATGGTAGTTCATCTGTCATTCGTGAGTGGCAAATTTGGTGGCATGAACTGTTGTTGTTGATGTTAGTGGCTTTGATAAAGATGGTGTTAGTTCAAGCTAATCAGGTATTTTATTGATTGTTGAAGTGGTTCTCTGTGCTCTGTGTTGGTTCTCATCCATGAGTGAGCCACATTTGGTGGCATGAAATGGTACTGGTTGTGTTAGTTGCCCCAACTCAATTGTTTAATGGAAACAGTTCAGTTGTGCCCTGTGCTTTCTTATGGTAGTTAATCTGTCATCCATGAGTGGCAATTTTGGTGGCATGAATTGGGGTTAGTGGTATTACTTGGCTCAAAAGATTGTTTTGTTTTTGTTTGAGTGGTGTTGGCTGAAGCCAATTTGATGCCAGGTGGGCCTGTTCTTATCCATTGTTCAGATTCTCTCTGCTTTTTTATTGTTCATCTGTCATCCTGAGTGCCAAATTTGGTTGCATGATATGATGTTAGTGGTACTAGTTGTCCTAGCTGAAAGGAATAACATGTATGTGATTGATTGATATGATAAAATGAGGTCCTGGTTATCAGGTTGGCTCAGTAATTATTGGTGACATGATATCTTTTTCTTACATTCCCTTGCTCACTATCTTCTACATGTGAATTATTATGCTTTGTTGATGTGCTACTTACTGTAGTTTTTGCTGGCTAATCATTGGTTCACTTACTGATGAACTTTTCATACATTCCAGTCTTTTTACCCCAATATGAGCTGTAGAATAATACTCTTACAAGATTCCATTAGGGTAAGGCCAGTGTAAAGCAGAGGGCTTTGCCATCTGTTCTGAGTATGTGTTTCATTGATCTGCTGGTTTCTGCAGCTTTTCAGATTCTCTCTCATTTATTTGCTACATGAACCAGTAATGCATAATTTGACAGGAGACAAGACCTGGATGAACATGATTTCATCTGCAATCGTGGGATATGGTGAGACAGTTCCAAGAGATAGAGTGAGAAAATAACTCATTTGCTTTGCAGGATGAGGGAAAAGAAGTGGATGTTTCTGTCAGTGACTTGTCAATTCTTCATGAGCTTCAATCATTCGAGTGAAAACAAGTTATTATGAAGAGCAAATTACTGATAACATCATTCAGAGCATATTCCACTGAGTATTTTACACTTCAAGTAACATGCAAGATTCCCCAGAAATTTCTTGAAGTATTCCAATAGTGTATGAACTAATTACCAGTAGTTGTTTACATGCTTTTCCACTGCTTGCTGTCAACTATTGCTCCAAACTTTTCTGTGGTTGACTATTTAATATTGACTTGTCATGAACACTAACCTGTTGTTTAGAATATCCAAAGCATTCTTGGCATGGTCAACTAAAACATCGTGTAGTTTTTTAGTTAATTAGGCATCCCAATATGTGGAAGGTTTTGTACTGAAGATTCTGCTTATTCATTTGATAGACTAACTTTGACCTTATTATTGGGTTCCTCGAGACCGGTAATTCTAGTTCTTGGTTTTATTCATCTCATCCACTCCTGCCAGGATAAGTTACTGTGTTCCTCTTCAAACTTTACATACATGCTTATGATAATTGAACACTTGATTTTGAAGACTAAAATATCTTCATCAATCTTTCTTTCTTTTGCTTTTATAGGTTACTTATATATTGAATCTCTCAATCACTTAATTAATATGTCATAATTTACACTTTAATGATTTTATGTTTTTATAGTTTTATCAATTTTCGAATCAGTTTTTTGAGATTTGATAAGATCAAACCTTAAACTTATTATTTTGACATTTTGGAGCATCCAATGCTCTCCAAGTCTCTCACTCTCTCCAAGTGAGAAAGAACTCGTGTGCATTAAATAATTGTGGAGTGAGTGTGTCAAGAGTAAGGAAGTTCAATCTTATAAGAATTATTACTAATTCTCTTAGAAACTCGATCGAGATTGATTTTCCTTTTTTTAAAGTTTATTATAAATTTATGTTAGAAGATAATAATAAAATCTTTATTATTATCATGAATAAAATCTTTGTTAGAAGATAACTTCTTTATTTCTTTATAAATTTTTATCATGATAATAATAAAATCTTATTCTTTTGAATTTGATAAAAGTGATTAATGTATTTTAGTAAGATCTAGATAATGAGGTGAAAGACGATCATAAATAATCTCTAATGAACTTTTATCATACAATGATTAATCACATATTTATAAAAGGTTGGATGAGATCTCATTGTTTTGATCTTTTTGTAGTGAAATGTTATAGCAAATTACGTAAGGTTTTATTAATAATCTTAATTTGTTCATTTGTTTGAGGATGATAAATACTATTATATAATAGGTTGGTGCTAAATTCTTTCATAATTTTTTTCAAAAATATTAAGAAATTTAGTATCATTATATGATGTGATAGATTTAGGAATTCCATTAAGTTTGATCACTTCATTAAAATAAATGTTTGCAATATAAAAAGCATTCGTGGTCTTTTTTAAAGAATAAAATGTGTCATTTTAAAAAATCGATTAACAACAATAGAATCTGTTTTTTTTTTTTTAATTTTGATAGATCAATCATGAAAGTCATACTAATATATATTTTCTTGAGAAACATTAGGAATTGATAAATAAATATATATATCAAGATTCGAAGATTAATCTTTTAAAGTTTGACATATTTTATATCTTTTTATATAATGTGTAATATCTCAGTAGATTGTAGGCCAAAAATATTTTGTTTTGATGAGAAGGATTGTTTTGTCGCTCCTAAAGTAACCTCCTAATATGTTAATATGTCAGAATATAGCTCTTGGATAATATGCTCTCTTAAATAATATTTAAGAATATAAAGTTGAGTTTCATGAAAAAAAATTTATTTTTAATAACATAATCTTGAATGATGATTCTTCGTGCATATATAATTCCTATGCTTCTTCAAAATAATTAGAATAAGTATTTCTTATTATATCAATTCCTTTTAATTGGGCACACATAATATTAAGAAGCATCAATCACCAATTGTATCTGTAATCTTATAATATATTTCATTCTTATGCTTGGAGACAAAAGTATATTATTGTAAAAATATCACTCATTTTGCATATCACCTATTGAGATTTACCTAATAATATTATATATTTAAGAGCTTTCTGTTAAGAATTTAAGCCAAATTCTCTTTAGATTAAATAAGATCTCCGATGTTGGAGTACTTAAACAATAACATAAAATTTAATATTATAAATTAAATAATTCTTTATTGTATTATTAAATTTTTCACTAAACAATACTTGTCCTTCTTGATTAAGTTCTCCACTAATATCACATAAGAGGAATCACAACTAACTTTAAATATTAAATCATAATTTACACTAAATATTTTAGAAAAATATGATAATATAAGAATAAGAGCAATGGATAATTTCACTTTTAATAATTTGATACTATTGTTTGCCTTTGTTATCCAAGAGCATACCCTTTTCTTTAAGCAATCAATTAGAAGAGCTGCAATAGTATTGAAAATTTGAATAAATCAATGATAAAAGGTTGTGAAAACTCTAAACATCATATATGGATATTAGTGTTGATCAAGTTTGGATAGTTTTGATCTTCTCGGAATCCACTTGGATATCTACAGGGATTAAGATAAAGCTTATAAAAACTAGGCTAAAGGTTATGAACGAGTAATTCTTAAGATTTATATATAGCTTTTTGGCTTGAAAGTTAATAGGATAGTTTTCAAATGTTCAATCAAGTTTATTATGATTATAAAGAAGAATATCATCAATGTAAATAACAATAAACTTTCTAATATAAAGATGTAGAATTTGATTCGTCGTTCGCGTGAAGATGCTCGGAGCATTTGAAAGATCAAATGTCATAACTAACCATTCGTATAAATCTTCTTGAGTTTTTATAGTAATTTTTCATTCATCTTATGGTTTAATATAGATTTGGTGAAAACCACTTTCGAGATCAATTTTAGAAAAAATTTTTAGCTCATATCAAACATATCCTCCACTCCAGGAATAAGAAACATATATTTGATGATAATCCGATTGATAGCTTAATTGTCGATGTACATCTATCAAGTTTAATCCTTCTTTAAAATCAATAGAGCTTAATTGTCGATGTACATGTATAAACTTTTCCAATAAAATCAATAGAGCTAGAACGGCACGTATAAACTTTTCCAAATATAACTATCGTGTAGTAGATTCATAACTTTATATTTGACTTTTCATGTTCTTTTTGGACTCATTTGATAATAAGATTTGTTTGGCAATATTGCTTTTGGAAATTAAATCGATTCAACGTTGAATATCTCAAAAAGAAGATAGGCCACTAGAAAGTTATTTTACTTCATATGAAATTTTTATAGGGTGCAGGCAATCTTTAGCGACTAACATAAATATAACTTCATTTTTTTTATTTTCTCTTATAAACTTATTTAAAGCAAGAAATTATTTCCTTTCTTTTGGATTAAAAGTTTGGGAGCAAATTTTACTTTGCATCACAAAAGCATAAATTTAACTCTATTGACATATCATATTTTTAATTTTTGCCCATCGAAAAAGGAACTAGGTGTCAATTAATAACTAATACCTCATTGTCTTTCTTGAATCATACAATCCAATATGATTTAGGATATGATTTTATCTTGAGCTGTGTATCATATTTTGAGACATTATGTTCTTACAAGTATCACCATCAATAACAAGATAACAAACTTTATGTTGAGACTTGCAACATATCTTTAAAACATTAGGTGGTAACCATTTTTCAATAGAATCATATTTTGGAATAACAAGCACTCTATGGATTACCAAGCATTCACCATCTTCGGGTCAATTTCTTCATGAGCCTCCTCGAGATATTTATTATATTTTGGTTTTTCAATATCTTCAAATTATTTATTGATAATTTCTGTTTTAGCAAAGTTGACTCATGCATTAGCTTGTTTATTTGGGCACTTGTTCATATAGTATCCTACTTGTTTGCATTTGAAGCAATTAGGAGGGTGATTGGTGTGACTAGATTATGCTCAAGGATTGGTCGAAGTTAGTTTAGATGTATTTTTTATGATTTTACTAGTTTTTGATCCATTAATATTATAACAAGTAGAATAAGAGAAATATAAAAGAATATTAGAATACTTTTTTGCTCTAAATCTAACAAGTTTTAAATGATAATTAATAAGTATCATATAACCTTCATAGTTGTCATATCTCCACTTCATCTTAAATCATAACTATCATCGACATATCTTATGGCAAGTTGTTCTTTCGTCTCTTAAGTGTTATTTTGGATTATTGATGATGATTTTGCTATATCTAATATCTGATGTTAAACAAAAGAAAAAGAGAAATAAAGAGTGGGATATACAAAAATATTTTCTGTATTTCAAGAGATATTAAAAGTTAATAGCTCAAAATATAAAAAATTGATAATATTTTGAAAACTAGAATACCTCCACTAATATTCTTTTCTTCCGATGTGTTGTTCGTTGAATCCCTCGATCACCTAATTAATGAGTCATAATTTACTAAAACTCAAACATAAATTATAATACATATTAAATTTATGATGTATTATACTTTCATAGTTTTTAATTTATATAATTATTTTAAGACATAAATTATTTTTAAAAAATTGATATGATTAAATTCAAAATTTATTATCTTAAAACTTGAAAACATAATAATACACACTGCATCAATATTGCTACATTCAAGTTGGCAATCACTAGTAGGTGAATTGGGGTGCCAACAACTCCCTGATTGTGTGTTTTTATTTTTATAAATGAAACATAAAATAACAAAAAAAGAAATTATATCTTAACCCATATGTGGATCAATTTGAAGCAAAAAATTACTTCAAATCCTGAGATTAATTATGTAAAGCAACAAATAATGAGTCGCCCACGTGGCCCCATTCCACACCCACCACCGACTTTACGACCCAAGTCACGACGCTAGTGCAGTCCGCGCCGCCCCCACGAGTTGTTTGCTTGTGGAACAATTCTGACCCTACCCGTTTGCATCGGAGAGGTCACTGTTCGTGTGGGTCCCGATCGAACTCTTGAATCACGTGGCAGGTGTCTTGTGAGTAACTCTTAAGCAGGTAGCAAAAGAGTTGTTGCTCCGGATAAGAGTCAGCCAACGTATACGTAGATCCGTATCAAGCGGGAGAAAGGACTAAAGGTGGCTGTCCGGGAATAGGCGCACGAGTTAACAGGCGGTCGGCTGCTGCTACTTTTCCTTCAACGCAAGTCTTCTTCCCTCGGTACGCTTTGCGCCTGTTTCCAAAAACCTTCGACGCTGCTTCTTTCCTCGCTTGCGCTCGTGGCGACGCTGGCGAGCGATTGGAACGAAAAAGGCGGGACTTTGATGCGGGAGAGAGAGAGAGAGAGGCGAGGAAATGGAGCGGCAAGTTGCTTCGGACAGTGGAGCCGACGGCACCAGGAGCAGCGAGATTGGGGAGGAAAGAGGAGAGGGGGATAGGGTGGCGGAAGGGGTTCTGTGTGTGAAAGTGATGACGGACGAGCAGGTTGAGGTGCTCCGCCGTCAGATCGCCGTCTACGCCACCATCTGCGAGCAGCTCGTGGAGATGCATAGGGCCTTCGCCGCTGACCAGGACTCCCTCGCAGGTATCTTCTTCCTTCCTCTTCGCCTTTCCGAGAGACCAAAACAAAAATCTTGGAAAGAGGGGAATTTTGGATAGAGAAAAAGGGCGTCTTTAGCGAACCCTTCTCTTGGTATTACCCTTCCTTTCCAATTCTTGGGCTTTCGGTCTCGATCTAGTCTACAGAACGCGTCTTCTTGTCTAGCTTTTGCATATTAACTTCATGTTTCTTCCCAATTAAGGATTAAGCATCTACGATCAACTGTTCCTCTTTGCTATCCAAAGCTGAGCCGATTGCTCACTTAGTAGATGATTCTTATGCTGCACGGTCGCCATGGATTATCGATATGGTTAGTATCGAGGTCTCACTAACTTGGAAGCATAAAATGAGTAGAGGCTTTGAAAACCATTACATGCAGAACTTTCTTGGATACACTACTCTGTTATCTCTAAACCCACTTCCTTGATGCATTGTTAAGCCTGGACTGTTGGCGATGTTATCCCAATTATCCTAACTCACAGTTCTGGTTTGCTTTCTAGTTGGTAGTATTAGCATACAAGCCACTATGTGCATTTGGTCTTCTTTGTTAAAATTACAATGTTGGCATTTTGACTAATTACGATATCATAGTTGTTCATCATAAACCGTATAATGTTCTCAGAAACCATCGATTAACTATCTACCAGATTCATGGAGTAAGATTTTAATTTTAGTGCAGATTACCTTTTTCCTTTGATAGCAAATTGGAGTCTGAAAGAAGTTCCAAAAAGGACTGACTTTGATTGTTTGCCATGAAGGATATTGGATTGACAAAATAGGCATCTTAGATGAACTATGTGGATGCAGTAGCAAGTAGAAAACTCCAGTTTAGTGGAATTAAACTTACCAGCAAGGATTTAAGGTTGCTCTGTAGGAATAGGATTGAACTAACTCTTGAAAGTTCATGTGTGCTTAGCTGTGATTTGATAAGACATCGGTAGATGTGTGGCATTTATTTTGATCACGTTCGTGCAATGTAGGATGAATAATTCTTGCTACTTGGAGAACAAGATTGTGATGATCTCCTGTTGTTTGTGAGATGATATGTGTTGCAAAAATTTTGATTTTTGTCGATTCTTTGTCTAAGACTATTGCAGGTGACTTTGTTTCGAAGTGTCAGGATATGCAAGTATAATAGCATAACTATGTTGCTCAGGTTGTTAATGTATTGCAGAAGGTCCATTCAATTTTTGCCCTCGAGTTTTGTGTTATTTTGACTTTCACCTCTCATGCTACAAACAATCTCTCTATTAGTGGGGGTAAGGATTGTACATTGGTCCTTCCCAGACCTTGCAGTGGTGGGAACTTCGGACACTGGGTTCGCCACCTGCTCATGTTCCAAAACTCGAGATAGGAGCAAGAAAGCACCCTACTCAGATTTCACTCAATATTCCTGTTTAGCGAAACAAGCACCCATCTAATATGTCATTTTATGTTGATTGAGGAGAATTTTATCTATGATAGCATTTGTGTAATTCTTTGTTGCTTTTCTAGGATTGAAGCTTGGAAGCGGCTACTGTGAATCCATGATGGCATCAGGAGGCCATAAAATGATTCCAAGACAGCGGTGGTGTCCAACAACTAAGCAGCTACAGATGCTCGAGAATATCTTTGATCAAGGTAATGGGACTCCAAGCAAGCAAAGGATAAAAGAGATCACTCTTGAACTGTCACTGCATGGTCAGATCTCTGAAATGAATGTCTATAACTGGTTCCAAAACCGAAGGGCGCGATCGAAGCGGAAACAAACAGCACCAAGTAATAACGAATATGAAGTTGACACAGATTGTGAATCCCCAAACTTCAAGATATTCAAGTCAGACGAACTCCCTCATGAAGACCAGCTTGTCGGAACAGATAATTATCCCATCCACAATGCCCAAGTAAGCAATGCACTGCATCCATTAGGCCCAGAGTCAAATCAAACTCTAGGAACACATGGATCAAATGAGAGTTCAAAATCTGGTGGAATGTCCTACCAAAATTTTTTATCGAGCCAGAGTAAGTTGATTTTTATCTGCCATTCTTTTTTGACTGCCGAACATTAATATACAACTTGTCTTTAACTTGAAATTGTTGTATCCAGGGGTGGATCAATTGATGGAAAATATGGACATTCCAGGGAGTTTTAGCCCTTTCCATCCAGGAAAAAGCTATGGCATGATAGGTTGACATACTGTTGTTTTGTTTGAGCTGATTTATCCTTTGAACAACTCTACATTGTTCCCATGATGAAGTGCTTATTGCAGGGTTTGTACTCACTAAATTACTATCTGAAATTATTCAAGCAGGTTTCTGGTGTACTTTTGAATGAAACATCCACCTGATCAGATGCAAACATTAGGCTCAGTTTCTTCCTTGCATTTAAGCTGTTGTCTGTAGATTTATCTGTTTCCATCTTTTGAGTGTCCTCTGTTCTCTGTTCATTGTGATGAGAGTTCTATCGAAAGGAAGTAAATCCAAAATCCTGTACTTGAAAGTTGTATTTGATAATAGTGATCAGAATTCCACAAGTATTATCCATGTCTTCTCTCATGCGATGTGATATCCACAAAGAATATACATATTGAGAATGTGTTGCAGCACCGAGTCGACCACTCGGGATTCGTTGCTGAGGCGGAGCTGAAGAGAATCTAATAACCCAATTTGCCTAATTTCACATGCAAAGCACGTGCGGATGCTAACTTTTATTATGATTTTGTTAATAGCTTCACCATTAAGTTTGCTGATCGGCAAATTAATCGGCGGTTTGGTTCGAGTCCAACCCGACATATTTCGGACGGTCTTGGGTTGAGTTCTCGGACATTGAATCAAATCCGGCCCGATTTATTTAGACCCGACCGACGGCCCACGCTGTGGCCGCGACATAGTCTCCAACGACCGGCCGTGGTATCGGGGACCGAGAAGTCTCGCTAGATCGAGCCTTCGAGCCGAAGCGTCGAGGTAGAAGACAGGCAAGTCGTCTCGGGGAGATCGCAGCTTCCTCTACTGCCAATTCGGTCCAAGAACGATGGGGAAGAGCTTCTGCGACATCCGGATCCTTCTTGTCGTCGCGGCTGCAGCTTTTATCTTCATCCAGGTGCCTTTACTTCTGCTCCGTCCTTGGCCTTTCTGGTACTGATCTCGGGTTGCTATTCGCCCCTTTGGTTGTTCTTGACGATGTTATGCCGGGGAAAGTATCCTTCTCGACTCAGTTTAGTGTAGTTTGGAAATTTGGATTCGCAAACGACGTTCTTATAGCATGTTAGGGCAAGAAAAAAGTTGGAAACCTCGATTTTGACTATAAATTGTGTTGACGAGTTGTTCAAGATTTGGAATTTATATTCAAATTACTGCGTTAAACTGATTTGGGGCTAAAGGACATTTAGCCAAAATGATGAAGAGGTGGCATTCTAAGCAGAGAATCTATGATACTGAAGAACGAAGGCACCGTTATAGGGGAAAGAAACATGGTGGCTCTAGCAGAGTTAGGAATATTTCGTCCAAGTGGGAAATGTTAACATTAGTGCCGCTCTGAGCTGTCAATATTCTTTCCTTGTTTGTGTATCAGAATTCACAATATTTTGTATGTGATTTTCATTTTTTTCCAATCATTCTTAGTATGATTGAACTTATTTGGATATACTTGAACTTATTGTTACCGATGTCCCAATATTTGCAAATTCATGTTGCCAACTTGAATCCAAGATCAATGATTTGCATTTTACTAGTTTACTTGTAGATATCTGTTCTATTTTTTTAAGGTTATTAATCTGTTTTTAATGCAACGTATAGTTGTACGTGTATATATGTTCCTAGTGAATTGTGCCATGCACACTTTGAAAGTACACCATTTGTCCATGTCAATATAGTGCAATTAATTTAAAAAATTATAATGATCATTCATTGGTTTTAGGTGCGCCTTTTTGCAACACAATCTGAGTATGCAGATCGCCTGGCTGCTGCGGTGAGTAGTGCAATGTAACTTACTTAAATTGCAAGTTCTGTTTAATTATGCATATTTCTAAGTCAATTACATCTATCAACCTTCATTTTATGTAGTATTATATAAAAGGGTATTTGACTTCATCTTTTATGTAGTATTATATAAAAGGGTGAGCCTTAATGCAATAGTAAAGTTGCTCCCTTGCAACTTGGGTGGTCAGAGTTCAAGTCATGGATACAACGTCCCTATCTGTAGGACAATTATGATTATTAACCTTTTCAAGACCTAGCATTAGCGGGGGTTTGGTGCATTAAGATCACCCTTTTATACATTATTATACATATATACATTTTTGATACCTGATATATGTGGGCATTGGTTGGTGCCTCATGTACTGAGTTCGTCTTCTTGTATACTATTATTTTCTTTTCATATGTGGTGGAAGTCATTTCATTGTATTTTTCACTATATTATGCATCGAGTGAAACTAAAGATTTTCAATAATATCAATTTGCTAATCTTGGAGGCACGAAAGATATATGGTTACTTCACTGAACTTGAAATATGTGTGCATGTAAGATGATATACTTGCCTGTTGTGTCCCATAATCATGGTTAATGGTGAATGGTGAATTTGTTGACAGGTGGAATCTGAAAATCAGTGCACAAGTCAAATGCGCTTGTTGATTGATCAGATAAGCATGCAACAAGGGAAAATTGTTACCTTAGAAGGTGCATATCTATGTTTACATCAACTAGATTTCTTTCTTACCGAAATTGTGTAGATAATGTAGATGACACCAATTAAGGCACATAAGTGTTAAAACAGTAAGCTTAGTAACTTGAAATATACTGTAACCATAAAAAATTCAACAACCTTCACTGTTCATGTGGATTTCATATACAGATATCCGCCGTGTTTGTATTACTTACAAGTAAAGCTGATATGCTGTATCAATATTACTATGTGGTATTTTATCTGCAGTTTTTGCACTTGGTACATCTGTCAACTATTGTTATTGTTGTTTGCTTTTGCAGTGAATTTATTTTACATCAAAAATATGGATGACGCAATAGAGGTATATGGAAATGGCACTTAGGTCAGGGCCTAAGTGAACCTCTGAAGGTTTTTAGAAACAGAATACTTGGTTGGGAATATCAAGTCATTGTTAAAAATGTAGTGACTGTAGTACATATCAAAGAAATGATTATGTTCACCTTTATAGATCCTTCTAGTGATTGGGGGACCTCAAATAAAAAGCTATGGTGGTTCTCTATATCTGATTTATTCTCTTTTGGTTTAACAATTATCATTTTTCTAAATTTTGTTTACTAAAACATGGATCAGTATATGATGCCCCCTGAATTATATTTATCTTTCTGATGAAATTGCAGCAGTGTGGAAGCACTTGATTTCTTTCAGCATTGAGAGTTGTTTTTCTGTCAACATGCTGTACTTTGTTTTGTTTAGTACCAAGTAATTGTGAATGAATATGGAGTGTAATCTATATGTTTCTTGTCAGAAAAGAAATTTTTTTGTTTATGCAAATTTTGAGTTCTATTTTGTTGTTGATGTATCAGAAGCAAACAAACTTAAAGATGAAGAAAGTGCACAACTGAAGACCCTACTTCGAGATCTTAAAAGTATGCCTTTACAAGAACTTTCTAGTCTTTCAATTGGTATTTATGTATAGAAGTTGGTTCGACTACAAAAAAAAAAAAAACTTTATTTCCATCATTTATGTTGTATTTTATACTTGGATTTTTCTTAAATATCTTAATATTATTCATTTGGGACTTTAATTATTGAGCTTGTTGCAATTGCATATTTAGATTTTGCATGGGTGTAAACTGATCTTTCATGAGCTTTATAAAAATAATCATTATAATGATCTTAAATAGAACTTTAAATAATCATTTTATGTAGGGATTTTAAATTTTGATTTGGACCTGAATTGGTCTCTGGTTAGGTTAGCATGGGTTTGGTACATACTGGTTTACCAATATATGGTACAATGCTGTCCTGATCGGCATGGACCAAAGGGAAAGATGGAGACGAGGCAAGTAGCAAGACAAGGAGAGGAGGAGAAGAGAGATAATTGCAATGAGATGGAGGAAACTAGCAGCAATGAGGCAACGAGTAGTGCAGTGAGAGAGATGACTTGGGGGCAAGTAAAAGAGAGATAGTTGTCGTTGTAAAAATTAAAAAAATGTTTTTGAACTGGACAAAATTTCTCAGCCTAGGTGCCGGTCATTGGTTGGACTGAATAATATCGGATGGTACAAACCTGTCTAATTGATTTTTGGAACACTAATTTTATGACTAGAGATATGTCAGTAATTCTTTGATGCTTGTACTTAGCATCCTAGGTTTAGACACCACTTTTCTTGATCATATATCATTGGTTAAAAATGCAAGTTGACATTAAATCAAAATCAGATAACCATGTGTGCTAGAAAGGAAGAGGGGATGGAGGGTTGGAGGACCTTTAAACCAAGTATCAGAGAACTGATTATGTAATACTCTTGATTAGTCCCACATTGGAGGTAAAACTAAGATTGACTTATAAGGGTCTAATAAGTGTACTACTATCAACTTCAGTTTAAGCATTTTGATTAGTGGTTTAGGCCAAACGAAGTTGATAGACCAGTTAGCTCATCAAGCCTAGATCGTGACATTTGGTATCAGAGCCGACCTAGTATTTGGGCATGGTGAGGGGGCTCGGGTAGGAAAGGACTACTTGTGGATGGAGTCAGAGGACTTGTCACGGCGTAGAGCCACCACTGGGCTACGTCTCACATGCACAATGCTAAGGTTTGATCTGGGCTATGCTGGGCCTTGACGAGAACATCAAGCCCTTGAGTGGGGGTGATTGCAATACCCTTGATTAATCCCACATTGAAGGCAAGACTAAGATTGGCTTATAAGGGTCTGATAAGTGTACTACTTTCAACTTCAACTTAAGCATTTTGGCCGGTGGTTTCGGCCAAACCAAGTTGATAGGCCAATTAGCCCATCCGACTCGGATCGTGATAGATTAGAACAAGCTATACTTATCCATATTTACCCATCCAGGCAGCACTGACCTATATTGATTGTCAATATGTAGGTCTGTGCAAGAGCTGTATCACCCTGACCATCCATTGGTGCTGGCATTATGCCCGAGTTTATAAACTTTGCTTTAAACAGTACTTAATAAGGCTGGACTAGCCATCTAATCACAAATCATGCTGGTTCAGTTCTTTACTGTTATAAATAATTATCCTGAAAATCAAGTTTTTGGTTTAGGGCCATGAAGCTGCGAAGAAGCTTTGGGAGAAGTGGAGAACCTTGTATTTCATGTATAAATATGATTTTCTGTGGTCTAATCATAGGATGATTTTCCTTCTAGTGCATGAGCATGCTCTTTATGTTTCTAACTCTATAAATGTTGGTTGCAGCAAAGAATCTACAGAACTTGATAGGAAAACATGAGGTAAAATTGCTTAGATATTCTTCGTCGTGTTTTAACTGACGCAAAGAACTGATTAAGTCTTTCCTTTTGCTTCTTCATCCTTTGTCCTTATATTAGGTACCTGTAGCAGCTGTTGTTATAATGGCTTGCAATCGACCTGACTATCTTGAGAGGACAATAGAATCTGTCTTGAAGTATGTTATATAATAATTTCTTAGTTCTAAATAAAAAAGGATTAGTGTTGTTGATTTTCAGTTCTCCAGAAAATAGTCATATGATTAGACAACTAATGATCAATCAATTCATGTTTCTCAGGTATCAGAGACCGATTGCTACAAAATTTCCACTATTTGTATCGCAGGTATGCATGTTCGGTCCCTTTTTCTTCACAAAATTGTTTTGCCGATGATTAGCATCTGATAGTCCTGCTTTGTTTCGCAGGATGGAACAAATTCAGATGTTAAAAGTAAAGCTATGAGTTACAACCAATTAACTTATATGCAGGTTTAAAATGCAAACTCTTTCTTATTGTGTCATCTAAGCATCCTGTAGAATGATGGGATCTTTGAAGTTGTTTTGCTAATGGCGCTACATCCAATAATGGAATAATTGTTTTGGAAGTTTCATTAAGTAGTAAGATAATGTTTGGGCATGTTCCTATATCCCAAATGGCTGAGTTCTATGGAAAGCTTGCGCTTTGTCAAATTAAGTTGGTTGGAATTTAGGCCAGTTCTATGTCATGACAACTTCCAGATATAAAGTTCCATTGCAGCCCTCTAAAGAGTGATTTAATGTTTAGATTTGCTGTTCAACTGGTGACTATACCTCAAATTGAAAAGGTCCTAGTGATAATAATTATGTATAGTCTATCATCTGGCACTCGTCTTCCAATACATTTGTGAAAAAGACTATGCTTTTAGATGTTCTAATTGTCCAATGACTTGCAATAAGATCTCTTTTAACAGTGGACATTCTAAATGAAAGCCAGTATACAATATGCTTAAGGTGTTTGCAGCTGGTTCCATGAGATTGAAGCCAGTATTTTGAATAGATTCACATGGAAACTTGTTTTCCCTTGAAATGCTGTTCAACATTAAATAAACTTGACATTAGAATGGTGATAAATGAAAAGATTCCTGTGTTTATCTTTTTTTGCCAAGTTAGACAGTTGATTCTGTTGCTTATATAAGATGTTTTTGTAACATAAGCAAGTTTTTTTTTTTTTATATGTCATGGTCTAGAAAAATATATCTGATACATGTTTGTATTACCTTACAGAATTATAATCTAGTTTGACTATATGGTGAGTGGCATATTGCAGTCAGTGTTAGAGAATTCTAATGGTATGGGTGATTGCAATTGCAGCATCTAGATTTTGAACCAATACATACAGAAAGACCTGGAGAATTAATCGCCTATTACAAGATTGCTAGTAAGTGTCACATCTCTCCAATCTTTCTAGTTATGAGTTATGACTTTGTTTTTAGCTATGAACATGGATTATTTCAGGACACTATAAATGGGCTTTGGATGAATTATTCTTCAACCACAATTTCAGTCGAGTAATTATATTGGAAGGTGTCGTCTATTTACTGTTGGTTTCATGTTTTTCCGTTTTCTGTATCTATTTTTTTTTTGGGTAAACTCCATTAAAAAATATTCTCTCACCAAACAGATGACATGGAAATTGCCCCAGATTTTTTTGACTATTTTGAAGCCACAGCTGCTCTACTTGACAAGGATAAGTATGCCCCCCCATCCCATTCACTCATATGTTTAAAACTCTAAATTATTCATCTCATCTAATTATTTTACATCACAATTAACTTTGCAGATCAATAATGGCTGTTTCCTCATGGAATGACAATGGACAAAAACAGTTTGTTCATGATTCTTGTAAGTCCTTTTTTAAGCAAGTTCTTTTAGCCATTTGACAAGATTTACGTGTTTGATTTTTTTCATATCAGTTAGAGTGAAAGCATTCTGAGGTTAATTTTGGCATGTTGATTATGTTTTACATCCACTGTTTTTTTTCAATGTATTTTGCAGATGCTCTTTACAGATCAGATTTTTTTCCTGGTCTTGGATGGATGTTAACAAAAACTATATGGGATGAGTTATCACCTAAGTGGCCTAATGCATATCCTTGTGTATAACACTATGTTTCAGTTACTCAAAATTGACATATTTTTCTTGGTTTATTATTCCTTGACATAATTTTACTTACTGGGATGACTGGGTGAGACTAAATGAGGTACACAAAGATCGGCAATTTATTCGTCCAGAAGTTTGCAGAACATACAATTTTGGCGAGCATGTAAGTAAGCCAATATTTGTGATTAGCATTTTGTGGATGCTCTTTTTTATCAAGAAGGTGACTCATGCCATTAAGAGATTAATTCTGTATTTCCTCATAATATTATCTGATTTTTTAATCTCATTATGATAGTTTAACACGACTGAATGCTAGAAATTGCTTATAAACATTGATAATGAAGTTGCTGCCAATACAAAATCTCAATACTGCCATGAAAATACTCACGTCTGCCTGTTTGTTCTCTTTTTTTGCTAGTGCTTGTGAAAGTTAGTTCTTCACCTACTTGTTTTCTTTTCAGGGCTCTAGCATGGGACAGTTTTTTAGACAATATTTGGAGCCTATTAAACTGAATGATGTGCAAGTAGGTATAAAGTTGCTTGATCTTGGGTTTTGTATACCTCCTCATACTTCTTATCTGGAATAAATTTTTATGTGAATTGTTGTATTAGGTCGATTGGAAGTCTTCTAATCTGACTTTTTTGATGGAGGTAATACAATTTCTTTATTCAGTCTTATATTTGCTTCAGCATCTCTATGGATGAAAAATGGACCTGGTCAAGGGAAAGATGTCCCAAACTTTCTCCAGGGCCTTCTTTAAATCTGGTTTAGTAATATACAACTTATGGGCAGGCATATACGCATACTTCTAACTGTATCTCTTTCTGGTCTTTGACAGGAAAATTTTTTGAAATATTTTGCCAAAATGGTCTCCAACGCCAGACCTATTCGAGAATCTGATCTTATTTTGAAGGCAAATAATATTGATAGTGATATAAGAATCCAGTATAATGACCAGCGGCACTTTGAACACATAGCCCGACAATTTGGAATTTTTGAAGAATGGAAGGCAATTTCTCTTTCCTATCAATTTCACTTGATTGGTCATCACCCGAAAACATTTAGATAAGGATTATCTTTGATCCATAAATAGTTGCTTATAAATTTTTGGGTGCCTTAGTACAAAGATGACACTGTTTCTTCCAATTTGTGATAGGAGTTTTGATTTTTTCAATATTTGAACTTGGTTGATATACATGTTTTTCCACATCCAGATATAACTTTTGCTGATTTCTTACTGTTATAGGAGTGATTCCCATAAGTATCAGTCTAAACAAAGAAACATATACAGGACATCTGTAGGAACCAGAACATGATTACAGAGCATTTAAAATTATGATGTTGTCATTGTTATTCTTTTATCAGTTGAATTGTTTATCAATGTGGTGATCTTCTAAGCGTATCTCTTTCTTATTGTGCATGTTGTGATGTTAAAAGCATAAAACAGACCTGCCCGGAAATCAGGAACACATGTGAACAGTCAAGTCAAATGTCAAAAAGTAGTTTAAGCTTGTGTTTCTACTTCTAGGCAAAAAAAATTGTAACAGTCATTTATTCTGAAGTCAAAAGAATTGGAAGGATCAAAGAATTATTAGTTGATCTAAATTAAGATTTTCCTAATTTTGGTTTGCAAATTGTTTTATCATAATTGCACTCAGCAATTGCAATATTTTTATCTCCTTTAATGCTGCTGGTCAACAATGGAGGCTATAATACAAGATCCTGCCATGTTGTTACTCTTTTGTGAATTACAAAGTAACTTAGAATACTGACCCACAATTACAGCTCGATAGTGAGCAGCATCTGTATCAAAACCAATTGGCTCTATTAAATCCAGCACAAGCTAGAACCTACTAGATCATCTCAAACAACAAATGGAGAATTGAACTTCTTATCATCATTTTAGACATTTACTGCTACTTTTTTCTTTTTTTTGCTATTTTCACTTTTCTTATCTACTTTGTTTCTGTTTCAGTGGTTCTGGCCATTGATTTATCATCTTTCATATGCATAAAATATTGCTTTATAGAAAAACTTCCATTGCATTACATCTTTGCGCTTTACAATATAAATCTGAATGAGATCACCTCTGTTTTTTCAGGATGGAATTCCCAGGACAGCATATAAAGGAGTGGTAGTTTTTCGCTATGGAGGTCAAAAGCGTGTATTTCTCGTCGGTCCGGATTCTCTGAGGCTGCTGGGAATAGAGTAAATTTGAATTCTAAACACCACACTAGAAGGCTTCCAGAACTCCCATGGTTGAAGGCCTGATGAAGGTGATGACCACCAAAACAACTTTAAGGTGGAAGCTTAGACGAGGCTCAGATTTGTGTACAACAGCCTTCATGTCGATGCATATTGTCAGAAGACCAAACGAAGGATTCCTTATGGGTTCATCCCAAACATTTTGGTAAGCTAGTAGATAGATATCCATGTCATGCTTGCAATGGTATAGACTTGTCTCAGTTGCATTAGTTCTCTCTTTTTCTTGATCTTTACTGGAATTCTGATTCAACATAAAGAAGAATAGTTCACGATTTCCATTAAATCTGATTTATTATTACCATCTGCATTAGTCAGCTAAATTCCATGAAGCACTTCTTTTACAAGCATCCTTTAGAAGTCACCATCCAAGAAGGTGTACAAGACATGTATGCATGTCTCTTTGCATAAAGCTCTAAAAACCCTTTTTTTTTCTTTCTTTTATGAGAAATTCCGAAGCACTCGACCTCTTCTTCTCTCTCAAAAATAAGATGATGGAGTATTTATAGAATGAGTAGATCCTAAAATTAAAGACATTTGCCTTCACAAAGAATATTTTCCATAATTGGATTGCTTATATTCTACACTGCCTCACTCAAAAATTATCTATCATCTCCAACATCTCGACTTTTCTTTCAAGTTAGCATACTTCTTTTGAGAAAATTCATATTTCGTTTATGACTTTTTCTGTTCGTTATAATTCTTGAAATATTTCTTTGATTAGATAATCAAAGTAGTATCTGATTATATCATTCATAGAAGATTTATAATATTTTTAAACAGACTTTTAATGTTTTGATAGAGGTCAAAACATTATATATTTATTCAAAATCTAATATAAATAGAGATTTTTTTGAAAAATAATGAAATATATTTTTCAAAAAAATGATTTTTTAAAAATATGAAAAATATGAATTCACTCAAAATCTTTTTACTTAATATTCAAAATAAATTAAAATTTTAAAGAAATATGACATGAAGCTCATGAAAAATATTACTTCATAATAGATGAAAACTAAAATGTCGCCACCTCCATTTCCATCCGAGTCAACTCATTAACTCGGATTCCAACCGTGAACTGTCACAAACTAGAAAACCATCACAACCGTCCACCAACACGAACGAAATCTCGACCGTCCATCTAATCCGTTCCCGGCAATCGATGCCTCTTCGTCTCTATAAATTAACCGAAGGCGGTGGAATAAGTGAGGACGAATTAACTCGAAGAATCGGATCCCATTTCCTTCTCCTGCCGCTTTCGCTTTCGTTCTGGAACTTTAGGGTTTGGGGCGCAGTCACGAATCGGAGTTGATTCGTCTCTTCGGTTTCGGTCGAGTTTGGTTCTGTGATCGATCTGAGATTGATCCTCGTCTTTGCGGCCAAGGATTTTAGGGTTCCTTGACCTGTTGTCGGGAATCGATGAACGACCCGTCGTATATGATGAACCGTGGCTTCGGGATCTGGCCGGCGCCGCCGCCCCTGGCGGAGGATCCTATGGGGTTTCCGAACCCCGCTCGGCCTCCCCCGCGCTTTGCCATCGGCGGTGCACCCAAGTCGGGTCGGATGAACTGGAAGGGTAAGAAAGCTGCCGGCATGCGGAAGAACGCGGCATCCGGTGGGGCGGGAGGGGGGCCCGTGGGTGGCGGAATGGTCCCCCTTGGCGGTGGCGTCTCCGGTTACAAGCCGCCGACCCTCCACGAGCTCCAGTACCAGAACCGCGTCAAGGCGCGCAGGTTCTACCCGAAGAAGAAGTTCGCTCGCTTCGCCCCCTTTGCCCCCCGGAACACGACCTCTTTCATCATCCGCGCCAAGAAATCAGGCGGGATCGCGCCGCTGGTCTCGCCGTACCCGGTGACGCCAGCGGTCCTCCCGACCCCCAAGCTCTCCCCGACGCGCGAGGACCTCGCTGACATGGTCAAGGAGGAGTGGGGCGTCGACGGTTACGGGTCGATGAAGGGCCTGATCCGGCTCCGATCGCCTACCTGCCACGATACGCGGCCCTCCGCCGCTGCCGGCGGGGAGGAGGACGACGAGGACGAGGAGGGGTCGGGCGAGAGCGATGTGGAGGAGCACCTGGAGGTGGAGCGGCGGCTGGACCACGACGTGAGCCGGTTCGAGATGGTGTACCCCGGGGAAGAGGATCACGACCTGGAAACCGACTCCGGGTCCGACCTGCTCGTTAGCAGGGTGGACGACCAGGACGCTCACATTGCACAGCTCGAGGAGGAGAACCTGACGCTAAAAGAGAGGCTTTTCCTGATGGAGACGGAGATGGCGGAGCTCAGGCGGAGGCTGCACGTGCTTGAGGCTCGAATCATCGGGAGGGAAGATAACAAAGACGACGATAACAACAACAACAACAACAACAACAAGAACGCCATCAACAGCGGAAAGCCCATCGAGGTGGTGGTGCCGGAGAACGAAGAGGACGGGGCGGAGCTCTCCGACGATAGCAGCGGAGCTCCGATGTTGGAGTGAGATGAGGTATGGAAATTGACTTCTTCTTTTGTGTGCCTAAATTGACGACGAAGAATCGCATTGAATTTGTGGATTTGTGGTTTCTCAGCGATTTGATTATTGGATTCAAATTTCTTCTAATTCTTGTTGGGAAATTTTGTGGCTTGAATGTGAAATTTCTTCTAAGTATACTGCCTTATGACGTGTTTTGACTACAGGCGGATTCAGAGCACAGGCAGCGTCAGGTAGAGTTGAAGATGTTTCAAGCAGCCACCTGTGACTGACCAGAAAACTACCTTATAGAAAAGGCAAAATTACCAATTTATCTCTGTATGTTTTCTTATAAATTTAATTTTAATATGTATATCGGTCGAATGGATATTATTGGGAACGACATATGTGAATGTTTAAACATTTAAGACATGTGAAATTTAACTTTTTAATTTTTTCTATTAGGTATTGTTAAGTTTAAAGCATTTAATAATATAAATTAAATAAAATAATATTTTATTTATTTTTTGAAAATGCAAATTAACTCTTATAAAAATACAAGTTTAATATTTATTATTATTGATAATTTATTAATGAAATGATGATGTTTGAATCTCGTTTTCGTTATTTATTTTTTATAAAAAATTATAGGTAGAGTATTTACTGTTTTTGACAATTCATTAATGAAATAATAACAATACGTGGCGGTCCTTTGAGTACTTATATTTCCTGGAGCCTGAGTGAAGCTAGATTGGTGAGCACAGTATCCTTCCATGGTTTGAACGAATCAACGACACATCAAACCCGTAATTCTCGTCCACCGGATTCCATCATCCCCTCTCCATCCAACGGTCCCAACGGGAGTATTATCCATAATCGAACGGTCAGGATCGCTCGGATCACCTCAAGCCTGTGGACGACGTCCCCTCGCTCGCGTCAGGAGCGCTTCACGTCCACCAGTCGCACGGCGGCGATGTGTCCGAAGCCCGACCTCAACCTCCGTCCCCCGCCGCCCTCCGGCACGTAGCTCTCGCTAAAACCTTACTAGGGGAACCCATCAAATGATGCTGAGATCCGTCCACCTCCCGCTCGGATTTGGTGTCTCGCCCCTGCTCCGATGCCTTCCTCGCTTCTCTGGCCTCGCCTCCTGCTCCTGGTCCAGGATTTCCTCCTCTCCTGAAGGATTGCCGCTTGACGTGCCTTATTCTCGTCAACATGGTGTATTCAGAGCCTTTCGGATGTCTTCCGGCGGTCCGGGCACCAGCCCCGATGTGGATGCCGCCCTCGGGTCCGCCGTGGCGCAGCCTGCAGTGAGTATCATGCGAATTTCTCTTTGATTAGGAGGAAAATTTGGTCTTTTATTGGTTATTGCGTTTTCTTTATATTCACCAATGATGGATTGATATAAATTGGCGTCTTCCTTTATGCTAATCTTTAGTGAGTGCAACACTATTTATGTCAATGCTGAAGCTACAGACAAATTGTCGTAGTTATTGGTACAACTGGGTGATAGAAGGAAGAAAATGGATTAAATTTTAATGGCAACATAGTGGGGGAGATAGTTTGACTGGTGTTTTGGAAGTCAAGATCCATTTTGTGGCTTTTGTTTTACTTCTGCTTACTTCATCGTTTTAGCATTTTATTGTTGCAGATTCAGATGCCCAAGATTTGCTTCTGCCATTCCTGTGGAAATCCAACTAAGCAAGTTATACCGGATGGAGAAAAAAAGATAAGACCGGTTTGTGTGGTATGTGGGAAAATCCACTATCAGAATCCCAAAATGGTATGATCAATGATCTGTGCAATTTGTTGCTCATGTTGATGCTTTACGTAGTTGTGATATGTTTTGTTATCAAAATGATTAGTTGAACATGAAAGTATATGTCCTCCCACATACATTAATGTTTTTCTCTTTAAGTCTCGTGAATGTGTCTCTTCTTCCCTCTTCTTCCTTCTTTCCCAGCATATTCATCCATCTGTGAAGGCAGGAGCTGTCAGAGACATAACACCTAATGTCCAGCGCATGCTCATGTCTTATACGTGTCTCTCGTATGTAAATGGCACGAATTTGCCGTGTTGGGTTCCTAGATTAGTCACAAGGCTACGGTTGAAGCGGCTTTCTCTTCAGAGGACTTGATGTTGCAAGCTTATCTGAAGGGAAAGTTGCTTATGATGGCTGAAGCTTTTGCTTTATGTGAACGACCTCACTTTGGTCTTACGGTGGAGTTTTAACATCATTGTCAAGGAACATTCAATCATTCTCATTAATTTCATTAATAAAAGTTCTTGCCTGCTTGAAATGTCAGATGTGTCATCGTATCTGATATATTTCTTATTAACAAAAGAATCCATCAAGAAAGCATGACAAACTTGGATATTTTTTACAGACAGGATCATGAACCACTCTTAACTGATGTATTCATTCTGCAGTTACGTTATATTAAATTTCAATTGATAATATCTCCTTGTTTTAGAAGCTTCTGTCAGTTGCTATTCCATTCCTTACTAAATGTCTGCAATATGATATTGGTCCTGACAAGAAGTATGCTTGCACAACTTATTTATTCAATTTGGTGATCGAGTTTTTCAGGTAGTTGGTTGTCTGGTGGAGCATAATGACAAGGTTCTGCTTTGTAAACGGAAAATTGAGCCGTCTTATGGCCTTTGGTGCTTACCTTGTCCTCTCTTTTCTGTTGATTGGATATTTGGTTTTACGCTTTTACTTGTATTAATTGCTTGAGAATGGAAACCTAAGCAATTAGTTCACTCTAAGGTTTTTCTTTTTTTTTCCTCTTTATGTTCAGTTATGTGGCTCTAAATTGTAGGTATCTTGAGATAACACACGTTTTATATGTTGAAGTGTTAAGACACAATGTAGTAATATACTAAAAAGGTTAGAAAGCACGAAAAAACTACAATTACTAATTATAAAAGAATATGTCCTATATAACATGTCTTTAAAAATTAAAATTTTGTAACAGTGTCTAGATATATTGAATCACTACCATCAATTCCTATTTCCAATCTTTGGTTCTTTTGCAAATACATCTACATGTTCTAAAAATCAAAATGCATGATCAATATTTATTGTGAATATTTGTTCATGCTTTACATCATGTATGAGTCTTTAGATTTAAGCTTATATACTATTGGAAAAGAAAAGTACTGAGGTCTCAATCTTGGCAGTTCAAATCAGAAGAAACATGAAGATCAACACCATCGACTTCTTAACCGTATCAGGTCAATTATGAAATGAATCTCAAATCTGATAAGTCAACACCATCAAATATGATATGCAATAATTTAATGTTGAAATGATGAACTAGATGTAATGAAGGTCTTTTTTTATGTGTATCTATTGAGAAAAATCTAAGAATAAGCAATTTTGATATCAGAACTTATGTTAATTTGAAAAAAGATATAGATTTAGGAATGTGATTTCTCCTGGACTGGTTAGTACTGGCTGGTATTGCCGGTCCAAATGTGAACCAGGATGCAGATCACCTTATCCCTGTCTCTAAGTGAGTGGTCCAAATCTGCCGCTTATAGTTTGCATGCAGACTAGGGACTTGTGATGTCGCCCACCTGTTGCTCGTCATCCCTGGACCTCCCGTACTTCTCCTTCTCCTTTCCCCTTCTTGGTACCACGATACATACTGGCATATCGTGTGGTGGTAGACCTGCATGAACTGGATCCGTATTGCTTCAGCCATGAACCAATACATGTCCAGTACTCAGAACTGCAATCGTTAAAATAAGATACATCAACACTTCTTGATTTGAGATTGAAGACACTATCACCAGCAGCTTCTTCACAGACTCGAAGGCATGATTCAGTATAAAATGAAAGAATAAAAGAGAAAAAGGAGTAATAGAAATGGAGTGGACCCACTGATTTATATTACACAAGTTGCAGAACCTTAATTGAAATTTTCTGAGGGACCTGAAGGAAATGGCCTACAACATATTTTAATGCTTCTTTTTTGCATAGGTGCATCTTTTGTTGGTTTGCTGAACATGCAAAGCATTGTCAGATTATATAATTTTCTTTCTAAGTTTTATAAATAGCGTAGATCAAGTTTAATGGAGCTGGCCCTCAATTTGGAGGCCCACATTTGCTTTTCTTCTTCTGAATCCTCCCAATATGCCCGTAGTTTTACTCTGATTATGTACATTAAATATGCCGTCCATATGATCTGTCTTGAGAAGAATGTGGTCTAATTATTTAATTTTCAAATCTGCAGGACACTTCCAGCTGGTTTCTTGGAGATTGGAGAGTCTGCTGCAGAAGGGGCAGCTAGAGAAACTTTGGAAGAAGCATGTGCTGAAGTTGAAGTCCTTGCACCATTTGCTCAGTTAGACATACCTCGCATTGGCCAAGTGAGATAACTTTGTTCTGCTGCTAATCTATATCTGGATAAAATCTTTATAGTATCTTGAAAATGAAGTAGTATGTCCAATCTCATGTGCAGTACAGAGTTACATCATCTTCCGAGCAAGACTGAAGACACCTCATTTTTCACCAGGCCCTGAGTCACTGAAGTGTGCACTTTTTGCGTTGGATGACATACCATTTGATTCCCTTGCATTTTCTTCAATCATTGTTACTTTGAAGATGGTTAGTAGAGTTTTGCAATTATTCTCTCTTGACTTGCTATCTCTTTTTGCCGAAGCCGATTTATTGTTGGATTCTATCGCACTGATAACATTTGGAACTTAGGTACAGATGAATTAGTTCACAGTCACTACTAATGTTGGTCATTCTCGACTCTTTTTCACTGTGGTTGCAGTATATCGAAGACACCAAATCTGGAAATCTCAAGTTTCACTATTGCACCATAAATAAGAGGTAAGCAAAGGTCTTACATCTCTTAAAAAACCCTAGTATATCTGTGCCTTTCATCTATAGAAACAATATTGGAGTTAACTGTCACCAGCTAGTGGCCATCTTATCTGAACTTTTCTGGATTCAAATTATCTTTTACTTCAATGTATTTGCAACTTTAATTTTAAGAATTTAACCTAGCTTTTCCAGATCCTTCTGCAATAAATAGTTCTGCCTAGAACTGGACTAACTTCTTTCACTTTAACCTGTAACAGACCAGGTGCCAGCCCGTCTGATCCTCGTGGTTTCGATGTGGATCAACGTTTACATTCGTAGGATGATTCATCAGGATCAACATGGTTGGTCGGCGAGACTTGAATAGAATTGCGGCTGACAGATATTTCGATCCACAGAGAGGTTTTTCTTCAGGATCAGATGGGTCTTTTGTACTCCATGCTGTGACGGTGAATCAAGTGCTTTTGGCAAGATTAGATCTACATCTGAAATGTTCATTTTCCCAGTATTGAAGAAATAACAAAATAAAGTTCATGTGTAATATGATTACTTTGTGATGGTAGATGAGTAAGGATTAAATTGGTATACCATAAAGAATGGTATTCTTTGAAATTTGAGGTCTTTTTCAGTGATTTCAGAAACTTGATGCGATGCTAATTTTTTTTATTTGTCTTTGAAAGATCAAAATAATTTGAATTATCGCTAACCGGTTGATTATATTAGGTTGAACAGTTCCATCAGGAAAAAAAAAATGAAATAAATGGCACAATCATTCAAACATGGAAAGTAGTTTCCTTTTTTTTTTGAAGATTTTTGTCAAACACCCTTTAAAATTGACCCAAAAATTTTAGTCTATTAGAAAATTATGTTTCGGTTTTCAAATATATCATCATGCAATTCCATCATTTTATTCGTCCATATTTATAATCTTAAAGCCGCTTCTACATCTTGAAAAGCTTTTCGGTAATATATATATTTATAAATATATATATTTATAAATCTTGAAAAGCTTTTTGGTAAATATACATAAAATATGCTTCTTTCATATATTTTCTAATATATATATATATATATATATAATGAACCGTCGATTAAGAAATTATCGATTTTGGTTTTTAAAAAAATAAGTTATAATCAAATTATTCATGTTAAGTTATTTGAAATTGGTCAATCATCAGATCGATTTGATTCCGATTTAATTTTTGTTCGATTTTGATTCGAACCAAACCGTGCGAAGGGTAAGTTTTCTTTGCTATGGTAAGCTTCAACTCCTACTTTGTGACACCCGCCCACCTATTCTTCGTGTCTTGTCTCGTTCGGAACCAACGATTCGTGTCTTCGGCTCGTCACCGTCGCCTGCCAGATCGCAAGAAACACAGCAACGTTCCTACCTCCCACGTCACCGATCCGAGCCACACTAGACTAACCCATCTAGACCGTCAACCAGGAATCCAACGACTCATTACCAATCGTCTCCCCATTTCCCGCCTCCCATCCCAAATTCCGAACACAAATCCCTCCATTTCCTTCACCCAAATCCCTAATCCCCCCTTTCTATAAATTCCCTCGTCTCGCCGCCTTCTTTCCACCTCCAATTCATCCCTTCTTCTACCTTTCTTTTCTTGGATCGATCTGCGCCATGTCTGGTCGCGGTAAGGGAGGCAAGGGGCTGGGCAAGGGCGGCGCGAAGCGCCACCGCAAGGTTCTCCGCGACAACATCCAGGGGATCACCAAGCCGGCGATCCGTCGTCTCGCCCGCCGTGGTGGCGTAAAGCGAATCTCCGGTCTCATCTACGAGGAGACCCGCGGCGTCCTCAAGATCTTTCTCGAGAACGTCATCCGTGATGCCGTCACCTACACCGAGCATGCCCGCCGCAAGACTGTTACCGCCATGGACGTCGTCTACGCACTAAAGCGCCAGGGTCGCACCCTCTACGGGTTCGGAGGCTGATTTCGTTCTTTGGCGGTGCTGGCGATGGAAGTGTGGGTCGCAAGTGTTAGGGTTTTGCGTTCTGAAATGGCTGATGTTGTCTTGTAAAAAGGACCTACCTTTGGTTGCGTTGTAACAGGAGAACTGTAGCTTTGTGTTATCAAGATGTATGCCTATGGATTTCCAGTTGCAGTGGTTGGCATTGGCATACCTTTTTCTTAGTGACGAAAGGTTCTTGCTTTGATTTCATATTTGGTTTATGATACAGAGGAAGAAAGTTTGTGGTAAGAAGGCAACAGCTTTGTGGTTTCCTTGTGACCATAAATGTAGCTTTCTTTTGTACATTTCAGTTCTTGTGGTTTCTTCTTGGCTCTTGCATCGTTTATTCTCGTGTCTCTGTTTCTCGGGAAGCCATGCTGTGTTTGTGAATGGTGCTTGTTCGCAGCAGATGACCAAAATCTCTGCTTTTGGTGAGTAGGAGACTCGAGATGGTTCAGATTCAGCTAAATTTGAGTGGTTTTCACACGCAAATTAGCAGTTAATTGGAATTGGTGGCAGCTCCTAACAGTTTAAAGTAGCCATTACAACTGAGATAGGGAGTTCAATAGGAGCATCACAACTGGTCTGGTTGGGAGGATGGAACGTAGAAGTATTTCTAAGATTAAATTTTTATTATGAGAATTATTGTGGAATAGATTCGACCTCTGATTTTATTGATAATTATGCGTTCTCAGGTCCTAACTAGTCATGTTTGTAAATATGGTGAGTAGAGACCTAAAATAAAACTAGATATTTTATTTTCATAATTATAAGAATTCGAATATAAAATTTTTTAATGTAAACATCAAAATGCTAAAGAGACCTAACATAATATGTAATTAGCCCCCTCTAAGACCAAGCATAAAATGTCTCTATACAAAGGTAGGTACTAAGGTAATTGGACGATAATAAGCAAATAAAATAAGGTAATGAATTCTACAAGCAAGTTTTATTTATTCTTACGTTATCGAATTTATCAACGAAAGTATGAAAATAATAAGTAAAAAGATAATTTCAATATTTCAGTTATGTTTATCATGATGACGAACGACGATATCATCGAGGCCACACGTGGTTATTGGGAGTGAGGAGGGAGAGTGATGGTGAGAGAGGAAGTGATCATATAGATACTGATGTTTTGCATCTATGTCAGCACCACTCAATAACTACATCAGTGCTACTTTGCATTTACGTTGACGTTGAAGTAGATGTAACGAAAAGATCACTCAACATTTGCATTGATATTGACGCAAATGTAGAGCGATGAAAAGATTGTTGGCATTTGCATCAATGCCAACGTAGGTGCAGAGCGATGCTGCCTTCCCTCATATTGTTGTCGATGTCGATGCAAATGCATAGTATCAACATCTACGTCGTCACTTCACTTCTCGCTATCACTCTCTTTCCTCATTCACAATACTCACTTGTAACTCCCAACAACGTTGTCATCCACTACTACAAAAAAATTAACTAAAATATTAAAATTATTTTTTTGCTCGTTATTTTCGTGTTTATGATGTCGTTACGATAAATGAAACTAAATGTTTCACTTTTGTAATTATAAGGATTTCAATAAAAAAAATTTAAGTTTAAAAAATATTAAATTGATTTAGTTACAAGAGATAATATGTAATTAACTCTCTTAAAGGTCCATGTAAAAATTTTCGTACATGTGTGTGGAAGGAAGTGTACAATTAACAAATTCAGAATGTACGATTGTGCTCATAATTGGGGGTGGATTTTTTTTATTTTTGGGTGTCTTCACTTACCAATTTTTTAGCTCTTGACTAATTTATAATAGATTTCTTTATGTTAGAAAAAGAACTCTGGGAAGATAACTCATTTCCATTTAGAGTTTTGTCAAGAGATTAACGTAATTAATTTTAAACATATACCAAGAATTACTAATGATTCTGCACAGATATTAGCTCTAACTGGGGGAGGAAAGCTAACTATATCTATTTACCTCGGGGATAATTTTGACTGGCAGTTGATGTCAACCTCTTTTTTGTCCGCTCTTTCTGAGTTTTGATGATTGCTTTTCCTTTAAAAGGAGAAACTTAGAACCATTAGTATATCCATTCTTGGGTGCAATAACATGATTCTTTGGTGTGGACTACAGTCACTTGTAGTTGACTAAATCAGAACTCACTCTGGCTTCCCATTAGAGAGAGAAGTCAGAACGTTGACCTCCCAAAAGAGAGAGAGGGATATTTTCTCTATGATGACTTTGTAATCGTTCAGTGACCACAGATATTTTTTGAAGTCAGCTCATCCCATGAGATATGGATCATATCTCTTTGTTCTAGTGGAAGCTGCCAACTGGTAATGGTCCATGTCTCCATTCCCCTTTCTCTCTCTCTCTCTCTCTCTCTCTCTCTCTCTCTCTCTCTCTCTTTTCTCCTAATAGGTTCAAGTTGAAATCTTGTAGAACATGCATTCTGGTAATTGACTTACAATAATATACATTCTTTTTCCTATAAGCAAAAATAAATCTGATGATCACACCAATTCATCGCAGCTGCAACTTACAGATCTGCTATTTCTTTGATCCGAAATAAAAATCACACTCCTTCAGAGAGAGACAATCTGTCACACTTGCCTCCAATGGCAGCTGAACCAAAAGCCATTGACACATATAAAAGATAAGAGAGACAAAAAGCTGCACAAACAACAAGTCAACAAACATTTCCATTGGTGCTGCAAGAGCTCCCTTGCAAGCTGAGACCTTCTCTCAAGAAAGCAAGCAGAACAAGTGCAAGGCCGAGCTCCGGGTTACTGATCATTCTCCGGTCACCGCAAAAGTTTGCTTCTTTTGTGTTTCCGTTCCACGCTCTCATTGAAAAGAACTCCCATAAGCACAAGTTCCTTTTCCATTAGAAGTTGCGAGTGATCGGTATGTTATGTATGCACACATCACCAACCAATCCATTCTGTTTCTCCACCTAACAGTCAAGAGACATAACAACAAACATGTAGTTGTATCGTCTTCTTGGCCCGATGTGATGGACAGGGTAGTGTTTCAGTGCGACAGCGTGCTGGCGCCGCCGCGGTCGGCGGCCTTGGCGCCCGCGGCAGCGCCATCGGAGGTCGCGCCGCAGCTGTGGCACCGCGACGGCGGGGCGGGGACCACCAGGACCCTTCGGCAGGAGGGGCAGGACGAGTGAGAGCGGAGCCACGTGTCGACGCAGCAGGCGTGGAACCCGTGCCCGCACTGCGGCAGGACGCGGACATCGTCGCCGTCGGCGAACTCGGTGAGGCAGATAGCGCACTCCACCAGCTCGACGCCGCCAGCGGCGGCGGCAGAGGAGTCGAAGGAGAGCGTCGGTAGCGCCCGGAGGACCTTCTTCTTCAGGCCCTTGCTGGGTGGGGGGGGCGGGCCGGCGGTGGAGGATGAGGAGGACGAGGTGGATGAGCGGCGGATCCAGGCGCAGCGGGCGACGATGGCGAGGCCGATGACGCAGATGAGGGCACAGAGCAGCGCGGCGAGGACGACGACCACGTCGGAGTCGACAGGAAGCAAGGACGGCGGCTCCGCCTTCCGCGGCGGGTCCGAGGACTGGAGAAACCTCGCCGGAGAGCGCATTGCCTCTCACTACAAAGCCAAGAGGAAGGGGGAAGGAAGCAGAGCAGCAGAAGAGAGGAGAGGGGGAGGAGGGAGTTTGTTTGGGGAGTCGAGACCGAGCGGGAGCTCCGCATTTATAGAAGGCAAATTGAAGTGGTCACCGCGTCAAGATTCGTGTTTCATCAATTATTACTCGTTATTACAGCACATATCTTTCAACCTTTTTTGGATAATGATCGCAATGAAAGGTGTTGGTAAAGGCTTCGATAGATTCCGAGTTCGAATCCCATCTTCAACTCATCATTTCTAAAAGACTTTATAATTCTAATAAAAATAATTTAGTAATTATCAAAATAACAACTATGTATGATATTTATTTGGCTAAGTTACATGTGGTAATGAACAGAGCAAGCAAAGCCTAAGGATGTCTATTACTTGCTGTAACACCACAGCCAAGACGGGATAAAATGGGTAAGGCTAATCCTATCTGCAACACGGCAACGTGTTATGTTCCCATTCAATCTCATGTGCCGCCCTCTTCTTTTCGTGCCGACCTTTTCCTTTCCTTTAATAGCTCAGCTCATCTTTTGGTTTCCTCATGTATCATCTAAACCAACATGTAATAAAGGAGGACACGAGTTGATTTCATTGCCTGGATTTAGCATTGTATCCAACTCAATAGTGTTCTGCTTTTAGTTTCCTTGTAAGAGGATGCAAACTAGTGTGTTTTCTTGTGCTCAAACTTCCCTTTGCTTGTTTCCAAGGCATTAGTGCATGCAAGGTGCTCGATGCACGGATAAGAGCAATCAGCGAGCGACTTCCGCACGGCATCACTCGTTCGAGATCTCCAAATCAAATCGTCGAACAGGACATAGGCAAGACCTTCTTCACACGACTCTTTTCTGCCACCTTCATCACCATCGTGACAACAGTAATTTGCCATATTTTACATGTGCCTGACACCATTTTATGAGGACATCAGGATGACACGAAAACCTTTGTGATATCTATCACATGTAGAGGACAAGTCTGGTGGATGTGTTCCAGGAAACTGGTGCCTTGGTCACTAGTGGGGATGCCAGAATTGAGGCACAACATCCACAAGGAGATGACCGAGTGGGATTAGCTGAAGAGATCACTGAAATGATGGCCACGAGGAAGAAAGTTCCCGCAGAGGATTGACATGTCTCACCAAACAATAAACTAAAACTTCAACCACACAGCTCAGATCCTCCACAGGGAATTCACTGGCTATGGTTGTTGATCACATGCACAATGTCTGGAGAAAAAGGAAAAGGCACTATAACGGAGGCTGACAAAAGGAGGAGGAACCCAGTCACAATTAGCCAGTGAAACAAAAAGATGTCAGTCCTTGGCTGGCTTTATGAATGTGAAAGTGGTGGCTGGCGATGGTGGTGGTGCTGTCGGCACAGTTCTACTGGTAATGATATGTAGGTCAATGTGGAGCAGCTTTCCCTTTCCAGTTTACTTTGTTCTAGTTTTCCTGGTCACAGTTCGTATGCCCATCTTCTTCTTCCTTATCCAGTCAAACGGAAGCAGAAAAATAAAAGGAGTTCTTTGCGCCCTCATCTTCTCTTAGGTCACTCTATCCGGTTGGATAAAGGTGTACTCAAGCAGAAACAAAGATGAGTGTCGACGATGAATCCCAGCTTTGGAGGTGGATTCTGATGTAGAAGGTTAACTGCATGCCCAACAGTTGATGTGATCTCTTCATGGTGTTGCTCTCCTTTCGACTTCATCGAACCCCATCCCATGGCCCGCAGCAGTGACGAACAAAAAGAAGAGGCTCGTGAAGATTCACCATTGAACACCAAGGAAAAGCATTTAATCGGGATGTTGGGCTACCAATAATTTGGATCGAACCATTCCATTATTTGTGAGGTGAAACTAAACAACATGCTTCTTCCTCCCTTTCATTCATTGGCTCGGAGTTACCCCTCACGCCATGAGAGTGTCTTTCAAGTTCCTGTATGGTTTCAGGACACAATTGATTGAAAATGATCGAGCATAAGTCCTGAACACTTATAGGGAAGAGAGAATATATATCATATTGAGAAGTAATTCATATCATATCATATCATATCATACCAAGGACTGTTTCTCTCACAAGCCTTATCTACCACAAGGAGATATCTGAAATCAATGTGTGTCACTCTGTCAGAAACATCTTTCACATGATCATATCTCGGCCACCACCAGTTATGGAGCGAATACATGAACAGCCCATGAGTTTGGTGGTGCACATGAAACAAGAACCAAGCAAGCGCCTGATTCAAGTGATATCTGCATGAGAATATATCTTGGCTTCCTAAAAATGTTTGGTAAAGCCATAATACATTCCATTCTTTCAATCCAAAAGAAAGAAACTCATTAGAGAAAGGTAAAAGAACTGAACATATACATACATACATACATACATACATACATATATATATATATATATATATATATATATATATATATATATATATATATTCTCTTAGTGTCACATCTTAAAATAACATTCTGAATTTATCTTAAATTAGAAAAATTATCAATCATCCACAATCTAAGCCTAGAATGCAAGACATAAAATTTGAGGAAATAAAAAATATTAATTTTTCGTTCACATATATAACACTTATACAATTTATGATAATTCAATACTTCATAGCCAACTCAAAATTTATTAACAAACACTTATCAACTTACAAGAACAAGAATTACCATAATCATAAAAATAACCGTTGATCATAAATTTATATTAATATAAAACTCCATACTTAACATTTCAAACTTTTAAAATACGAGAGATCCTTTAATCATACATCAATTTATTTTTAAAAAATAATATTATAAGTAAAATATACTTTTATAATAACATCATGTCAACCCATCAAAAACTTACCAAGATCTTCTAACGTTCCATTGCCTCAACCCAAACCTAATATTAGGGTAAGTACCAAGCTAAGCTGAAAATTTTATATAGCAGTAGAGTAATATATAAAACTTAGCAAGTGCCTACTATATTCAAAGACATCCGATCATGGATACAAGAATCATATATATCATTTCATTAGATGCAAGAAACAAATAATATATAAGATACTCAATATCAAGATGCAACTCATTATCTCAAGAATAGAGTCATATTTGACATTTCATTTATATCGAAAGAGTATATAGAAACACATAAACATGTATTTTAGAAAAATATATTAAAAGAGCATAGAGATTAAAATGAAATCATAATATAGTATGAACATTAGTCTCTCATGTCTGAAAGTTCCATCCACCCTTGTTTGAATGAAGTCATTGGGGACGATAAGAGTATCAAAGGCTTTACAGAACTCTTTTTTTTTTATTTCTGATAAAGATTCATATTATTTCACAAATATCAAAATATAAAAAGAACATTCTAAGCAAATTTATTTAAAGTAATAAGAATAAATGATAAGAAATATATAACGGGAAGAATTTTAGTTGAAATCAAATTTACATAGATAAAGCAAGAATTGATTCAAAGTAATATTAGTTGAAATCAAATTTACATAGATAAGAAATATATGAAGTAATATCAAGTGAATTAACATATGCATAATTTATTCAAAGTAAAAAGAATAAATGATAAGAAATATATGACTCATTTAAGGGAAGAATTTTAGTTGAAATCAAATTTAAACAGATAAAGCAAGAATTGATAAATCTGAAAATAATGTGTTCTTATACAATTTGTAAGGTATATTTTAGAAAAATATGTCAAAAAGCAGAGAGAGTAAAATGGGATCATAATATAGTATGAACATTAGCCTCTCATGCTTGGGAGCTTTATCCACTCTCATCTTAATGAGGTCATTAGGGGTAACAAGAGTATCACAAGCTCTACACATAACTTTTTTTTTTTTTTTTTCATTTTTAGGAAAGTTCATATTATCTCACAAACGTTAGAGTATAAAAACAATAAAAGAAGTAAGAAAGTTCAAATATATAGATTACACATATGAAACAATAAAAAAATATATATGTGTACATATGAAATAATATCAAGTGGCATAACATATGCACAATTTATTCAAAGTAATAAGAATCAGCAATATGAAATATAAGAGTTTAAAACAGCAATATATATGACTTATTTGAAGGAGAAATTTTAGTTGAAATCAAGTTAAAAAAAAATATAGAAGTAAGAATTGATAAATTTGGAAATAAATGTGTTTTGGTAGAATTTGTAAGGTATATTGTAATAAATATTTGGATAAGAAATTGTATTCTAATTTATTCAAATTAGATATTGTTAGAAAAATATATGAGTATACTTTTAGAGGAAATAAGCTCTGTACAAATTGGAGTTATATAAAAAAATTACATGTAATATAATACCAAAGAGATTAGAACATATTATCTCCGTTAAGTAGAATTCAAGGGATTAAAAGAAATAAATATTTAGATAATCATTTATACTTCAAATCAGTCAAATAAAATATTAGAAAATATATTTAAGAGTTTAATTTCTAATAAAAATAATTTTGCTCGAATCTAAATTTTATACAAAATATTATAATTGAAAAATATAAATAGACAGAATTAAAAGGATTAAAAGGATCAATTAAAATAAATGTTTGGGCAAGTATATTTATATCAAGTAAGATCAAAAATATATATGAGAGTACAGTTTTTAAAGAAATAGGCTTTGCATAAATCAAAATTTTACACAAAACATTATAGTTAAAACAAGATAGATAGATAGATAGATAGATAAGAAGTCTTATAAATTTCAGATTAATAAGTTTTATAGCTCAATTGAGGTTAATGTTATTAGAAAGGGTAAAACTTTACAAATTACTCATAAACAAGAATGAATCAGAGATCAAAATCACTATAGAATAGGATAGAATACTTCTCCTTCAATTCCTCTTCTCTTCCAAGATATATTACAATAAGTTTTTAATTTGATAAATTTTCTCATTTTTCTTTTATAATTATCTAGGTTTAGCTAATAGAAAATATGACAATGTAACAAACATACAACAAAAAAATATCATAGGTATAAAAATATAGCAAATATGGATAACATACTCCCTAGGTTAGCTATTTACTTTCTTTTTTTCTTTACTAAATATAAATATTTCACAAATCATATTCAAATTCTAGGATTCACAATTAGGTCCATAGCATTTTATATTAAAATAATTAAATATATATTATAAATAATTTAACAATAAAATATATTACAACCTATTCTGGACTTGCATAAATTTTAATTTGAAAGACACCTCCCATTCTTCTTGTTGTGGTCAGAGTCATTTGTCTTGCCACATCCATCTATGTCAGCTTGTGACAGGTGACTGAGGCTCTTCCAGCTCTTGAATCATCGCTGAGTTGTGAGACACTGAGATGAAGACGCCACGCAAGTCACATGTATCGGATGGATCATCGAATAGCTGCACCTGCACCAGAGGAAACCTCCCTCGGTTGCTGTTCCCCTCACTGCCATTTCTTGCAGACATCCATCTCCACAGGGAACTGCTGCTTCATGGACAATGTGCATCTCTGCACATGTTCTTGTCCCATCGATTCAGTGTCAAGAAGCTAATGGCCTTCGACTAGGAGCCTCAAACATAGGCTTCTCTTTGCTAAAGAATCTTGGTATATCCTGCAGAATTGGGTGAAGAGGACTTGTGTGGCTGTGGCTGCTACAGCAAAAGCTCATGTGAGAGCTTCAGCAGTCGATGTGATTGGCTTCACTTTGCCTCAGAACTGAAAGAGAGAGACATCAATCATTGCCTTCAGTACAGAGAAACATAATGTAGCTGATGACCAACAATCCAATGAGAATAAAAAGAAGGCATATGTCAATGATATAAATAATATATCATGTGTTATGTGGGCTTATATCTCAAATAAAAGCTTAAGCTTTTGGGATATATAATAATCAATCATCTAATTCAAAGCTTTTTCGAGAATAGAAATTAAACTTCTTAGTTATGTTTGATGAATAATAAAAAGAGATAAACTCAATGCAAATAAAATAGACTTCCATAAAAGATCTCGAAAGGATTAATACAGGCAAAATATTACTTGCATAATTAGAGTGGTCATTTTCATACATAATAAAAACTAAAATTAAGAGAATTATTTGACTAAAATCCTAAAGTTTTATAAGAGAAAACTTCACAAAAAAAAATTCCCATATCAATAAGACAAGACTCAATTTTCTTTTTTTTTTCCGAAAGAAAGAAAAATATATATTCAAGATCTGAATCAAAATAAGTCAGAGGCACTCTTCAGTCAAAATTGGTATGACCAATTAAATGCATAAGTTTGAATTCGTAGCCACCACGTGGGCTGCTGCTACTTGGAAAAGCATTAAGGTTACGTCCCACCTTGTCTCCACTCATGCAGTCTCCTCCCATGGCGTGCTTCAATTCTAATGATTCACGCTAATCTTTCCCTCGATACAATGAAATCTATCCGAGATTACTACGTCTCTCTCTCTCTCTTCGTGCTATCATAACCTGGGCACCGATTGACCCAACCATCTCCTCCTCGTCTACCTCTCGTCGACCTCTGAGTGCTTCCAGGTCACCTTCTCTCTCTCTCTCTCTCTCTCTCTCTCTCTCTCTCTCTCTCTCTCTCTCTCAGTTCATTCCGAGTTATCATTCTCTTCGATCTTAACATGGACGTCAGGCATATGATTTGGGTTCCTCGCTTACATACTCCTTTTGCGATCGTTCCTATGATTCTTTTGATTTATGAACGTTTCAGTTGTTCTGTTGCCTCTGCAATTTTTCTCTTTCTAACACTTATCGGCCGCGAATGACGATTTCTGCTGCTTCGTTTTGCTTGTTTATGATAGATTTTGGTTTTTCTTTCTTCTTCCTTGATTTATTTTTCCTGCTTTTTTGGAGGTTGCGTAGTCTCTGTCTGTGGTCAAAGCTTGAACTTTTGGGCATTATTGTTTGCATTTTATAAGCATTATTCTCTGTCCTACACTGCAACTTGTTCTTGGCTACATTAGTAGAATGTGCAGCTCATAATTGTCACTGCATCAATTCAAATCTAAGCCTTTATCATAGTCAAGAAATCCAGTACGAACCACTGTTACGAGTGTGGAGATATCAAATAGCAATTCAAAATCATTTGATTCCGACAACTGGTATCTGAGGTTGCATCCATGCGCACCATGTGAAACCATTACATACAGCTAGTGTGCCATTAACAGGCAGCGAAGGGATGCCACACGACTGAGAGGGTGAGGCCGCAGCTAATTAAGCACCCATCACCGCAGAATTCGGCATCGCAGAGGAGGAAGAAGATGGGGTTTTGGTCGTTGCTCCTGGTGGCATCCACACCAGTGGTGCAGGTCCTTCTCATAGGCCTCCTGGGGGCATACCTTGCATCTGGTTACAGCAATGTTCTTCTTCCCGGTGCTCGAAGGGACATGAACAAGGTGAATCGAGCACACCGAACTCAAATTAAGTGCTTCACATCTTTGTCACATTCATCGTGGACCTGAACCGTGAGCTTCCATTTCAACAGGTTGTGTTCACTGTCTTCACCCCAGCTCTCATGTTTGCTAGTCTAGCAAAGACCGTCACCTTCCAAGAAATCATATCTTGGTATGTCTCAACTGTTTCTTGCCATTCTATAGAATCCTTACACTGTTCTGACATGATCTTCTGTCTTCTCAAGGTGGTTTATGCCTGTCAATATCGGGATCACATTCCTAATTGGGGGAATTCTCGGATGGATAGTAGTAAAAATCTTAAGACCACCAAATCATATTGAGGGCCTCGTAATAGCTGCTTGTTCAGCTGGTAATGACTCGTATCTTCGTTTCATGTATATTAATCTTTGGTGACGAAAACGTATACTGCAGGTAACCTGGGAAATCTGCTCCTGATAATTATCCCGGCGATCTGCGAAGAAGATGGCAATCCCTTTGGGGACTACAAGATCTGCAGCGCCCGTGGAATCTCCTATGTTTCTTTCTCCATGGCGGTAAAATCTTTTGGATTCGGCGTTATGCTCATCGGTTTCTGTATCAGTCACGGTGATGTGTTGTGTTCATGCAGCTTGGAGCATTCTACATTTGGACTCATTCCTACAGTCTCATGAGGAACGCTGGCAAAATGTACCATGCAACCCGAACAGCTAGTCTTGGAGTCACAGGAGCCAATGAAGGTGGTCATGGAGTCTCTGTGGATCAGGAGAGTGTGCTTTCACCACCAGTGAAAGCAGTGCAAGGAATGGCACAACACCAAATTGTAAGTTGCAATCATAATTATAAGGAATCAGAGGTATAATTAGGGACTCTGTTCGTATCTGATCACTTCTAATAAATCCTATCTTGCTAGAATCAAATAACAACACTGGAAATTTGAAGAACATGCATAAGAATCAGAGTTTTTAAGCTAAGATACGTGATGCAGGAAATCCCACTTCTATCCGGTGGAAACCTACAAGACAAAAAGGTGAACTTGTGGGATAAAATCAAGGAAACTCTCCACAAAATTGTCGAGGAATTGTTGGCTCCACCGACTGTTGCTGCGGTGTGTCCTCGTCGATAACTTTTCTCATACTCTAAGAGATCACATTCCATGTATCTCATATTTCTTGACTTGTTTCAGATTGTAGGATTCGTTGTCGGTGCAGTGCCATGGCTGAAGACTCTGTTTATAGGCTCAAGTGCACCACTGAAAGTTGTCCAAGACTCGATGAAGCTATTAGGGTGATCTAATCTTTGGTGTCCTCTACTAATCGAATGAATCCATTCTATCAATGGAAGTAGTAAGCAGTAACATACTCTCATTTGATCGATGCAGTGATGGCACAGTGCCCTGCATCACCCTCATTCTCGGTGGAAACCTGACGCAGGGTAAAAGATTGAGCTTCTGCTTCTCCACGCTCATGAATCACTCACCTCAAAGCTTCTGAAACGTGCGCAGGGCTACGCAAGTCGGTCGTCAGGCCTGTGTTGATCGTCGCAATAGTCTGCGTTCGCTACGTGATCCTCCCCGCGTTCGGGATCGCCGTGGTGAAAGCAGCCTATGGATTAGGCTTCGTGCCACACGATCCACTGTATCGATATGTGCTGATGGTGCAGTTCGGTCTCCCTCCCGCCATGAGCATAGGTAAGAAAGCTCCGTCCCTGTTCTCCTCAACAAGTTTTGTCGAACGCAAAAGGGTTTCAGGGCGATGAACACGATTGTGCAGGCACGATGGCTCAGCTGTTCGACGTTGCCCAAGAGGAGTGCTCTGTCATCTTCCTGTGGACTTACTTGATCGCGGCTGTTTCGCTTACAGTGTGGTCGACAGTCTTCATGTGGATCTTGTCTTAGAATTCTCATCAGAATTATTGTGTTATTTATACAGTGCCATTCTTTTCTTGCAAGTAATGCAGATGAAGGTCATCAATGTAAGATTTTTGTGCTGTCAAAAAGAACTCCGATCCCCATATGATCGATCATTCAAGAAATTTAAATACAAAAATAGTTGACACAAGATTGGTTTGACAATCGCATCATTATTTACCTATGTGTATGGAGATTGTGACTGCAATGAATAGTAGAATAGAGTATGTGATAGCTCTTCCTGCTCCCAAATGCTGCAGCTGACTGTCTGCAACTCCAGTCATTTTGGAAGCCACTACTACTAAATGATCAGAGTCACAGGTCACATGACATTTGTTCCCAACTCCGACGAGAACAAGACAGCTCCAACTCAGTGTCCTCTTCCCACCATGTGGCTCTCTGCATCAACAGAACTAATATATATGATCTAATCAACAAGTTGATATCTGGATGCCCAGCCGTGATTATGTTATGAGTCAACCATTATGAAGATGAAAGATCAGCATCTCTCTCTCTCTGCTTCTCGAGTTCTTCTCAGCTCATTCTGAGTCACAAATGGCAAACTCTGTCTGTTTGCTGCACTGCATCAGTATTATAACACTGTCTTGGTCAAAAAAATCCAAATGAGATGCCAAAGATCGTAACTCACTTGCGGCCAATAATTGTTATCTGAGTTGTGGACCATGTGAAACCATTGCAGCTATTAGAAATCGACTCTGATGGTCTGTACTTAACAGGGGAGAGATGTGCAACTAGGCATACACCACTACATGCTTAGCAGTAGCAGAGGAGGAAGAAGATGGGGTTTTGGTCACTGTTCCCGGTGGCATCCACACCAATCGTGCAGGTGCTTCTCATAGGCCTGCTGGGGGCGTACCTCGCGTCAGGTTACAGCAATCTTCTTCCCCACAGTGCTCGACGAGACATGAACAAGGTGACCTGCTCGTGCTGCAATCAAATCCCACTGCTCTGCATCTCTCTCTCTCTCACATTCACAGTGACCTGAACCATGAGCTCACAATTCAACAGGTGGTGTTCACTGTCTTCACCCCATCTCTAATGTTTGCTAGTCTAGCGAAGACCGTCACCTTGAAAGAAATCATATCTTGGTAGGTCTCAGCTGTTCCTTACAGTTCATACTTGATTTAGCTTGGCAATCAACTGAACACGGACAATTCCTGTCTTCTCGAGGTGGTTTATGCCTGTCAATCTCGGGATCACGTTCCTGATTGGGGGAATCCTTGGCTGGATAGTAGTGAGAATCCTAAGGCCTCCAAGGCATCTCGAAGGCCTCGTAATAGCTACGTGCTCTGCTGGTAATGTCGTGTTCTGTTTGTGTCATGTTCCATCAAAGCAATTCCTTTTGATCTGGTCTCGTATACCGTCAGGCAACATGGGCAATCTGCTGTGGATAATCATCCCGGCGATCTGCGAACAGGACGGCAACCCCTTTGGGAACAACAAGGTGTCCGGTGCCCGCGGACTCGCCTCTTTCTCCATGGCGGTAGAGCCACAAATATCTTCTGTTTCAGCTTTAAATGCAGTATTGGTCGAAGCAAGTGATGTGTTCTGTTCATGCAGATTGGAGGAATCTACATTTGGACACATTCCTACAGTCTCATGAGGAATGCAAGCAAAATATACCATGCAAGCCATATATCTTGCCATGGAGGTGTCATAGAGAGACATGGGAATGACCAGAGAGTCTCTACAGATCAGGAGAATATGCTTTCACTTCCAGTGGAAGTAATGGAAGAAATGGCAGAAAACCAAATTGTAAGCTGAAATCACAGTGTCTATGGAGATAGAATAGGAACCTCAATTTTGTCTATGAATCCAACATTGGAAATTGAGACAATATGAACAAAAATAGCTTACTTGGTATCATGATGCAGAATATCCCATTACTACCCAATGGAAGCCTCCATGGCGAGAAGGTGAACTCCTGGGATAAGATGAAAGAGACTCTCCACCGTATTGTCGAAGAGTTGTTGGCTCCACCCACTGTTGCCTCAGTGTGTTCTCATCGATTTCTTCTTCTCATACTTACCATATATAATTAGAATGAGCCTATGCATCTTACATGCTACTTTGTTTCAGATAATGGGAGTCATTGTTGGTGCAACACCATGGCTGAAGTCTCTGTTTGCAGGCTCAAGTGCACCACTGAGAGTTGTAGAAGACACCGTGAAGTTACTAGGGTGATTCATTTTTTGCTGTCTGCTACTCATTGAACAGATCATCAACATGCGTGGAGGTCATTAACTCGTATATTCGACTTGCTTGATGCAGTGATGGCACGGTGCCCTGCATCACCCTCGTTCTTGGTGGAAACTTGGCACAGGGTAAAGTTGAACTCAGGTGTGTTTGATCGATCGATGCAGTGATGACTCGAAAACTACATGCATGCGCAGGTTTACGCAGGTCGGTCGTCAGCAATGCGGTGATCGTCGCGATTGTTTGCGTTCGCTACCTCGTCCTTCCTGTGATTGGGATCGCAGTGGTGAGAGCGGCTTACGGGATGGGATTGGTGCCATATGATCCACTGTATCGGTATGTGTTGATGATACAGTTCGGTGTCCCACCTGCCATGAATATAGGTATAGAGAGAGAAAGAGAGAGACTGGTTTTACGAAGCCTTGTTGTTTGTATTTATTGTGTCTGGTAAATTGAATGCTAATGCAGGAACGATGGCTCAGTTGTTTGACGTTGGTCAAGAGGAGTGCTCTGTCATCTTCCTGTGGACATATGTGGTCGCCACGGTGGCGGTCACAGTCTGGTCAACAGTGTTCATGTGGATCTTATCGTAGAATTGCCGTCAGAAAGCATCACAAGCTATATATGAGCGGCACGGAGAAGATGGTTTTATGGGTCTTATTCTTTGTTAGCAATCGTTGCAGATTAAGATGATGTCAATAAGAAGAAGAAAAGGAGCAATCATTGGGAAGTGAACCTCAAAATGAAAGCTTTTGCAGTGTAGTCAAGAGGATAGTATTATGCATAAAAGCTTCATCTATTTGATACACATGATATGGATTTGAGATATTTTACCGAATGGTCAAAATTCACTTTATGACCATTTTACAGTCACTTTCTTACTCATTTAAATGATATAATACTTTGATTTAATCTCACATCAAAAATAAATAAAGGCTTAAATTGATTTATAAAAGTCCGATACTATTACAAACTTCAACATATACATATTTGATTTATGCATTTTGATCCGACAACATGATAAATCATAACTTCGGTTTAAACATTTTGATCGAAAAAGAAATAACAAATCATCCTAGACAAATAGTCGCAACCAAAGGTCATCCTGAAATAAAATTTAACTGTAAAACATGAATATTTTGTGTGGCTGCAACAGATCATATTTTTCAAAGAAAACAGGTTATTATACTTTCATAGATCTCAAGAATGACCTGTGCAGGAACTCAATTCTAAACTTTCACAAGTCTCAAAGAAAACCAGCATTTTCACAAAAACAGATTTTCTTGAAATAAAAACTATAAGCTAGTGAGCTCCTTTTCTTGAAATAATTACTATAAGCTAGTAATAACTATAATCAGTTTTTCTTGAAATAAGAACTCAAATAAGAACAATCTTTTTCACTAAATACTAAATCATGACAACCATGGCAAGTAACAACACACACTGTTGTTTGAACATGAAAGCTTTGAGTGTCTTCTCCCCTCTTGCTAAATAAGCAAAGCAGCACCTAACTTTTTGTTGAGTTGGCAGCACCTTGCAAGTGTGCCACCATCAAGAAAAATGTCCCTCCCAACTTGTATCAGCATTGACAATTCACATTCTGCACATCATTCTATTTAGCAACAATCCCACCATTCTATTTAGATAAGCACACCTGGGATACATAATGCTAGATAAACACACCCTGGATACATAATTAAAAGAGTTTACAAGGTAAAGGAGCATAATGAGCTGCCTGATAGCTGATAAGACACCATTTTAGCAGACTCACTGTCCTTAAGTCATTGTTGCCAAAAAAAATAGGGCAACTGTTTCTCATAGAAAGCTTGTTGCGCTAAGAGCTTAATGAGCAACAAGGCCCAAAAAGATCAGCACAGAAAAAAAAAAAAAAAACTTGTTCATCCATATGATACAAGACAGTTACATATACACAATAAAACAGAGGAAAAAATTATGTAACAAAAAGCCAAGATCATAGGACTCTAAGCTGCGCAAGGAAGGCAGCACACAAGTCGAGAAAGAGGAGCTGTGACCCACTGACCCTCTGCAAGTCAAGGAGATATTTCTCTTCCCTGGTCTTGTAAAGCTGCGATACAATGAAGCGAAAGAAGCATTATCCACATTATCTTATAAGAACCATTTAATAGTTACAAGAAAGTAAATATTATATAAATTTATAAGCATAAATACTTTAGCAAGTTAAATTATAATAAAATGTATTCCTCCAACAGCTGCAGTAGTGAATCAAAAGTGAGAGGGAACAAAAGTGGCATTGATAATATCTCATGTTACTTTGCATTGCTAATTTCATGATATCTTCAAGCATTTACTGTCTCATTGGCAGCGGCTTGTTTCTCATCCTTGTGAACATCAAGTATTCGCAGGCTCATTTGGAGCATATTTCCCCAAACTACTGCATAAAAACCAAGTAAATTCATCCATATTTATGTTTGCAACCCTCTACAGGACTTGTAGACATCTGTGCATGTTTGTAATTGTTAATTTGTTTATACTTCATCGAGCCATAATTTAAGGATTTTAAGATTTAAATTGTCATCAACTGCACCAATCTCTTGTAGTGGGTTCCTTTGACATAACTCTTGGTGCTAAGCTTGGAAAATATCAAACTCTTCATAGGTGTTTCACTTTTCATAATTTGTGAGAGCATGTAGTTCACTGTAAACGTTGAGCCTCACAATCCTTTAAGTTCATTATACACTAAAAGAATTGATGAATTAGCAAGGGAAAAAAAGATAACCACCAAAAATAGTTTTACTTATTGGCATTAATGTGAACCGATTTGCAGGTATGTTTTGGTTGTTTGACATATACAGCATGCCAAAGTATTGCTTGTGAGAATAATTTTGTGGTTTTGCCTCAAAAGGACTTTGTATCTTGTTTTATTTTAATACAACTTATCCTTAACTTGTTGGATCCTAACACATCCCTAGCATGTGATAGACACTAACGGGAAAAAAGCCAAGCCAAAGTGTCACATGCAGTCTAGATATTCTTTGTCATGCTCGCTTGGCATAGCAGAGAGAGCAAATAAATCCATGAATGTCATAGAACTTCTAAAAGTTCGATAGTTAGGATGTTAAAGGATAAAAGTTTGATATCACCAATGAAGTTAAAAAGTGAATCATGAATGAACTTAATAGTGACTCGTACTGTATATATACCATATAGCATATTGCACAACACTCATTGAAAGTATAAACAGGTTAACCAAGAGCATAAATACACAAAAAGAAACATTTGCCAAAACATAGGTACATGTGCTACTCTATTGAACTTAAGTATGAGAAAAGAGGCACCTGAATTTCAAACTTGACTATATTGTCACTTTCAACAATGGCAGATTCGTCGCTGAAGCTATGGTTAGCATGCGGAGAATTATTGAGCATGCTTTCAGCATGATCAGAAAAGCCAGGTATATAACAGCATTTCATGTTATAGTGTCCGATCCTTTTCCATCTAACATTTAGTTCTTGTAATGCTTTAAGGACCTCCGTCATAATTTCACGAGGATGAGCTCGAGACTTTCAGTCAAATAAATATTTGTCAGGAAGAGGACTAATTTATCTGTAGTTAAAGATAGACAAGAAAAAAAAAATGTAATGACCTGAAGTCCAAGAGCCCATTTTCTTTCAACAGGTAATTGTGATCTCAGACCAATTCCCTGTGGGTCCATATATCCTGGTAGGCGATGTGCAAATTCTGAATTTTCACTTGAACTCATAGGTGGCACACCATAATCCTAAAAGAACTATGAATTTCACATTACACATACTTGATATTACATGGTAAAGAAGCAAGAAATCCAATTAACATAACAGAAAATTTAGCTAGATGGAGATTGCAAGAACTACGTTTTAAAGATGCTGAAAGGTATCACACACACCATAGTTTCTTGAAAATCACCGCCAAGGTAGCCGCTCATAGCACGGAAACGATTGTCCAGTAGTAAGTAATACGAAACAGTTGCCTATTCATAAACACTTTCAGAATAAGTTAAATAAAGTTACAAGTCAAAGAAAATTCTAATCACACGAAATACCTCATTTGAAATTCTGTTATGAAGAGATTCAACCAATTGGTTCTTGTCAAAACCCATTTTAATCACCTCCTGAATAATATCATCATCAATCTGCAAAAAATGACAAATTAGGAGACATATATTTGGCTTTTTCATGGCAGCTACTAAAGACCAACCTCAGAACTGTGACATTTCAAAGTTATGAGAATCATCATACTACTTCAAAGAATCAGAACTAGCATGCACGTTTAATACAACATAAATAAGGTAAACAACTATATGAGTGAAAAACTAGCACAAATCGAATGCATAAGTACATTCATCTAATTCAAATACAGAACAATGCAACAGCAGCATATAATGATGAAAGAGAGCATAGATATACATTACCTGCCATGGGCTTGATCTTGAAGTTCTATGATTTTCACAACACAAGAACTGAATGAAAACTAGCTTTGCAATGAATTAGACACATGTTAGAAACCATGCATTACAAAGCATCTTATAGATCATCACAATTAAATATTATGAAAAAAGGCTAGTTTTTATCTAAATTCTTTTTAAAAATGATTATCATAATTTTCTACTCAGCACTTGTACTTGACGAAATCCATGAAACATCTAGTATTAACCAATAACAGAAGCATTTATAGACAAATCACCATCAGCTAAAGCAATATTAGTCATTGCGTCTAATAATAGTGTACGACTTAATTAACAATCCCAGAAAGTACTTGCCTTCCTAGCTTGCTGCATTGTATCAGGTGGAGGCACAGCCAAATACCGAGGTAGACGCATTTGGAACCATGGATGTTCACGAATCTCACGAATGGTTATTCGCTTCATAGGATCAACAACAAGCATTCTGGGAATCAAATCCCTTGCAAGAGCTGACAAATGGCTAGGAAGGGTGTATATCCCGCTCTAAAGATTTTGATAAGAAAACACAATTTGAGTGTTGTGTTGGTTTATAAAGCTGGAGTGACAGTTAAATATAATATGTACAAGATTTCTTGCCTTTATTTTCTTAAACAAATTAGGTATGTTCTCATCATCAAAGGGAAGGGTTCCACAGAGAAGAGCATAAAGAATAACACCACAACTCCATACATCAACCTCAGGTCCAGCATATAATTTTCCAGAAATTACCTATACAAATGAAGATAAACACACATAATAGAAGTCAAAAGATGCAAATGGAATACCAAATTTAGTCCAGTGGAATATCTACAAACCTCAGGGGCAGCATAGTTTGGGCTCCCACAGCTAGTCTTCAGAAAATGACCATCACGCATGACATTACTTAGGCCAAAGTCAGCGATTTTAACATTGCATTTCGAATCTAAGAGCAAGTTCTCTGGTTTCAAATCCCGATGAGCTACCATGTTTCTATGACAGTATTCAACACCAGATATGATCTGTTTTGAGGAAAGCATAGATATTTTGTCAAACATAAGGGGGAAAAAAGTAGTCCTACATCTTTTAAATCTTAGGACCATGGTTTTCAATAACAATGATAGGTACCATGCTGCCGAGGATTTATGGTCAGACAAGGAACCAGTAGCCTTTTTTATTTTTTCTATTTAGTGATACGAAGAGGTATAGGTCTGCGTAACGCTAGCAACACTAGTCTGATTGAGAATCAATATCAGTATCGGATCAAGATTTAAAACCATCCTTTGTATCAAAGTTGAAAATCTTAGTCCAACATTGGTTTAACACCTCATTGGACTGTACATGCAGGTATACCAAATGGTACACCAACCTATACCACCTGGTATTACTAAAAAAGTAAAAAACGAATAACAATTGGCACTGAGTTATATGGTTATTAGACGGAAAAAGCTTTTCACACAGATCAGTATCAGGTCTGCCACAAGATATAAAATAGATTATTAATTGTATTTCCAAAGTTCAACACACTGCATGAATTATTCTTCTGAAGAACAAAGCATGAAATTCCAATTAATGGGATTGACTACATGGATCTTTTCCAGCCACAGATCTGTTTTTAGAGATAAATGATTTGATTCTTTCGCTCCAGACTATATCTTTTAACAACATTGTATGCTTATTCAAGACCTATATGATGATTTTAAGATGCTGTTCAGACTTCAGAGAAAGGTAATGAAGTAGCAATCTGTTCTCGAATACCTGTTGAAAAAACCGTCGAGCCTCATCTTCTTGCAACCTCCCCTTTTCAACGATATAATCAAATAGCTCGCCGGATTTAACATATTCCATCACGACATAAATATCTGAATGTGTCTCTATGACCTCATAAAGATGGATAATATGGGGATGCATAAATAATCTCAATATTTTGATCTCTCGTCTCACTGCAATGCAGGTATGGAGCCATGACAATGTTAGAAACATGTATGAAACAAATACACAGAAATGGCAGAAAACTTGTCCAGTATCCACAGCTTGTGTTATGGTTAATCAGAACCAGTTTATAAAATTAGCATTCCTATGTATCTTAGATAAAGTTGTTTAGCCTTTACATATAAATGCAAGTTATCCTTGTGACTCCAATACAACTGCAGAGCTTCCCATTGACAGAGGCAATGGACCACTTGGTAGTGGATCTCCCCCCGAAAAGTCACCATTTCCCACATGCGTAAGTACTAATGTGGTGGTGGAGTTCCATGCATTGATGAACAGGAGACCTAGGCCAATAAGATACTCCTAATGAAAAACCTAAGGGCTCAATAGAGGACCATGATTGGTTCCTTGATATGACAGGAAGGCAATTTGTATAGCCAAGTAGTTCCAAGTGCCGACAAGCTTGATCCCACCTCAACTACTGAGCCTCCTCAATTTTCTTGGTTCTTTTTCCTCTGCTGGGGCACATTTCATATATCTAGCTTAGCCTCGATTTCTAGATGATATCTGGATGTAGGAACAGCTGTGATTGGTATTCTTTTTGCAAACAAAAGATGTTCTTGTTTGTAATATATAAAAAAATCATGATTGCAATTGTATTTGCATGTAGGATACTGCTTTGTATGATTGGTCTTGATATTAGATCTTACTATCTGGTTTGTTTGCTTCATCAGAAAAGCATGTGAAGGCTTTTCTGATAGCAAAACTGGAATTTTGATCAGAAAAACAAAAATTAACATTAAGTACACAAAAATGGAAATAACATAAAAAATCTGTAACCTCAAATGTGTAAATATAGCAAAAAAAGGATAAAAATAATATAATTCCAATCAGTGTCTAGGCATGCCATGTACTAATTTTTAAAATTTGCCACATTGGCATGTCCATGTCATGCATGCGTCTCTTCTGCATATGCTTCCTGGGTAAACCATGAATCATGTTATGCATGTTTTTAACAAACCAGAAAAGGATTAAAGGGGCAAAAAAGGAGCAGAAAACCTTCAGTAATTGAATAACAAAAAATGTCATGCTGGATAATCTATTTGGAAAAGGTACTTAGGACTAAAAATAAGATATCGAATTAGCATCTAAAAAGGAAGTAACATGTAATTTAGTTCTAAATACAATGAGAACCGAGACTTACATGAAATTCCTCATATTTTTATCCAGTAGATATATATGCCTCAAAAAATACAATTACAAATTATGTCAAATGTTGTTGCATGTATAAATGTATAGCACTGTATTACCCACCTGTAAAAGCATGTACTATTTTAACATGACATATGGAGTAAATAAAAGCAGTGATCTTCAGTAAACGGTGGTAACAACAAAAGAATGTCATACTGTAGGACAGTTTTGGAAAAAGCAATCACCATATTACATGGAGTTACGCCCTTTACTTGGTGCATATCAACGATTTCAATAGGCGCTTAAGTGCTCTCCTAGGAGCTCGGGCAAGGCGAGGCAAGGCCCGAGCACCTCGTTTAATGTCCAAGCGACGCGCTTCAAAGAGGCACCGCCTGGGCACTCGCCTGGGCTAAACCAGGCACCGAACTAGCATTTTAAGTCTAGTTCGGTGTCATTTGCGTTAGTTGGTTCAATCAAACCAACTAAAGCACCGATATCAGCCTCCTAGCATCCCTCTCGCTACTTCCCTAACCCTAACCCTGCTTGCGATTCCGCCGCCGACATTTCCTCTTTGTTGCCGTTGCCTCTCTTTGCTGTCGTTATCTCTCTCCGCTATCGCTGCTCTCCGCTGCCACTGTCGCTGCTTGCTGTTGTTGTCACTACTTGCCGCCGCCACTATCGCCGCTGCCACTATCGCTGCTCGCCGCTATTGTCGTTGCCGCTGCTCTAAGTCAATAGCCTCGACCTTACTCTTACTCACTCTCTTCTCACATCGACTCGACTTAGTATACTGTTAACAGTATATTGTTAATTGTATACTGGTACCAGTATTTTTATTTATTAGATTAATAAAATATTATTTTGATTTTAATACTACTAATTTTTATTTATTTGAAATTATTGTTAGGGTTTCAGGATAAATGACAAGTGTACAGAGCAACTCAATAGATTCTCCAATGACATCAAAAAAAGATCCTGCATGGAAGTATAATTATTTAAAGGATCCGAAAGATCCTAATGTAGTGACTTGCATCTATTGCGATAAGACTACTAAAGATAGTATTTTTCGTGCAAAACAACATATAGTAGGAAATTTCAAGAATGCAACAACTTGCAAGAAGTGTCCACCTGAGGTAAAAGAAGAGTTGTTGACTTATATGAATGAAAAGAAGATGTAAACGAATGAATTTTACGGGAATTTACCAGGGCATAATGTTGAACATCTCAGGGATAAAAAAGAAGATTATTCTATGAGTATTAACCTAACTGGGAAAAAAATATATGACAAAAAAGAAAAAAAAGTTATGAGTATTAAGAAGGGTAAAAAAGGATCGATTGATCTATATATGTTTCAAGGATCACAGAAGCAACAAGGGCAAGCAGGAGGCTCAAAATTCAAACAAACAAATATAAGTGATGCTTGTGATAAAGAAATAAGAGGAAGAATAATTCAGCAGTGATTGAAAGAGCCACTCGGGCGCTCGCCTAGGCGCTCGGGCGAGGCGAGGCCCGAACGTCTCGCTAATGTCCCAGGCGGCGCGCTTCAAACAGGCGCCGCCTGGGCGCTCGCCCGAGCCCAGGCGCTGGGTGCTTCGGGCTAGCGCCTGGGTAAACCAAGTGACCGAACCAGGATTTTAGGTCTGGTTCGGTCCTGGTTCGGTTGTTAGTTGGTTCAATCGAACCAACTAAACCGATATAACCCTTACCCAATCCTAACCTGCTGCCGTTGCCGCTCCCGATCTCGCTGCTCGTCGCTCCTGCTCCCGCTGCCGCTGCTCGTCGCTGTCGCTGCTCACGCCTCCCGCGAGCCCTCCCGCTGCTCGCGACTCCCGCGAGCCCTCCCAGCTGCTCGCGCCTCCTGCGAGCCCTTCCGCTGCTCGCGACTCCCGCGAGCCCTCCCGTTGCTCGCGCCTCTCGCGAGCCCTCCCGCGAGCCTTCCCTCTGCTCGCGACTCCCGCGAGCCCTCCCGCTCCCTTTCCCTTTCCCGCCGCTCTTAGATTTTCTTAATTTAATAGCATATTTTTATTTAAATTTTTAAATAATTATATTTATTAATTATATTATATATTTTTATATTTTAGCGCCTCGCTTCACTCGGGCGAGCGCCTGGGCGAGCGCTTAGCGCCTCAGGCGTTTTTGGACCTTGGCGCCTTTTGGCGCCTAGCGCTTTTTAAATCACTGTAATTCAACGCATTGCTCGTTTCTTCTATCAAGCTGATCTTCTCTTTAGTACAACTCGTTTAGACAGTTTTAAGGAGATGATTGAAGCTATTGAAAATTATGGTACAGGATTAAAACCTCCAAGTTATTATAAGATGCGAGTTCCATTATTGAAAAAAGAGTTAAATTATACAAATGACTTACTAAAGGGCCATGAAAAATCATAGGCAACACATGGTTGTTCTATTATGCCAGATGCTTGGACCGACAAGAGACGTAGGAGTATAATTAATTTTATGGTTAACTGTTCTTTAGGGACTATGTTTGTGAAGTCAATAGATGCTTCATTTTTTGTGAAATCTGGAGACAAGATATATGATTTATTTGATAAGTTCGTGAAAGAAATTAGAGAACAAAATGTCGTTCAAGTCATAACCGACAATGGAAACAACTATGTATTAGCTAGTAATATTCATCTTTTATTTTTTTTTTTTAATTTTTAATTACTTTATCTTCAATTAAATATGTTAAACTCTTAAGTCTTATCATTTTTGTTATCCTTTGTCTCAAGTAAATTACTTGAAAAAAAAAAATAATACTTATATTGGACTCCATGTGCGGTACATTGTATTGATTTAATGTTGGAGGATATTGGAAAGATTTCTGACATCAAGAAAACTTTAGAAAGGGTAATCTTTGTTGTTAGATTTCTCTATAATCATACTGAGACTTTGAATATGATGAGAGAATTTACAAGCAACAAAGAATTAGTGATATATGGTGTCACCCGATTTGCTATTTCATTCTTGATATTACAAAGCGTGCATCGTCAAAAATATAATCTGAGAAACATGATTACATCCGAGAAATGAGTGACAAACAAATGAGCAAAAGAAGCAAAAGGCAAGAGGGCCACTAATATCATCTTAATGTCATCCTTTTGGAATCATGTAGTTTATATATTAAAGGTAATGGGTCCTCTGGTTCGAGTTCTTCGGTTGGTAGATAATGAAAATAAGCCTGCAATGAGATATATTTATGAGGCTATCGATAGAGCAAAGGAAACGATTAAAAGGTTTTTTAATAAAAATAAAAAAAATATAAGAAATTTTTCACAATCATTAACGAAAGATAAAATTGTCAACTTCATTGTCCCTTACATGCAGCGAGATATTATTTGAACCTTGAATTCTTTTATAAAATTAAATCTGTTGGGTTTGATGCAGAAGTTTTGGATGGGTTATATTAGTGCGTTGTAAAATTAGTTCCAAGCCTTAAGGTGCAAGATAAGATTATTCGTGAATTATCTCTATATAAAAATGTCGAAAGTCTTTTTGGAATTCTAATGATAGCTCGATCCAGGACAACTACATCTTCAATTATTAATAATTTGATATAATTAATTTCATCTATAGTATGTTACTATGTTATTGTTAATAATAACATAAATTTGCAACCGAATGGTAGGGTCTATTTAGAAATTCCACCCTAAACTTGTAGCAATTTATTATTAAAATACTTAGTTTGACATGTAATGCTTCAATTTGTGAGCGAAACTGGAGTGTCTTTGAGCATGTAAGGATCACTAAATATTTTTGTTTCAATTAATTTATTTATTTAGATAGATGTATTAATATATTTTTAAATTATATGACATGACAGATTCACTCAAACAGAAGAAATCGGTTGGAACATTAACGATTACACAATCTTGTTTACATAAAGTATAATCAAACTTTGAAGGCTCGTCATGATTTGCGAAAGAGAATTGATCCAATCTCATTACAAGATATTGATGATTTAAACGAGTGGTTGGTGGGAGAAATGGGTGCCAACTTGTAAAATGCCGAAGATAAGCTTGTATTTGAAGATGATAGATTGACATGGGGAGATGTAGCAAGAGCTTCAAGTGCTGAAGAATTACAAACATATATAAGACAGATGATGAAGAGAAAAATGAGTGTAACATCATCAAGCTCGGCTCCTACTATTATTGAAGACATAAAGAATAAAATATATTTTAATGAAGAAAAAGGACGAGAGGAAGAGGACGAATACAATGAAGATAATTTGTTTGAAAATGACGATAATATTGATTATGTTGAATGACTTTGATGTAAAATTTTATTGTATTGAATTTTGAGACTTTTTGTTAATGTGACATTGTGACTTTGTACTTTAGATTTTCTTAATTTAATATTATATTTTTATTTAAATAATTATATTTATTGATTATATTATATATTTTTATATTTTAGCATCTCATTTCGCTCGAGCGAGTGCCTAGCGCCTTAGGCATATTTGGAGCTTGGTGCCTAGTGCTTTTTAAATCACTGGTGCATATGCCAAGTCACATCCCACTTTATTAGAAAGAGGTTAGACATGGAAGATTGACACTACCAAATAAATTCTTACAGAAACCAACATACTATACAGTTTTGGTCAATACAGAGATGTTAACAAAGCCTGGTAGTTACAACTAGCAAGTCAAACTGTTTTTCCCTAGAAGATATCAATGTTATTCGAGACAGATCCTAAGAACATATTTTATCACCAACTGTACTGTCTTTAGCCCAGATCCAGAACTACAACATAATTCATACCCACCAGCTGATCCTAAAACAACATGCTCATGTTTTAAATATAAAAATTTGGTTCCTGTACCTCAATTGACTTTCTGAAACCATGTTGTAAGTTCAGCTAGTTTAACTTGAACCCTTTAAAGTTCAGATACCATCTTGAATGGATTTCTTATTCATTCATGTCAAAAAGGTGGCATAAGTTAAACATCGTTGAAAAAAGTAACAACCAGACAGGGAATAGTGAGAGCAACGATCCAGAACATAGTGTTATTTTTGCTAGAAGACCTCTGCTTCCAGAACATACTGTTATTTATGCCATTACTGAGACTTCTATTGTGAATTTGAGTTTGGTAAGTCCTAAATTTAGCTTAAGATGAACTCCATTAGGACTTACTAAAGTTCACAACATAAGTGATTGCTATGTGAAATTTTACATGTAAATCTCTAACTATGATTTTTGGCATCCAAGACAATATTATAACCTTTTTAATTAGTGACTCAGTTGCTAAAATATAAAGTATTCCTCACGGCAATATAATTCAAGAGTTTAGTACATCATGCAAGCAGCAAATAAGGACCAAATTGCAGATGTGCAATTCTAACAGTAAAAGGTATCAGGACTAAAGTGAAGTAAATTTTCTAAGAAGAACTATTAACAGATTGAGGCAGACGAACAAAATCCTACAGCTGATTCATTGTTTGGAATTCCAAGCACTTGAATATTACAAATGATACAACAAAAATTTAATATAAATGTAATGTGTATTCTAGATATAGCAAAGTAGTAATACAAACCTTAGATGGTTATCTATGCCAATACAAGCAATTTGCTTAAAAGTGTTAAATACTATATACATATCTAAGTTTATAAATTAATGTACCTTTTTCTTCCATTTCCATGTTCTTTATTTTACGACGATTGAGGATTTTTATAGCAACCTTGTGCCCTGTCAATAGATGCTCTGCAATCTTAACCTTGCCAAATGAGCCAATGCCAAGAGTCTTTCCTAGCTTATAATTTTGCAAAACCACATCAGCACTACCCCCTCCTTTGCTAGATCCCTCCATTTTCACTGTGAAATAAGTAAAAATAAAATCAGCATCATTTGCTTCTTGTATATAAAAACATAGTTTTTCCTCATAATATGCTCAAACTAAAACACTTAGAATGTATTTTCAAAGGCTGTGACATGATGAATAACAATGAAGATATTTCGATAACATGGATAATATATTCATGAAGTCCCATCACGTTACAAGTAAATTGGCATGCAGATAAAACTAGTTAATATTGAAAAGGAAGTTCAATGAATCTACACACTTAAACAATTAATTGCTTCATGGAGAAATCACTGTTGATCTCTTCATGTCAGAATAAACTTGATGTATATAAAGTACTCAATATATAATACTATGCACTGAAAAACAAACATTAGAGTATGATTCATGTTTTCATTAAACATGCAGAGATATTGTTAAGTGAGTATGATATGCTAATGCATTAAGAGGTTATTCCATAAAACATGAAGCTTAAATTACTTTTTCTTCCCGTTAAACTTATTTGTGATAAAAGGTAAATTGACTCCAGTATATAAGATATATCATGTATCGCAACTTTTCTAATATTGCAACTCTTCTTCAGGATAGGACACCTAAAAATCTAAAACAAAAATCCTACACAAAGTTATTCCATGTTATACATATATAAATATCATTTTTGATCATTTATGTGACAAGAAATCACTCCCATGATAATACATCCTAAAGATCCTAGCACATTGGAACTTCAGCTATACTAGCCACAATCATAAGTTTTGTTGATCCAGCAACAATTCTATGCTGCTAGCTGGTAGAAGCTTACAAAGAGATGCATATAATATCAATCAAATGGGAGTCTTCGCATCACAAAAAAAAAATCATTTTAAGAAAAATGGCTAAGCCAAACCTACATAAATGTCTGAATAGAACTTCTCCAAGTTCTAAAACAAGTATCGGGAATAAAGACTGAAGATTGAGAAAGTTGCATAGATAACACTTCTCCATGAAATATAACAGAGAACCAATTAATAGCCAGAAAAAGAAATCTTACTGCCGAAAATATTTAGCAACCCATAACGAGCATAAGCACAATTTTCATTCTAACCCAGACCAAACTATATCTCGTAAGCCATCAAAACCCCTGCAATTTCCCCACAATCCAGTCTTCAAAGAGCAAGAAGAAATCAGATCTCAGGCGCAAATACAGTAAATCAAAGCAAGAAAATACAAACAGGAAAAGAAAAACATCGCATCAGCTCATCACAAAAAAAAAGTTTCCAAATCCAAGATTTATCAACAAATCAATGAAACCCTCACCGTTGAGCGAAAACAACGATCAGTCTCTCCTGTTACTTTTTACAAGATCAAAATTAGATTTTTCATTTATTTTATCTCCCGATCTTTCAAACCAAAAGATGTTGAGAAAAAAGAACAACTAAGCAACGTAATTGGAACCGTTAAAAGAAGAAGAAAACGGACTGACGCGAATCCACCGCCGCCGAAGAGAAACGGAGAAGGGGAAGTATTGGAGATGGGATTGGGGATTTGCCGGCGAAACGAAGGTGACTGACCAGATCGAGTTGGGAGCGACAGTGGGGGAGATCCGCTCACCGCGCCACTGGGAATAAAGGGAGAGGGTCCGGTAATTGCTCACCGCGAGATCCAGGCCATCCAAACCCTTTCGCTTTCATCCATCGGTGCTTCCAAGCATTTGGACGGCAAAAAGGGTGGGATTCTTGATGCCTTATGTAGCGGTGATGGTGACCGGGTACTAAAAGAACGGTGCCCGTTTGGGTGCCCACGGTATATTGGACAGCAGAAACGGAAACCGATGCTCCTTTTTTACGTGGTGACGTCATTTACGTATCCATGATACCTATAACACCATGTATGCGGACATCGATGTCAAGAAGACGACGATCGAGCTCGAGAACGAAGGAACGTTCATGCTTGCAAGTAATGTGCTCGATGAAAAGCCCCATCCAGAGGCACTGTGAACCTTGCTTTCTTGATTGGAGAACTATCAAGAATCGTGGTCTTCACCTTATCATGCATCTATCAGATTGTCATTGATACTTGCCGAGCTTTCCGGGAGAAGCTAAATCTAGAAACCATGACAAGCACGAAACTGCAACCATTTTAACAGGTCTTCTCTTCCTTATATGTGTATATATATCCACAGTTTTAGATATTGAAGGCAAACCAAAGAACCTGTCTGCTCTCAATGGCTCGTTCATTTGCTTACTATGTCATCTTCTCTAGCAAAACTCCAGTTCTGGAAGACCCAACCAATGTAATATAAGAAAGTTATTGGGCCGGGCCGGACCAAAGGATCCATGGCCTCTGTGTGTATATATATATATATATATATATATGTTTTATTTTATAAATTTAAGTTTTACATATGTATATACAATATCTACAAATTCAACAATGTCCTAATAATTTCTTTTAGTTAATTTTAGTTAGTTATATATATGTATATATATAATTTAATATGTTTTACTTTATAAACTTAAGTTTTACATATGTATATAAAATATCTACAAATTCAACAATGTACTAATAATTTATTTTAGTTAATTTTTGTTAGTTGGCATTTACAATGATGACATTGTGTGTGTGTGTGTGTGTGTGTGTGTGTCCCTAATAAAATAATTAATTTCATATTTGTCCATCAAAACATCAAAATAAATTTAGAATCAAGTAATAGATGAAAGTGGTATGTGATGTTTTGGGTGTCTAAAATTCTAGTACTTTCCAAAATTCATTTGTTACTATGGATACTTAAATATTCTAAAACAATACTTAAATTCATTTGGTAAAGATTTTGACAATGCTATAAAATTTTGACTTCACCACTTACGTTTTGGGAAAAAAATTTCAATTATATCTTTATAAACAATCCTCAAATTATATATATATATATATATATATATATATATATATATATATATATATATATATATATATATATATATATATCAAGAATAAGTTATTGTTCCTTTTTATACTGTAAGCTCTTAGTGTTTAATGATAATGGAAAATGGAGAGGAGGAGCATATGAATTTTGAAATTTAATAATGCCATGTTAAAATTAGAGATAGGTGTATAAGTATTTTTTTTTACCGATATATATGGAAAAAAGCTTTAATATGACAACGGGACACTAAATAGGTTTCTTATACAACTCATGAGACGACAATTAATGTGCAGAATCTATTCCCTGCACCACTGTATAAATATATATTACATCTATGAGTGATACTTACTCATATAAGGTACATGAATCGGGACGTAAAAAGTTCCATAACCATAGTATCCAATGCTCTTCAAGTGGCCAAACAGGCTCGCATATTCTCAAGCATTTTCCTTGCCGTAAATTAAACTATATATACGTATATAGGGACGAGCAATGCTTGTGACTTGAGAAAAGGGTGGAAAGAAGATCTACTGATAGATCATATCAATATATTAATGGAAACAGCTATCGACCCGTGAACCCTAAAAGTAGAAAAAAAATCCATAAACTCATTGTCTCACTTAGATGTTTAGATTTCGAACATCGTGTGGTATATTTGCGATTCAACTCCAAGAAATTAGTCACTGCTTTCGACAATGGTTACGTTAATGACATAGTTTTCCAAGACTTGGGACACCAGACATTAATCTCTCTCACGACAGGGTTAAACGCATGCATGCATGCATGCACTTGCGTAGCCAACACATAGTTTTCGGCTGTGTCTTCTGTATCTTTCACAGGAACAAGATCTTGAGAGAGAATAAGCATTCAAAATTAGTGTGCTGTGCATGCAACATGTTGATATATATGCTTACCATCATGTAAATGTTTCATGCACATGAAATAGCTTTAGAAAAGAGCAGATTTATTATTAGAACAGTAAACATTTCAAGGAGAACGAAGAAAACAAAGAAGCAGTCATAAACAGAGAAAAGAAAGAAAGACGAAAAATTGCTATCTTGAGAACACCTTAAACTTAAATATGGGATTTGGAAGATAAACCAAGCTTGATTAGCTACATTCCTCTACTTAGTTCTCCTTTGTAGTCTTTGACAGCAGCTATGGCAGTCTCCCACCACCAAATGATCGATTAGAGGATCCTCACTTCTTCTCCGAATCCATAAAGCTCATTCCCATGCCGAGATGCCGTTCCCTCACCATGCTTCTCATCATGCTGCCAACACCAAGGAAGTCTCTTGTCAATCGGTCGGGTCCTCCAATGCCTCCGGCAGATAGGTTGTGGTGCAACTTGCTATCATCCATCTTATCCGAGTCCGGGATGAAGCCACTGAATCCAGACAATTGTTGATTGACACCACCGGATACACCATTGTTCCCGTTGGCAAGGGAGTTCATGATGTCCTGGAAATGGTTCTCGCTCTCTACGTGAATCCCTGGGCTCTCGAAACTAGCATGCCCTGCACCAGCCGAGTACGAGCCGCTGTAGCCTCTGAGCATTGAGCTTCGACTGCCGCCGCTCGATGTTGCACCCATTTGGGCGGCCTTCTGAAGCAGTGCGGTCGCCGACATCTGCGGTTCTTCACTGTGCAGGGAGGGGTTATAAAGAGAAGACATGTTTGTGTCGATGTGGTTGCTCATCAGGTTTCCAGTGATCAGCATCGTCGGCTCAGTTACGCCACCTGCATTGTTGATGTATTGATCGGGGCCGAGTAGATGGCCGCTTTGCGTTCCAGAAGTGTTGCCACCGCTGTTGGAGAAGAAGCCAAGGTTGAAAAGACCAGCAGCGGCTGCGGCAGAAGAAGAGGATAAGGCGAACTGCGGGTCTTCGTTGAAGCCATGGTTAGGGCTACCACCAGCGTAGAACGGGGATGGATGTGGCGGCTGAAGCTGCCGGAAAACGGTAGCGTTGAGGTGATCGAATTGCGTAGAACCGCCGTTACTTGCCCTCAACCGGACGAGGTCGGTGGAAGGGTATGCTTGGTCTTGTAAGGAGAGTTGCGAATTCAGTAGTGGGAGGCCTAAGTTTATGCCTCTATTTGCATACAAGTGGCTGCCGATGCTGTTGATGCCGGCGGGAAGCGTTGCTCTTTCTTGTGCTAACGCATCACAGAAGGCTCTGTGGGTGATGAAGCTGTCTCGCCTGCATTGGTTTCCCACAACTCGTAAGATTTCACATGATTTACATATATTGAGATGATGGAAGCAATAATTCCAAGAATTAATAGGGCAATTTTATCTAAAACTATAACGGATCAAATATTTATGACTTTGATGTATCAAAGGACAGGTGAGCTGTCAAATTCTACAAGTAATAGGCATGTATATATACATATATATAGCAAGAGAATTCAACTGCTCATCTTACATACATGAGAGAATCTAGAAAAAAGGAGCAGAGAAGAACGGTTCTTGATGTTGAAAAGGGTCAATTTACGTCAAGAAAAGAAAGCCATCTTTAGGACTGACCCATCAATCAATGCATCGAGGGAACTTTTGCAGCAAATATGAAAACCAACAATGCAAATTAAACCTATTTATGAACTCATTCCAGTGCAAGAACGTCATCAAAACCATAAACAAGACAGATCAGTAACCCCATGAATCTCTGCCCCACTCAATCCAACAACGCACAGGTAGAACAACACTCTACATCTGCATATTAATCCTTGTGAAGTGGTGTGGACCTCTGCAACGCCAAGTCGATGCCAGTTGCCCACATATATCCAAATCGCAACGCAACAAATCAACCTGCTGCTAACGTTCCTTCCATGTCACCACGTGAATGCAAAGGTGAGAGAGAGAGAGAGAGAGAGAGAGAGAGAGACGTGTTGGTTTCAATAAGAACTAGATGAGTGCGTCTTTTGAGATCTCAATGACCCTGCGCTGTTTGGTTCTTTGGGCATAACTCACGTGGGAGCAGTTCCTCACTACACTCGCAGAGCTTTGATCCAACCCTAGCTAACATCCCTAACCCTAAACCCTAACTCCAGAAACACCAGTCGGTTTATGATAACATGGGCGATGATTGCCCAATCATGGATTGATCGGATGACTCCCGTGTTTCAATGGATGGGATGCATGCAGTAGTACCTGGAGAAGAGGGTGCCGCAGTCGCAGCGGTACTCGCGAGTGCCGCAGATCTTGGAATGGGCCTTCCAGTCCGACTGCACAGCGTAACGCTTGGAGCACTTGTCGCACTTCCACCGCTTCTCGCCGTGCTTCCGGCAAAAGTGCTTCTTGACGCCGGTGAGGTCTCCGAGGGCCCGCGACGGGTCGTGGTGGACGCACGTCGGCTCCGGGCATACGTACACGCGGCGGCGGACCTCCTCCGGGTTCTTCTGCTTCAGCTTCCATGGCAGGTTGTGGCCGCGCCGATGGAGCTGGAGGTTCTGCTCCCGCTGGAACCCTTTGTTGCAGACTTCGCAGACGAATCGGTTGGTGGCCAGTAGTGATCTCGGTGACAAAGCTATTACCTCGGCATCCGGATCTGTGATCATGATCGAATGAGAAACTTGTTGTCTCATCGATGCACAGTGTATAATAAAGCTAAATGCTCAGATATTTTATGCAGGAGAGGACTCAGTGATATCAATACAAGAAAGAGAGATCATTTCTGAACTTACAAAATTAAGTTGAATTCACTTGTGAGAGAAAAATGATCCAAAAATCCTAGAAATAACTTCTCCAAGAATAATGATAGGATTGCTCAACACACACACACACACACACACACACACACACATATATATATATAGCAGTCAGAAATCAGAGAGGAAAGGAAAAATGGATTGGTTGACAAGCAAACGTATAGATGATGTTCAGATACTTGCTTGGTTTTCCAGGGAGATTCCTCTTCTTCTTCTGAGGAGCAGCAGCCGACGAGCCTGGTATCGTTGATGCTTGCGGCAGCGGCAGCGGCAACGGCTGTTGGTGGCTGTACTGGTCTTCCTCTACGGTTCCAAAGAAATGAGTCGATGACGAAGCAGCCATCGCCTTCTAAACCAAAGCTGATGGTAGATGTTGTTCTTGGTCTCGTCTCTCTCACTCACCGATCTTTCTTTTGGTTTCTGGTAATGATCGGCTGCTAGTCCAAATCAGCGACGCGGAAGAAACACTCACTTTCCTACATGGAACCTTGAGCTCCCATGTTTTTCTGTCTATCGAGCTATCTATCTCCGAGTTAAGTATCTGCCTTCCGGCCTCCTCCAAACCTAAAGACAAGAAAACAAAGAAAGGAAGGATGAGATAAAGACCCAAATACTAGAGCAAGAGGAGTAGATCTAGGAACCCAAGCCAACCAGCCCTTCACGAAAACCTCAAAACTCTAACCCTTTACTCTCCCACCTCCACTAAAGAACAAAGAACTCGGGCAGAGGAAACAACCAGTTGGCTCAAAAACAAGCAGAAAGAGACAGGGTGTTTATGAGAGGAAGATGGAAGGAAACAAAGGAGGGGGAAAGAAAAGCAGAGCCAAAACGAGAAGGCATCTTTCTTCTCTTCCTCGTCTCTCTTTGTTCTGATCAGCTAAACACAACCCAAAGAAGAAGAAGAAGAGGAAGAAGAAGAAGAAGGGAGAGAGCAGCTAGTACAATCTACTCTTTGTAGTTCTGCTGCTGAGAGGGGCAGAAACGAAACTGGGTCTGTGATGTCTCTTGAGTCACTTGCTATAATTCTCCTTCTCTCCTCTTCCTCCCTGCGGACGATCCTCTTTCTTCCTCTTCCACTAGCCCCCCTACTTCCTCTCTTATTCCACATGAATACGAGTAGGAGAGAGAAGGGATGGGGAAGGAGGACAGTGTTGCCGATGCTGTCTCGAGTGGGCAAGTGGGGTGCTATGTGGCAAGGATCGGGGCCCATGACCTGTAGCCCTCATCCTCTCCCACCTCCTCGTTGTTTTGTATCTCCCTCTCAACGTTGAGACAAAAGCCAACCTCTGAGCTCATTCCAAACCCCACATTACCGCGGTTGTGATTAGTAGAACTCTTTCCAGTGACGTGATTTCGATCTACGGTAAGAAAATGAGATGAGGACGGGTGTTTATAATTTAAGATGACGAGTTGCACAGGCGGTTTACATAATCTTTCCTTGGAAGATTTGGCATGATGGATAAGCATTCAAGGACCAGTGGAGGGATTCTTTCTTGGACATCGTTTATAGCGTTTTGTTTTGGATGAACTATTCCAATCTCAGCGCTAGATTGATTTATCAGGATAAAGAACAAGTTCTTCAATCCCAACGTATTTATGGGAATTTGACTGCTTAGCCATCGAAGAAAAAGCTATAGGCCACCACCCACGAATTACTTGCCTTAATCGAATCTATCGAGCCTAGAATTATCGTTATAATTAACATGAAAAGAACACGAGAAACCAATTAGCTTGAGGTAAATTTAATGTGAAATCAAACCCAATACAAATGGTGAACCCAATTCCTATGAACCTTAGCATATTAAGAGTAAAATAGCCTCTAATAAACCTGATGTGTAAGGTCATGTGCATGGATCCCACCGCATCAACCCTATGCGATACATCTTAGAGGTGTGATGTGGGTATGTATATGGTGATGATGTGATCCATGCCTCTTTTGACGGCACTACCATAGCCTATGGCACGGTGCCTACGTTGCAGTGACATGTATCAAGTCGGTCAACGAGAAATATATTAGTTGACGTATGACCTTAAGTGTGTCGATCACGTAACTGGTCAGAGAAGCAGGGCACTTGCTCGACTACTTACCTTACAATAAGATGTTTGTTTTATTTTAGTGATTCTTTATGCCGTGGCTTAGGAAGGGGATGGCTTAGTTTGATTTTTATCGTGTAAGATCATCCGCGAGTTATCATGAAAGAACGCTTCAACGAGAAAGGGTAGAGAGTTGTAATTGCCATCTTTTAGGGTATTCTCTAGCGAATTTACGAGGGGCTCACAGTCCCGAGTCCTTGCACAATAGACCACTGTCGGAGAGGAGAGTTCCGGTTTAATCCCTTCGAAGCTTATGTTGGATTTTTATGGATAATGAATCATGTCCCCCAATATCTATCTGGGGATGATTTTTATACCTACTGTGGGGAGTCGACTCCTCCTGTACTTGTTGGCACTATCAACATTTCCAATGGATAGTTTATCTGTTCTGGAGTCATCCCTCTGAGCCCATGTCTTGTAAGGTTGTATTCTTATTAGTTGGCATCGCTTGATTCCAATTGGTACGGATTTATAATGCGTTGCTTTGGACTTAGATCATGGCGTCAATCAAGCTATATCGTTTCATCGTACTTTAAGATGTATACATTTTTTTGATTGGAGTAGTGCCACACTTGATCTGAGATGGTTGTTAGCTAGGCGGAGTGGCACCACGCATGATCTAACGTGGCTACCAACCGTGTAATATCAAAATATATTCTATCGATATCCTTAATATTTTATTTTACCTTTTTATTAAGTAATGTGATTGTAGATATAATAGAAATATCCTTCCAAATGGTTAGGTGGAGAGGATTGGTGCACCCAAAAATAACTTTCTAAATAATAATAGTAGCTAATTTAAGGTTTATTTTTGGTCCAAAATATAGTATCTTTTTTAATATTTAAGGTTAAGGGAATTGATAAAAGTAACCTTATTCAATGGTTTGTGCGGTGGATCTTTTGAGAATGCCAAAATCAATAAATTTTCTTCATCGTTACATTAAAACAAACTAAATTTCAATTCTCTAAACTTTTATATATATATATATATAATTTGTTACCGTGACATGCAGTCGTCTTACTTGGTTGACTCTTGTCTAACTATGAATGGATTTTTCTCTTTTTCATCGATTTGTCTTTTCTCTTTTTTGTCTCTTACTTAATCGGGTCATAAAATCATATTTAATCATTAACTATGCATATCACAAGGTTAGTGTCAAAGATGATTAGTGGCAGATTTTATATAACTACGTCGAGAGCGATTGGTAAAAGCTTTTTGAATACTTAGTGCTGAGAAGGTATAATAAGGGATTAGAATGGTTCATAGAGTTTAGTATCTTCTCTAACACCTAAGACCTCTTTTTTTCCCTAAAAAATAAAATTTATTACTAATTAGATGAGTACAGAAAGAGCTCTATATATTCATGCGCATGCCCCCATTTTGTGAGCCAATTAAGTTTCTCTCTATATATGAGTATACTTAATTTCATCAAAACCCCTGAGACTCCTTATAAGAGCCTTTAACAATTGTCAAGATTAAATGGTAAGTTAATTCATAAAATTAATTACTCGAACTTGAAAAACCATATAAATCGTCAAGTATTATAATTAATAGTGTCAAGCATTATAAGTGATTGGATGATATGTCGAGCTAATGAGATGTTTGAATATATATTAGATCTCTTATCATTTTTTTTGTTTTCAATGATTACAATGAACTTATTATAAGTTCTTTTCTGAACTAAGAATCATCTACTATCCATATTTCATCTATTATAATTGTTCAATCAATCCATAAGTATGCTCTTATAAGAATTATCCCTAAGGGATGTGATTCATAAGTCTTTTCTCTACTAGAGAGAGATTGTGGAGTTTTTGGAAGAAGATATAAGTGACATTTTGGCCCTTCAGATGTTGCTAAAATGAACTCACAAGAGAGATTATTTTCTTGTGGTGTAAAACCAGAAGAGATTATTGCTAAGAAGTTGAAGGAAATGCATGCTATATGCTTGAAATTATAGGTTGCCATGATGCTGTCTTATTCAAGGGCATACTCAAATTCCATGTCACTGTCTTGAATCTACATGTGTTACATGGATCATAATGACTTGATTTATGTGAATCTAACCATAATTAGTATATTTTAAAGATTAATCATGTTATGTTGATATCTCTACATGTCTTTAAGAGGATGCCCATTAGATTTTGTAGGACAAGCCATCACTGATTGAGGAGTTACATGTATTAGTTCCAACTATGTAGGGCTCAACAATTGACAAGCAGTTAAATGGCCTAAATCAATGCAAGTCTCAATCCACAAATAATTGTAGTTTAAATCAAATTGTTGTAACTTACCAACTAAAACAGTAGCACTAGAATTATGAATCATTCATTACAAAATGTCCTCATTCTCAGTTCTCTATTCTGAACAGTGATCACAATGGAGATTGAAGGCTGCTTGGGAGTATTGTGTGCCAAGACATACATAAATTCCTACTGACATACAGAATATGGTACGGGCATTTCGAGAGGTGCATGCAAGTTGAAATTAATGTTTCTGGTCCCAAACATCTAAATATTTCCTGATGGAGATGTATCACCAACCCATGCAAATATTATTTATTGCATGAGGCAAACACAATCCCCACAGGGTGAATGTGTTGGATGCTTTCGTTCATTCTCGGGAGTTGAAAGCATAAAGTGTACGCACACACACACAAGTTTCTTCAGGAGCCTATTGAGTTAACATCATGTGAAGTCAATAGTGACTCCTACCAAATTTTGTCCTGATATTACTGATGCAATATAATAACAACATTTTAATTGGACTTGACTACATGCATCTTTTCATGCTAAAAAGAACAAAAAAAATATTTTCGACGTGCTAAATACTTTAGTAAATGAGCACATTGTGAGCTGTTATGTTCAATGAGACAAATAGACAAATCAGTATTTTTATTATCCTTTATTCATGATATGTTAAGGGGGGTTTGGGATAATATAGTATCCAAAAATGTTAATTAAGAAGTAGAAGAGGTTAATTGACAAAAACAAATTAGAGATGGTCATCAATCTAAAATGATGAATTTGATCCAACATGACCTGCTTTTCAAATATTATCATAATAGAATTGATCGTCAATTCAAAGTGTTGATTGCTCATTTGCGTCTTAATATCTCAAGTTGAAGGATGTTATAAAACCACATCAAATCATCTCTGGTGTGAATCCTTCGATGTTTAAGTTAACGAACTATTTTTCTTACGTGTGTGTGAGTTCCGATTGATTATCAATTCTAACTATATTAAAAGTACCATCGTCACGTCCCTCTCATAAAATTAGGTGGAGACGGCCATCACGCTTTGAACAATGGAAAATTGTGTTCCCTAATGTTAAATATTTGACGTCCTAATTAACTCATTTTGCACGGCATAAGATTCCATTTGGTGGGTCTGTGTTGAGCTGAGGACTGTCTTTTAGCTACCTTCTTGTCAGCTAATATTCTCATGACACTATCGATGAAAAGAATCAATAGATTTGATGCCAAAATACACATTTATTATGTATCATTTTCTTGTTACGAAACACATAAAAAGCGACGAAAGTTAATTCCACTAAATTGAATCACACTCTTAGACATTTCAGATGGGATCGAGCCACTAATCAGACATCAGCTAGCAAAGAACGAAGAAGAACTATGATGTCTCATTTCAACGAATCAACGGCATAGCCCACATTGCATGTAATCGTAGAAGAGTATAATTACAGTTCTAAATTGAACGGAGCTTAAAGCTAGCAACAATTCTTTATTAGAATTGAAGAGTCATATTTGTCTCACACTACATCGGGCAATTGAACAATAGGATTATCAAAAGCACAAGAACTGAGAGAGAGAGAGAGAGAGAGAGAGAGAGAGAGAGAGAGAGAGAGAGAGAGAGAGAGAGAGAGTGAGAGAGAGTATAGAGAATTTAGGAGGGATTTTTTTTTGGTTTTTGAGATTGTCATAACTCAAACTTAGTTTCTTACCATGACAGAGTAGTCAACAAAAACATAAAGTTGTTTTCTTCTTGCTTTGGGGAAGCTGTTGAAGGCACCCAAGAACTCATATGATGTAGGAAAGATGACTTGCTTGTGTATACATCTGATTCGATATCAATTTAACTTAGAAACTTCTTCTGTCTTATAAATTTGAATCCTCATTGATGATGGAAAGAGTGTTACATCTCTTGGACGATAATTATGTGATTTGTAGGGTTGCAGTGGTGGATTAGATTTCAAATTAGATGGATTTATAATTATTGATTTGAGCTTAAGCTTTCTAAACTAAGTGAGAATCAAGGCTTCATTGTGTAAGCCATGGCATGTAAAGCAATTGAACACTTTAATCCATAATCCATATATGTTCTATTCTATTGCACAAAAACATGTAGTTTGTGTTTCCAAAAGAGAAATGTATTAACTAAGCAATAGAAACAAGAAAGAAGCTCTGTAGATCAAAAGCACAAAAACACAATTGGGCTGAGAGGGTCACTTCCCTCTTCAGAAAAATACAGATTTGATTAGCCTAACATATCTAGTGAACTAATTAGCAGCCTTATTCCACTCTCTATATATATACATGAGAGATTATGCAGGAATCAAAACAATACTGAGCGGAAGAACAGCTCTTAGCAGTCCTAAGCCCCATTTCAGTTCAAATTTTCTAAAGATCCACTGAATGCTTTGGGACCGCTCAATTTGACTCAAGAACCACTGCGGAAGCTGCTCCATTTGTAGTGGACATATCAGTTTTATGTGTTGGGTCCAGCCCATACGTGCGCTTGGACAAATTTGAGCCATCAGCCCAAATCAAAGAAATCAAGAGAGAAAGAACAAAATTGAGTGTGAGTGCAGCTTACAGCGGCGGCACGTGCAGAAAAGAGAGAGAGAAAGATTAGGTTTCTGAGTTTTCCGCTTGACGATCGGTGGCCAAACGTTGTTAGTTTCGGCCCAAATTTTATGTGGAGAATCCTTGCAGCAAACTTTACAATCCTAACGGTGTTGATCTACAGTTTACCCTCTCTAAGGTACTTTCCTATGATATCCTTTCTGTGAGACCTAGAATTCTTTTTTGAGGAGATCCATCATGTGATGAAGATATGTTATTCTTGAGCCAAGATCTATGATCTTGATATTATTCTGATCCTCTAGTTATTCTAGAGAAGACCTACTGTAAACCTGTTATCATTATTATTGATAGTGGAAGTTTGAGGTGGACTGCGGTCCCGTGGTTTTTCCCACATTGGGTTTTTCACGTTAAAAAGATTTGGTCTCACTGTATGATTGATTTATTGCTCTATTGTTTATGCTATGCTAATTGATATTAGCATTTTGATATCAAGTTGATATTTTGATGAGGAACCTATTTTGATACACAAAGAGGGAAAAGAATTATTCCGCATTAACAGGTTTCTTCCCAACAAGTGGTATCAGAGCATCAGGTTATTTGGTGCTAGTTTTCTTGTGTGATTGAAATGGAGTCAGATGGTATGATTAAATTGAACTCATCAAATTATTCCACTTGGAGGCGTCTGATGGAAGATTTGCTCTATTGCAAAGATTTATATAAGCCTATCAAGGTTAAAGATAAACCTTCTACTATGGACGATGAAGAATAGGAAGTTCAACATAGAAAAGCTATTGCCTATATTAGAAGATGGATGGATATAAACTTGCATGAGCATATTTCAGATGAAATCAGAGCTGATGTTATTTGGCAAAGGTTAGAAAATCTCTTTGCGAAAAAGATAGTGGGAAATAGAATTTCTCTCCTCAGAAGGCTTGTAAATTTGAAGTATAAAGATGGTGGTGGTAACATTGTTGAGCACATAAGCCTATTTCAGAGTCTTGCAAACAAGTTGGTTGCTATGAAAATGAATATAGATGATGAGATGCAGGGATTATTACTTCTCAGCTCTTTACCAGAAAGTTGGGAAACGTATGTGGTGACTATTTGTAACTCCACGCCAGAGGGGACTCTAACCATAGATATGGTTAAAGATAGTTTGCTAAATGAAGATGCAAGAAGGAAAGAATAGGGTGAATCTTCTTCTGGTGCATTTGTTATTGAAAAACAAGAAAGACGTGGAAGAAGTCATAACAGAAATCCATATGGTTATAGAGGAAGATCCAAGTCTAGAAGAGATATCAAATGTTTTCACTGTAATAGGCCAGGTCACATGAAGAAAGAGTGTAGGTTTTGGAAGCGAGAACATAATGAAATGAAGAAAAATGAAAAAGAGACCAATACAATTGCTGCTGAAGGTAATATCACTATTGTCTGTGATGAAGGTTATGTTAGCCTTGTAGCTCAGGACAGTAATTGGGTAATTGACTCTGGTGCTTCATTTCATGTCACTTCTCATGGTGATTTCTTTAGATCTTACACTGTTGGTGATTTTGGTAATGTTAGAATGGGAAACAATGGTACATCTAAGATTATGGGTATTGGAGATATTTGCTTGGAGACCAGTATTGGGAGCAAATTAATACTTAAAGATGTAAGGCATGTTCCAGATATTCGTCTTAACTTGATATCTACAGGTAGACTTGATGATGAGGGCTTTGCACATTATTTTGGTGAAAGTAAATGGAAACTCAATAAAGGTTCTCTAATTGTGGCAAAAGGAAAGAAGATTAACTCTTTTTATGTCATGGAAGCTAAGCTACACAAAGGAGAGATTAATGCAATTCGAAAAGGTGAAAGTATAGATCTTTGGCATAAGAGGCTTGGACATATCAGCGAGAAGGGACTTCAAACTCTTGCTAGAAAGCAGTTCTTACCAGAGTTGCAAGGTACATCTCTTAAATCTTGTGATCATTGCTTAGCTGGAAAAACACATAGAGTTGCATTTCAGACATATCCATCATCTAGAAGATTTGATGTTATTGATTTAGTTCATACTGATGTCTGTACTATGCAAACTAGAACTCTTGGAGGTGCTCTTTATTTTGTTACTTTTATTGATGACCATTCTAGAAAAGTTTGGGCTTTTGCTTTGAAATCTAAAGACCAGGTACTCGATGCTTTCAAGGAGTTTCATGTCAATGTTGAAAGAGAAACTGATAGAAAGCTAAAGTGTGTTCGATCAGATAATGGTGGCGAGTACAGGGGTCCTTTTGAGAATTATTGCAGGTTCCATGGTATCAGGCTTGAGAAAACAGTTCCTAAAACTCCTCAGCAGAACGGTGTGGCAGAAAGGATGAACAGAACCATTGAAGAAAGGATTAGGTGTATGCTTTCTCACGCCAAGTTACCGAAGTCATTTTGGGGGAGGCTATGAGAACTACAGTTGACCTGATAAATCTTTCTCCATCAGTTCCTCTGCAAGGTGATGTTCCAGAGAGAGTATGGAGAGGAAAAGATATATCTTATAATCATTTGAGAGTCTTTGGGTGTAAAGCATTTATTCATATTCCTAAAGATGAGAGGTCCAAGCTTGATAATAAGGCAAAAGCATGTATCTTCTTGGGATATGGTCATGAAGAGTTTGGGTACAGATTATGGGATCCAGTGAACAAGAAGATTATTAGAAGTAGAGATGTTGTGTTTCTTGAAGACCAATTGTTTGATGATGGTGATAATGTTGAGAAGCCAGAAACCTCTGTTTATATTCCTTGGAGTTTGGGTCCAGTTCCTTCACCTGTAGTTCATGATGATCATGGGGGAGATGAACAAGAAGATTGTGGTGAGAATACTAGTGATGATACACCTACAGTTGATGATTCTGAACCAACTGAACAGCTACCTCCACCACCAGTTGAGATTTCATTGAGAAGATCCACTAGAGAGCGACAACCCTCTACCAGATATCCTCCACATGAGTATGTTATGCTTACTGACGGGGGAGAGCCAGAAACTTACCAAGAAGCTATTCTACATGAGAATAAGAGTGAGTGGGTTAAAGCCATGCAAGAAGAGATGAGATCCTTGCTTGAGAACCACACCTATGACTTGGTAAAGCTGCCGAAAGAGAAGAAAGCTCTCAAGAATAAGTGGGTTTATAAATTGAAGACTGAAAATAATAGCTCACAACAAAGATACAAGGCACGACTAGTTGTGAAAGGATTCAGTCAGAAGAAAGGTATTGACTTTGAAGAAATATTTTCTCCGGTTGTAAAAATGTCCTCTATTCGAGTTGTTCTTAGTTTGACTGCCCGCTTGAATTTAGAAGTTGAGCAACTTGATGTAAAAACAACATTTCTTCATGGTGACTTAGAAGAAGAAATTTACATGGAGCAACCAGAAGGTTTCAAAGTCAAGGGAAAAGAAAATCTGGTATGTAAGCTTAGGAAAAGCTTATATGGACTCAAACAGGCACCTAGATAGTGGTACAAGAAGTTTGATTCCTTTATGATGAGCCAAGGGTATGATAGAACCACATCTGATCATTGTGTGTTTATGAAGAAATTTTCAGATAATGATTTTATTATTTTACTGCTATATGTTGATGATATGCTGATTGTTGGCCATGATGTTGGAAAAATTGGAAAGCTTAAAAGAGAGCTAAGTCTTTTGCCATGAAAGACTTAGGATCGGTGAAACAAATACTTGGCATGAAGATTCTTCGTGATAGGAAGAAAATGAAGATTTGGCTATCTCAGGAGACTTACATTGAAAAGGTTCTTGAAAGATTCAATATGAGTAAAGCCAAAGCAGTTTGTTCTCCACTTGCAGGTCATTTCAAGCTGAGTTCAAAACAATGTCCTACAAGTGAGAAAGAAAAAGAAGAAATATTCAGAGTGCCTTACTCATCTGCAGTAGGCAGTTTGATGTATGCTATGGTTTGTACTAGGCCAGATATAGCTCATGCAGTTGGAGTTGTTAGCCGATTTCTCTCAAATCCTGGAAAGGAACATTGGGCAGCAGTGAAATGGATATTAAGATATCTAAGAGGTACTTCCAGGTTGTGTTTATGTTTTGGTGATGATGAACCTGTGTTAGAAGGGTACACAGATGCAGACATGGCAGGTGATACTGATTCCAGGAAGTCCACTTCAGGATTCTTGATGACATTTGCAGGAGGAGCAGTCTCTTGGCAGTCTAAGTTACAGAAGTGTGTTGCTCTATCAACCACAGAAGCAGAATACATAGCAGTTACTGAAGCCTGTAAGGAAACTTTATGGATGAAAAAGTTTCTACAGGAATTAGGCTTGAAACAGGAAGTATATATTGTTTACTGTGACAGTCAAAGCGCTATTCACCTCTCCAAGAATTCAACATACCATTCTAGATCCAAGCATATTGATGTGAGATATCACTGGATTCGTGATGTGCTTGAGATGAAAGAATTACAGTTGGAAAAGGTGCATACCAATGATAATGGTTCAGATATGTTGACAAAGTCTTTGCCTAAGGAGAAGCTTGAAGCATGTAGGCGAAGAGCGGGCTTGGTACAGCCCACCATATGAGCTGGAGGGGGAGAATTGTTGAGTCCAGCCCATATGTGGGCTTGGACAAATTTGGGTCATCAGCCCAAATCAAAGAAATCAAGAGAGAAAGGGAAAAATTGAGTGAGAGTGCAGCGTGGACAGTGAGCGTGCAGCGACGGCGTGTCGAGAAAAGAGAGAGAAATAGAGAGAGAAAGATTAGGTTTCTGAGTTTTCTGCTTGACGATCGGTGGCCAAACGTTGTCAGTTTTGGCCCAAATTTTATGTGAAGAATCCTTGTAGCAAACTCTATAATCCTAACGGTGTTGATCTACAGTTTACCCTCTCTAAGGTACTTTCCTACGATATCTACTCCGTGAGACCTAGAATTCTTTTTGAGGAGATCCATTCTATATGATGAAGATATGCTATTCTTGAGCCAAGATCTATGATCTTGATGTTATTCTGATCCTCTAGTTATTCTAGAGAAGACCTACTGTAAATCTGTTATCATTATTATTGATAGTGGAAGTTTGAGGTGAACTGCGGTCCCGTGATTTTTCCCACATTGGGTTTTTAACGTTAAAAAGATTTGGTCTCATTGTGTGATTGATTTATTGCTCTATTGTTTATGCTATGCTGATTGATATTAGCATTTTGATATCAAGTTGAAATTTTGATGAGGAACCTATTTTGATACACAAAGAGGAAAAGAATTATTCCGCATTAACAAGTTTCTTCCCAACATTATTTGTGGCAGCCGGTCGAGATTATCCAGGTGCTCCATATTTGGACAACCATGAACCTCTAAAAACTTCACGGAAACATTGGATATTCTGTTCTTCTTCTTGTTGTCTGTGACTCTGAGAACGTCATCCAACCGGAGGTTTGTGACCTCTCTCAAGTCGTGAGCTCCATAGAGGTACAATTCTTTCAAGTTGGTAGCATGGGATAGGCCTTCCGGAAGAGCTCTCAGCCTGGAGCAGTCGGCAAGAACACACTCCTTTAGATTAGGAAACCGTTTTCCCTGCCCGCCTACCGACCATTCTTCCCGGTTGGACATGTCGTTGAACTCCAGATGTTCGAGTTTCGGGAATGCGGAAGATCCCACCGGCAAACTGCAGCCGAGAAATTCAACTCCGATGGTTTTGACGGCTTTGAAACTTATGATCTCCAGATATTTTAGCAGCGGCAACGTGCCTAGAGGAGGTAGCTCGGTGCATGATGCGAAGTGCCAGAGCTTCAAGTATTCCAGGTTAGCAAAAGATTGGTCCAGGGAGTGTGACACCATCCATCCTGGGAGTCTTCGACCCAAGCTACTCGTCTCTGCTCTCTCGATTTCCTCCTCGTCCTCCTGGTCATGTATGTTGTTCCCATCTCCATTATCTTCTTCTTCCTCCTCGTCTTCACTCTCTTCGTCCTCAGCTACACCGTCATCGTCGACTTCAACATCCTCGCCATCGTCCGCGACATGCATCCAACTCAAAAGGAGATAACTAAGGAAGCGTTTCTCCGCAAGTACCGACGCTGATCCCGTCGCTACTGCTCTCTCCAGTTTGGATATTCTCAGATATCTTAGCTCGAAAAGCGCTCGCAATTCCTCCAAGTCGCACCCCTCGTCCATCTCATTCGTTGGGTCATCAAGGCCGACCACAAATCCTTAAAGATTGTTAAGCTTTGTTAACTTTTAGATTCCCTTTGGTACATGAGTCAGCGGAGTATCGAAAGCATCGAGACACCTCAGACTGTGCAGCCTCGTGACAGCATTAGGAAGCCTGTGCAAGTGGTTGCAGTGGGAAACGATCAAAGTCTAGATGTTTGCAAGTCGGCCTATCGTTTTGGTATATCATTAATCTTTGTACCATGAAGATCTAAGTATCTTAGATGCAATGGATCCTCGATGCAATCCGAAATTCTATCGATCGATGTATCTCTCAAATCCAACACTTGTAGGTGCGGTGACCTTCTCAGCACCATCGTCGTCGATTATCTTGGTCCTGGGGGACTCAGAATTAAAATTCTCAAACATTCCTGTTCCATAATTCGTTTGGGGAGTAGTAATTTGTCCCCCATATTAGACAATGACAACCTACGAATCTTGGTGTTTGCTTGTATATCTAATTCCCCTCCATGTCTAATCGAAATCCCTTCGTCTCTCATCAAATATGCACCAAGGGATCGTAAATGATCATGCATAGAGCAACGACTATTGTCTGCGTATAATGGATCCAACTGTAGCAGATTCCTCCAAACTAGTTCCCGATAGTACTCCTCGGCTACATCTTCCATCAACCTATTATTATTTCCATGTTCTACGATAAGGCCTTCAGCCACCCAAAACCGAACGATTTGTCTGAAATGTATAGTACTTCTCTCTGGGTATAAGGAGCAATAGATAAAACATTGTTTGAGGTAAGATGGTAAATCCTCGTAGCTCAAATTCAAAGCCCCCGGTACTTCATCCTCCATCTTGTTCATACTTCAAGCATCACTCTCAAGGACTTCTTCCCACTTCACTATGCTTCTGTTCTTCTAAGCTAAAACCCCTGCAATAGCTTTAATGGAAAGAGGAAGTCCATCACATTTTCTAACAATTTTCCTACCTACGCATGTCATCCTCCTCCCCAGCTTCGAATACTATCTTCCGAAGCAACATCCACCCACTATTTTCATTCATTTTCTCCACTTGGTGGATATAGCTATATCTGATACCTATCAACACACTTTCTTTTCTCGTGGTAACTAAGATCATGCTGCTGCCTACTCCTTTACTTAGTGGTCTCCTGAGGAAATCATTCCAAACAGTTGCACTCCAAACGTCGTCCAACACGAGAAACAAGTTTTTGGTCAGGAGAGAGGCGAGTTTAGGTTCCAATTCTGACCTGCTTTCTCCCCTAAAAGATTCTGCACCTTCGGCCGCACACCTCACTAGCTCTTTCAGTAAATCGATCTCGGAATACTCCTTAGACGCATACAACCATTTACTGATGGGAAAGTTGTCCTTGATCCTTTGGTCGTTGTATATTTGACGTGCTAAAGTGGTCTTTCCGATGCCACCCATCCCTACAATCCCAAAAACACGACACTTTTGCTTAATTTTCTGGAGCATGGCATCAATCAGATTGTGGGCAGCTACTTCAATCTGTTCCCCTACAATGTCCTCCTCAACTTCTAAGGGAGATGTCTCCCGTGTAGTTGTTTTGTAAGGTTGGGGTTCTTGGGATGCCGACACTATCTCAGGCACCAAGGCATTGAACTCGGCCATTTCTTTCAGTCTAGCATTAAGTGCTTCGATTTTGGTAGCGATCTCATGACGGTATTTAGTGCACATAAAGCTAGAGGAAACAAAGCCGAGAGGGGAGCTTACCGCTGACGCTGATGCCGGCGGAGCTTCCAACAGTTTCCCACCTTCGATCGTGCAGAGATCGATGATATCATCGGCATCGTACATGAGATCTTTCAGCATCCTCACCCCGTTGTCAATGACGGCGCTCCCACGCCTCTTCCGCTCTGCATCTTGGATCAGACATCTGATTTTGACCAAGTTTTCCGTCAGCGATTTGATCTCCTTCTTCACACCTAGCACCTTGCATATCTCTCCCTCCAGAAACTCTGTTACGACTTTAAGGTATCTTGAAACAAAGAAGTTCAGGATCATCGCCATGATCTCTTTGACACCAACCAAGGAAATGCCACACCATTCAGAAGGAAAGTTTGATGTGTTGTTTGCACGGACAAGTGTTCCTTGAGCACAAATATATTTGTATCCAAGAGCAGCATCATCAGTAGAAAAAAAGGCTAACACAAACCACGCCTGCAAACAAAATTACGACAAATGTCAAGGATGGAGTCTTACCTTCACCGGTTATCGTTGGCAAGCGAAACACAAAAAATGGAACGCTCGTCTGTCTGCATTCTAAGCGGTAGCTTTAATTTAAAGATGAGAGCGCGCTCGCATGCAGCAGTATCGATGTTTCTTTCCTCTGTGCATGTTTTGTTGCATTAGATACCAGAAATCTCCGGTCATTGGTCGAGTCATGAAATCGTACGAGCGGCCCGGCCCCTAACGACACAAGTTAATCGACCGAGGAAACAACATGGAATTGTTTCCTAAGGTGATCCATGCAGTAGCTGTCAGAAATCAGATTACCTTATCATCTACTTTCTTATTCTTCCGAGATCTGAGACCAATAAGACGAGTAGCTCAGCGGAGAAGACGGCAGAGTCACATGGCGAAATCTCGGAAGTAGAAGTCGCGGTATCTGGGAAGTGTGTGCAACTGTTCAAGTTCGAGATGAAGATGAGACCCAGCAGCTCAGCGGAGTGGACGAAGGAGAAGCATGGCAAAGTCTCGGCAACAGAGACCGCAGGACACGCTGAACAGCTGTGTTTGCTAAGTTCGAAAAATCTGCAAGGAGTCGATTCAAAGAATCTGTGAAACAACTGTGTATAACCAGCGACTCGTCGCAGAGGACGGAGGAATCGCATGGCAAAATATTGGAAAGGAACGAATTCAAAACAGAGCTTCTAAATGATAATTTCTCATAGCGCTTCTTTATTTTTTTTTTAATTTCTTATAGCGCTTCTATTTAAAAAAAATTCGAAACAGAATTTTTCTAAATGATAATTTTATCCTTTCGTCAACTGTCCCCTCTGCCTAGTCTAACTCATCAGCCATCGTCTTTGTTGTTGCTCTCGTCATAACCTAATGGTCTACAATAACGATATTCGTTGAGAGCCAACGGGGATCTACCTTATGCACGATGGAAGAGGTCAATCAACCCTCGCATGAGGATTATAACGAAAGGGTTGAAGGTTATAACGAAAGCGTAACGAAGGAGACAATCTTGTATGCAGTAGAGGGGGTGGCATAGCAATGGGATGATGGAGGCGTTGGTAGGTCCAACGAAAAAAGAGATAAAATGATTTTTTTTCATAAAACTAAAAACATTGTTTTAGATTTTTTTTTTAAGTATGAGTGTACTAAAAATATTTTGAAAAATATAATTCTAAGATAATTGACATTGTACCAATAAATTCATACAATCGATAACTGTACTCTTGATGTAGAGTGTGAGTGACAAGTAATACTTTAATTATTTAAAATAGATGTCTCCACTATCAAAAACTATGCCCCCACTATCAAGTATTTAAAATAGGTGGTATAATTTAATTAAAATATAATATTCACGTGATAATAAAATATAGAATAAAAATAAAATAAAAGTAGAAGATTAATATTCAATTCATTTTTGCTATCTAACAATTTCATTTTAATAACTTTTGATATTCATAACATATCTTATGCAAATGGATATAAATGTCCTCAATTTACTATTTACTTCTAATAAATTTTTTTAAATCTAATTATATTATTGTTGTTGTTGTTGTTGTTATTCTCTTCTTAATCATCAAAGCATCTATTATTGTTGGAGACACAAAATCATTATAAATAAATAAATAAATAAATAATCAAACGAGGGGTTATGAAGATTGAAGAGGTGGTGAGAAATCAATATTCCGGGTATTTTTATAACAATCCGAAAGATATTAGTTTTTGGATTATCAATCTAGAAGATGTTATATTATAAGTCATCTTTTAGGATTATGAGAAATAAGGGTTGTCCATACGTAGATATCTACGTAGAACATGATAATTTATTGAAGAGTACTTTATTTTTATTGGATAATAAAAAAAGATAGAAATAAGGGTTAGGACACTCTTAGAATCATTTTTTATTAGGTAGTATGGACACTAATTTTTTTTAAATACCAATTTTGTCCTCATAAAACTTTAGATCAGTTCGGTGGCATCCAACTTAAACTCATCGAGTTTGCATCTAGAGATCGTAGATGGTCATGCAAAGAAAAATATCGAATCTACCTGCAGAAGGTTCCTCCAAACTAGTTCTAGCCCGCAGCACTCATCAGCTACATCTTCCATCAACCTACCTACCTCCTCGTTCTACAATAAGGCCTTCGGCCATCCAAAACGGAGCAATATCCTTATAATACAGAAAGACCTTCTTAGAGAAAGAATAATAAAGAAAAAGTTGTTTCAGATCAGATGATAAATCCTTGTAGCTCGGTGGCGGTGCTCCTACCGCTCCATATCTTGAACTTAACATCTGATGGCCTCCAACAGGATTCATATTAATTTCATGCTTCCAATGGAACGGAGCTAAAGGCTTACAAGTGTTCCAAAGAGTAACTAAGGCCAGCTAAATTATATTAATTTCAGGTTTCCAACGAACGAATATGTATATTGATCCCGAATACGTTTACATGAGAAGGAAAAATATGAAAACATCAAACGAGATCATGGAATGCATTCCATGCCATGTGTTAGTTTGGCAAGTCCCATAGTCCCACATCGGGAAAATCAGACTTGTTGTCTCGTCTTGAAACTATAAATAAGGGCCTGAGCTTTGATGTTAGACACACCACGAGAAGTACCACAGACACCACAAGAAGTACAGCAGGCATCACAAGAAAACCTGCTTATGGTTTGAAGTCTTCTTGTTTAGGAAGCTGAAGGTGTTTTATGGCCTAGGAACATTTCCTAAGGCATTTGTAAGTGTCCCTCTTTTATAGTAGTAATTTGCTCCTCTTTCTTCCGTGGATGTAGGTCAAAGTCAATTGACCGAACCACGTATATCTGGTGTTCTGGTGTTTTATTTGTTCTTGTCACTTTATTCTTTCCGCTTTATTATCTTGTTGTGTTGCCAAAATTATCCTTTGGTAAATATCCTGGGGCTAGCTCTAACAAACTGGTATCAGAGCCTGGTTCTGGGATCTTTTGGCAACAATGACAATATCAAAGATCGTTGTCGAGAAATTCGATAGAAATGTCAACTTCGGCATGTGGCAACTCAAGATGGAGGCCATTCTGGTTCAAGACGGAGTTGATTTGGTACTTCAGGGTGCTGAGAACATTCCAGATGGTACGTCAAAAGAAGATCTTGCGGGTATTGATAAGAAGGCCCGATCCAGCATCATTCTAAATCTCTCTGATGAGGTTTTACGGGAGGTAGCTACGGAGACTACGGCTAAGAGCATGTGGGACAAACTTAAAGCCTTGTACATGAAGAGGACAGTGGAGAATCGTCTCTACTTGAAGCAGAGTCTGTATATGCTTCGGATGGTTGAAGGTACATCTATACTCTCGCATCTTGATAAGTTTGATTCTTTGGTTATGGATTTGGAGAATATAGATGCAAAAATTGATGATGAGGATAAGGCTTTGTTGCTCTTGTGTTCTCTTCCCCAATCTTTTAAGCATTTCCGTGATACTTTGATTTATGGAAAAGAAACAGTTTCGTATCAAGAAATTAAATCTGCATTGAAATCTAAGGAGCAGATAGACAAGAATATCACTGGGGAAAGTAGAGAGAATCAGGCTGAGGGTCTGGTTGTTAGGGGGAGAATGGATAAAAGAGAATTCGACAGTAGTAGATCTAAATCTAGATCTAAATCCAGACATAGAAATTTGGAATGCAGATATTGTCATAAAATGGGGCACATTAAATCTGATTGCTTTAAATTGAAAAATAAATTAAAGCAAAAGGAAAAATTTGTTGAGAAAACTATTAAATCCGCTGAAGCTAGTGTAGCATCTGATGAGAATTTTGGAAATATTTTCTTTGCTATTGATGACAGGACAAAGTCTAAAAATGAATGGATTTTAGATTCAGGTTGTTCTTATCACATGTGTCCCAGTAGGGATTTGTTTTCAACATATGAATCTTGTAATGGTGGAATTGTTTTGATGGGCAATAATGCCGCATGTGATGTTGTTGGTAGAGGAACAATCCGAATTAAAATGCATGATGGTATTGTGAGGACGCTCACTAATGTTAGACATGTTCCTGATTTGAAAAAGAATCTCATCTCTTTAGGCACCCTAGAGGCCCTTGGGTGTAAATACACAACTGAAGGTGGAGTTATGAAAGTTTCTAGAAGTGCCCTTATTGTTATGAAAGCTTGTAGGTCTGGTAGCTTGTATATTCTGCAGGGAACTACTGTCACAGGTTCAGTTGCAGTTTCGTCATCATCATTGTCTGATTCTGACATCACCAAATTATGGCATATGCGTTTGGGTCATATGAGCGAAAAAGGTTTGAGCATATTGAGCAAAAGAGGTCTACTTTGCGGACAGAGTACTGGGCCACTGGACTTTTGTGAACACTGCATTTTTGGAAAGCAGAAAAGAGTCAGCTTCAATTCTCCGGCAGTTCACAAAACGAAAGGTACTCTTGACTATATTCATTCAGACCTTTGGGGTCCAGCTCAAGTTCAGTCTAAGGGTGGTGCCAGGTATATGTTGACTTTCATTGATGATTATTCCAGGAAAGTTTGGGTTTATTTTCTGAAGCATAAAAATGATGTTTTTCTAACCTTTAAACAATGGAAAGTTTTGATTGAGAAGCAAACATGTAAACAGATTAAGCGGCTTCGAACAGATAATGGCATGGAATTTTGTGAAGGTGACTTTGAAGAATTCTGCAAAAATGAAGGAATCGTTCGGCATCGCACTGTTAGGATGACACCTCAGCAAAATGGTGTGGCAGAACGTATGAATAGAACACTCTTGGAGAGAGCGAGGTGTATGATCTCAAATGCAGGGTTGACAAAAGACTTTTGGGCAGAGGCGATTAATATGGCCTGTTACGTTGTCAACCGCGCTCCTTCTGCAGCACTTAACTTTAAAACTCCAGAGGAAGTTTGGTCAGGTACTCCTGCTGATTATTCTGATTTTAAAATTTTTGGGTGCCCAGCATACATGCATGTAAATGAAGGAAAATTAGAGCCTCGGGCTAAAAAGTGTATTTTCCTTGGGTATGCTTCTAGGGTGAAAGGATACAGATTATGGTGTCCTGATCCCAAATCCCCAAAATTTATAATCAGTAGAGATGTTACTTTTGATGAATTATCTATGCTATCTTCTAAAGAGGAATCTACTAGTTGTACAAATGATAGTGCGCAGAAGCAGGTGGAGCTTGAGATTGGTAGTTCAGATTCTTTTAAGTCGAACTCTTCTACTCAAAGAATGCCAGTAGGTGGTCCCGAGCCTACTGATGCAGATGATCCAGAGGAAGAACAATATTCCATAGCCAAGGATAGACCACGGAGAGAAATTCGACCACCACAAAGATATGCAAATTTGGTTGCATATGCTTTGTCTGTTGCAGAAGAAACAAGTGAAGTTGGTGAGCCTACTTCCTATTCAGATGCAGTTTCTTGTGATAATTCCGCTAAGTGGTTGATTGCTGAGGGAAAAGTCCTTGTTCAGAAAATTCATACGAAGGACAATCCAGTTGATATGCTTATGAAGCCTCTTCCGGTTTACAAGTTCAAGCAGTGCTTGGACTTGGTTGGTGTTCATTGTTGGTGATTGCCCGTTGGGGCTTTTGTGAAGAAGGTGGAGCAAGTTTTGTTGGGACATGCCAAGGTGGAGATTTGTTAGTTTGGCAAGTCCCATAGTCCCACATCGGGAAAATCAGACTTGTTGTCTCGTCTTGAAACTATAAATAAGGGCCTGAGCTTTGATGTTAGACACACCACGAGAAGTACCACAGACACCACAAGAAGTACAGCAGGCATCACAAGAAAACCTGCTTATGGTTTGAAGTCTTCTTGTTTAGGAAGCTGAAGGTGTTTTATGGCCTAGGAACATTTCCTAAGGCATTTGTAAGTGTCCCTCTTTTATAGTAGTAATTTGCTCCTCTTTCTTCCGTGGATGTAGGTCAAAGTCAATTGACCGAACCACGTATATCTGGTGTTCTGGTGTTTTATTTGTTCTTGTCGCTTTATTCTTTCCGCTTTATTATCTTGTTGTGTTGCCAAAATTATCCTTTGGTAAATATCCTGGGGCTAGCTCTAACACCATGTACTGCGAAAGAAGATGATATGTGGGTATGAGAACGAAGTTGAGGATTGCTGCAACCCAACACCACAATGACCAAACAGAGTGGCTTCTGAATTCATTATTGGCCTGGTAGACAGATGACCGAGGTGGTGTGTGTAACGCTTCCAATCCAGCAGATAGTACAATGTTATAATACTGTAGATTTTGAATGCAAAGGGCAGAATCAAAATAAACTAGATTTCATAATTCTCACATAATCTAATTCATGATAAATCAACCCATAGGATAGGATGTACAATAGATTTAACAACTCTGTAACAATTCTCAATATTTCAATCCAAATAACATAGAAAAGAATCTAAACATACAGTGATCTTAATAGATTAATTATATAATTTAATCAATAACCAATCCATCTTGTTTCCACCGTGCACTCAGAAAAATTTAAAGATAATCTGATATAAGCAACCCACAGTTCAATAAATACCGTGATTCATATGTTAATCAAAACTTATCATAAATAAATAATAATAAGATGAAACCATTAAATCCCTGCATCAAATGCCTTTATTCGCAAAATTTTATATAAAGGAAGCATAAACTGGCGCAGAGACCTTTCATTGACCCTGCAAAGAAAAAGGTAAAAGTCAACATAAGGACTAACAGAAATATATATATATATATATATATATATATATATATATTATTTATATTATAAATATTTTTATAATATATATAATATATATATAACTTATTATTTAATAACTTATTAAATATATTTATATATTTAATAACTTATTATATATATATATATATATATATATATATATATATATATATATATATATATATATATATATATATATATATATATATATATATATATATATATATATATATATATATATATATATATATATATATATATATATATATATATAGCTAAGTTATTGGATAGAACCAAGAAAAATGACTTACAAGGAAGACCGATGCCCTTGTTCTGGAGGTACATTTGTGTCATACATGTATGGATCCTTGATGTATCGCATGTATTCTTCGGAATCAGTTTGAAATTTGACATCTGGAATCCGTTGGATGATGTTCCAATGCTCGTTGCCCTCGAGACAGCTCCTCAGCAGCACTATGTTGCAGTACACTTCAAGTTTGCGGAAGCTCCATTGTGCTGAATTAGGGCGCTGTTGATCAATTAAGCGGGATAACCACGGGGGAAGCTGATTCATATGTTCCGGACATTTCAGGACCACGTGCTGCAGCTTGTCGAGATTATCCACGTACTCTAAATTGGGGCAATCCTCCACCTTCAGATACTTCATGGCGACGTTGGATATTCTGTTCAGCATCTTGTTATCTATGACATCCAGCTTGTAACTCGAGCGGAGCTTTGTGACTTCTCTCAAGTTGTGAGCTCCCCAAATGTACAATTCCTTCAAGTTGGTAGCGTGGGATAAGCCTTCTGGAAGAGCTCTCAGTTTGGGACAGTCTAGGAGACAACATTCATTTAGATTGGGAAACAGCTTCAGGTGTGTTCTGTGACCACCTTCCTCCACCCCGCATAGTGACCATTCTTCCCAGTTGGGCATGCCGTTGATCTCCAAATACTCAAGTTTGGGAAATGCACAAGTTCCTGGGAAACTGTGGCCGAGAAACTCAGGCCCAATGGTTTTGACCGCGTTGGTTCCTTTGATCAAAAGAGATTTCAGCAGGGGCAGCATGCCCAGAGGAGGGAGCTCTGCGCATGATGGGAACACCGAAAGATGCAAGTATTGCAGGTTAGGGAGTGATTCGCCAAGGGAGGACGACATCATCCAGTTTGGGAATTGTCGACCCGGGAATTTTTCGATGAAAAGAGTTCGTAGGCTCGAAGGAGGAGAGAGTTCATTACATATCTTCTCGGCTCCCGTCTGGATTTGCTCCTCCTTTCTCCATGTTGTTGCTCTTCTATCCTCACCTCTGTCAGTGGCATCTCCATCTTCCCCATCTTCTGGTGGCATCCAACTTAAAATTAGTTCCTTAAGAGAACGTTTCTCCACTAGTGCCGAAGCTGCCGTTACTGCCCTCTCTAGCCTGTATATGCTTAGATATCTTAGCTTGGAAAGAGGTTGTAGCTCCTCTAATCCACACCCGGCCTCATCCACCTCGTTCGTTGGATTATCATGGCCGACCACAAATCCTTTGAAGTTGTTAATATTTATCAATTTCCCGATTCCCTTCGGTACATGAGTCAGAGGAGTGTCTTCAACACGGAGACTCCTTAGATTGTATAGTCCCGTGATGGTCATGGGAAGTTTGTATAAGTGTTTACATCCTGAGATATTCAAAGTTTGAAGGTTTACAAGGCGCCCTATTGATTCTGGTATCTCATGAATCTTTGTTCTATCGAGATCTAAGTATCTTAGGTGCAATAGATCTCCGATGCAATTTGGAATTCTTTCGATTGATGTATCACAAAGATCTAATACTCGTAAATTTGGTAACCCTTCGAGTACGTTATCCTCAATTGTGATTGTTGGGAGGGAATCTCTGACCACTAAAGTTCTCAAACATTTCTCTTCTAAGATGTAATCCGACAGTACTAGTTTTATTCCCATGTTAGATATCAACAACCGACGAATCTTCGCGTTGGCTTTTATATCTAATCTTTGACCAACTGTAATCGAAAGTCCTTCGTCTTTCATCAAGTATGTAGCTAGTGCTCGTAAATGATCATGCATGCAAAACATGCTCCTGCTTATATACAATGGATCCACTTGTAGAAGATTCCTCGAAACTAGTTCCCAATAGTACTCCTCGGCTACATCTTCCATCAGCCTACCTCCTGCTTCTACAATAAGACCTTCTGCTACCCAAAACTGAATAATATCTTTGTAATGATTAAACTTCCAAATGAAGAACGAGCAATAAAGAAAGCATTGTTTCAGATGAGACGGTAGATCCTCATAGCTCAAGTGCAAAGCCCTTGGAACTTCTTCGTCGATCTGATGGTTCGTACTCCATGCGTCATTCTCGAGGACTTGTTCCCACTCCGCTGTGCTTCTGTCCTTGGAAATTAGAACCCCTGCAATAGCTTTGATAGCAAGAGGAAGTCCATCACATTTTCTAACAATTTTCCTACCTACTTCCTCCAACCTACGCATGTCATCCTCCCCCCCAGCTTCGAATACCGTCTTCCCAAGCAACAGCCACCCGCTGTTATCATCCATTTTCTCAGCTTGGTGCATATAGCTGGCTTTCATACCACTTAACACTGTTTCGATTCGAGTGGTAACTAAGATCGTGCTGCTACCTGCTCCCTTACTTAGTGGTTTCCTCAGGAAATCAGTCCATACATTTGGACTCCACACGTCGTCCAACACGAGAAATAATTTTTTAGTAAGGAGCGAGGCAAGTTTGGGTTCCAATTCTGCTCTGCTTTCTCCCTCAAAAGATTCTGCTTTGGTTTCATCTCCTGCACACCGAATTAACTCTCTGAGTAACTTGATCTCCGTATAATCCTTTGAGATATACAACCACTTTTGGATAGGAAAGTTTGCTTTGATCCTTCCATCATTATATATTTTACTTGCCAGAGTAGTTTTCCCGATTCCACCCATTCCAACAATCCCAAAAACACGACACTTTTGTTCGGTGTTCTCCAACATGCGATTGATTAGATCGTCGGCAGCTTCTTCGATTTGTTCCCCCACAATGTCCTCCTCAACTTCCAAGGGAGACGTCTCACGTGGTGGAGGTGGTTTTTTAGGGTGGAGTTGTTGGCTTGCGGGCTGTAGATTTCGAAGGATGGAGTTATCTGCCGCTATTCGTTTCAGCCTATCATTGATTGCTTCGATTTGGCCTGCGATCTCATGGCGGTATTTGGTACACCGAAAGCAGGAAGAGACGAAGCTGAAAGGAAGGCTTACCACCCCTGAGGCTGATGCCGACGCCCGAACCTCCAAGGGCTTTCCCCCTTCCATCACGCACAGATCGATGACGTCGTCGGCGTCGTACATGACTTCCTTCAGCTTCCTCACCCAGAGCTCCATGACGGGATCCCCGCTGCGGCTCTTCTGCTCGGCATCCTGGAGGAAACATCTAATCGTCTCCAGCGTCTCCTGTAGCGCCTTGATCTCCTTCTTCACGCCCAGCACTTTGCATATCTCTCCCTCCACGAAAGCTGCCACATCGTTGACGTATCTCGAAACGAAAGTATCCAGAATCATTGCCATCTCTCGAGGACGAACAGGGAAAAGGCCTCGGCACTCTCGGGAAGAAGACTCGATGCCCCAAGTGGTGGTTCCTCGAGCACACTTACGTATGATGCTTAATGCCTACACCGATCGAATTTTCATTAAAAGAATAAATTGCATTGAGGAGCATGACCGATCGATACAGCACCAATAGCATGCATCCGTTCGTTCATGACAAATAGCAACTAGCTGGCTGAGGTGTTGACTTGTCGGAGCCAATAATTCATGGCGTCATCGATGAGCATTGAGGAGGGCGATGTGAAAGAATTTTCCTTTTTTAATAAAACAATAATAATATGACGTTGATAGGCTACCAGCTTAAGGTTGACTTAATAATAATAATAATAATAATAATAATAATAATAATAATAATAATAATAATAATAATAATAATAACAAAACAATGCCTTGGGGTATATTGTGAAAAGCTTGCCCTGAGTCCTGATCAAGATTGGATTTTTTGGATATTCATAAACTTAATCTTGATTTGTTAGGGAGATTAGGATATGAAGTATAGAAAATAATTAATGAGCTTTTTTCAAGAATAATCGACTTTCACTCACAGGAATCATAAGCATGATTTATTCGGTTTTACAAAAGTGATATTTTAACAAGAGTGATATTTTACAAAAAAAATATTTTATCAAGAAAAGTCATTAATAATTGATATTTATCGGAAGGTGGTTTTCTATTGAAAAATTATCGGACGTATTTTTTATTTTATAAATATCAATTGTATTTTCCTATTCAAATTATTTTTTTAATTTTTGAACTTGTTCATTAAACTGGTTCTAATTAGTTAACCAATTTAACGAATCGGTTTGGGTCAATGAATTCATCAACTCTATCCCTTCCACCTCTTCTCTTCCTCATCATCCAAATTATTATGGTGGAGGGGGCACCGAGGGGGACAATCATGCCATGTTGCTCTACCAAAATAGCTATTATAATAGATCTAACATCATGTTATTAGAACATGCTATTACACTATATCTAACATCATGTTATAATTTTATCTGAGTATGAAGGACAATCCTAGTAATAAATAATATTTTATCTTGTAAAAGTCAGCAATCAACCAATGATATAATATGATGTTACTTGGATCACAATAATATAATATTTTACTTTACCTTATTATCATGGACTTAGTTAGTTTTCCCTAAGTTGTACGGCACCCTTGCGTGTCCGTTCACAAAGGTTAGCCTCCCCGAAGTCTCTCATGGTCCCTTAGGACCTACCAAAGAGAAAACGGGCAGAGAAAACACCTAACTCGGGATCCACAAGCAAACATTCCATGAAACACTTCACAATGCAAATTACAAACAAACTTTACAAGCTCTAAACAATTGCACAACAAAGGGTCAAAATGATCCATTATATATCGAAAATCAATCACAAGTGTCCACATGACACGACCTTTATTTACAAGCCTAAAGCGACTACCAAACCCAACTAAAATGGGACTATTAAGCCTTCGATCATCCCTCCACATATTGTGTAAAGCATGAACATACCAAAAGACACGAATATACATAAGCATTATACCAAACATCATGTTTAGAAGTTTGTCCGTGACATTCTCCCCCACTTATTCCTTCGATGTTCTCGTTGAAGCCTTTGCCGACACTGCAACTCCTCGCCTTTGCTGAGGCTTCAATCTTCTACTCTGGCTGCAATGCGTCTCTTGGCTCCCAACTACTCTCCGCTACTGTTTTTGAGTAGTCGAACATTTGATCCGCCATGCTGCTTCAACTCGCCAATGACTCTGACTCTAGTGTAGGGTTGGCTGAGTTGTGTTGATCTCTGTTGGTTCCTACGGATCCTCCAAATGAAGGAAAAGACCATCTTTACTATGCGCCAGTCTCAAATGACTCATACTGCTTAAACTGGATGGATGCTTGTTGGAGCTTTGATGAGCATCGTCTCGCAAACTTTTGAAGTTTTTTGGTCCATCCTCCATAAAATTCGTCCATCGACTCTTCTTTTACTTAGTTGTTGCTTTCAAGTAGGTTCGCATAACTTTCACTTTCGATTGGCATTTCGTTGGGAAATGAAGCGAACAATCTACACTCAGTAGTCCTAATCACTGTTGGTGAGGATTTGACAACCATTATCTTCCATTATCTTTGAAAGGTCTTTGAACCTGTGTAGAGCTCCTCTGCTGGATAGATAAGAGAATTGGGGTACTCGGTTTCACCATTCTCTTAAGAGTTGAGAAGGCAAAGGTTACTTGACTTCGCCTGCCTCCTCAAGGTTGTACTCCATGTATCGAGCTGGTTACTGGCCTTCGCCGGCTCTTTGCTCTCACTTATGAAGCACTTGAAGTGTTTGCACTCCTTGCATTGAGTTAGCTACTGTAATTCACCTTCTCAATGTCATCAAACTTCTGGAATGCAGGAAGTTTTCACCCCAACTTGAAGTAATTCTCTAATAGATTTGGTGGCCTCTAGGATTGTATCGTCTTCTACATCAACCTTGTCGCCTACTCCACTGAGTAGCAAAGGTACAATACCGCGTACTGCCTATTTCGTTCGTTGGTCGGGCACTGTTGCACGACCCGAAGTCCTTCACTTTTGGCTATCTTGATGAGAAACTCATTGACACCGGTCTTACAAAGTTCCTTGGCCTCTACCTTTCAGCCTTGTCACGGTACTTAGAGTTTGCCTCTGCATGCTCCACCTCTTTGGCATCTTCCATGACCAAGCGCTCTCCCTCCATGAGAGCAAGGGATCAATAATTTTCATGGAAGTCCTACCTTTGCGGTACCATGGCACTACCATGCCCATGGCCCTACTATCCGTCACCTCACATCTGCATCCCTTTTCTTCACGATCAGTAGGTATGTCTCTGTGGCACTCCTCCGAGTCTACCTCCATTCTAACTGATACTTGATTTTGGGTAGCTAAGTCCCTCTAGACTCATCGTCGCTTCCTCGCCCCTTTCGACCCCCTGTTTCAATACCTATGTGTTATCCAAGTAGCTCCCTTTAGTCGATGGAAAGACAGACTGTAACTCTTATGCATGGCCTCTGCCATCACGTTGTAGGGTTTGCACCGATTCTATTCTCCTTAGCTTCCTTGGTAGCAACGTTCGCTTACTCGATCTTGTCCTCTGAGTTGCCAAGCTCCCTTAAGCGAATATGGGCTCTGGAGCAGTCTAACTCTCCAGCTACTTTGATCTTACATCTGCATGATCAAGTCCCTCCAATGTGACTCATTGGTACTTGCATTCGAACTTTTCCCTTGGTGGAACACAGCCCCCATATGCTGATGACCAAGGCTTTCATCCGATACAAAATTCGATGCACGCACGGAAGACCCGCCTCTATGGTACCATGGCCTTCACTCCTTGAATCCATAGCCCTTCTTGCCATTTGTGTTGTTCACTGAAGTGGAAACTCTCAGTAGCTCCCGATCATACCTCTGTATGATCTAGTCCCTCATGGGACTATATCGTGTGTATCGCATTGTCACGAACTATTACACAACGATCCGCTGCACCATGTCGCCTCCTGGTGACATCTCTATTGCATTCTGATCCTTGTGGGATGAACTCAAATTGTGATCCCTCAATGTGTGGCCTTTGCCAATACATCGTAGGGTCTCTTCCATCTTTGATTTTGTTCGCTCTTTTGGCAATCAACCTTCATCCACCCGCTCTTGGGTCACACCTAGATGAAGCACCGCTCTAGGACAGTACGTCACATAGTAGCTCCCGAAGTCTATCGACTTCGCCGAAAGTGGTGCACCATTGTCTGGATCCTGGGCCTCTGCCCCTACCAGCATAATCTCCACTACAAACGATTCCTTCATGGCAACTTGAATGGCAACATTGTGGCATATTCTTCAGAGTACCCACCTCTGCATCCTCTTGTCCCATGCTAAGGCCTTCTGAACCCAACTTCACCTTCGCAAGCTGAGTCGCCTTAGTTCTTCCGTCAAATGCTTCTTCGAGATAAGGTGCATGTGCTCAGAAGCTCCCTTCGTCTTTGGCACCATGCAAGATGAGTCTGCCCCGTCAGAATAAAGGACTTATGGAACAACATGATCCTACTCTTGCCTCTGCAAGGGTTCAGCTCCTTGACTTTTGTCCAAGGAAAGCTTTGTGCCTCTGCTCGATGTTCTATCTTCGATGCTGGCTCCCTTTATGCAGCTTGGGTATTTCGCCAAGTTACACCCATGTTGCTCCGCTCCTCGTTTTGCATTGAGTTGATGGTGGCTCTCGCGCCCACCATTCCATGGGTCAGCCCTCCCTTGAGTCCGATCTTCATATCGACTCCAAGTGTGCCTTCATTTGTATTACTTTGGGGTCATCCCCACTTGATCTTGCAATGTATCTGCCGATGCATTCTCTCAAACGAGATCATGCGACGACTCCTCGCCGCTCGCACATAATTCTCCCTTTGGAGAAACCAGGATCTATCTCTCCTAGATATCTATTCCTTTGGAGCAACATGTCTCTTCGTTTTAGAGTCGACCATCCCCTTTGGGCTACTCTGATTTACTGAACAAACTGTGCATTGTTCTGCCTCCTGCAAACGCACTTGCTAGATTACGACTCAACGTCAATACAGCCCCCACTGCACCCCTCAAGGCCTAGCAACATGCTGAACTCGCTGCACACTTCAGCCTCCTATGGATGTATTCTTCAAATGCCGAAGAGAAAGTTTCAATGCTCCATAGCACCGAGTTTCAATCGCCTTAGGATGGCCGCGAACATTCCATCGTCCGTAAACAAGCCCATGCATGAGTACCGAATTCTTCAAGTTAGCAATTCCCTTCACCTCTGTGAGCTTGGCACAACTCTTTCGGTCGTTGAGCAACTCATTCCACCTTGCATGGTCTCATCCTTTACCAAGCGTCTCGCTTGCCTTGAGCACCATCAAGTATAGTTGTCAACGTTGAGCCATAGCTCAAACTCAGCCATCCTAACTTTGTGCGCTCCGAAATCTTCCAAGCTTGCTTATTCTCGTGGTGCCTCTTGCACGAAGGGTTGGTCATTCCTCTAAATGCCATTCTAAGATGCCCGCTCCTCCAAGCGACTCTTTTTCCCTATATCTCCATGCCCGTTTTCCCCCAAACGGTCACGCGTGTGCTGACTGCCCTCAACGTAGCCCCGCTAGGTCCCCCATGTTTGCATGACATGTGTTTTGATGAGTGCTTGTCCCGCTCTGATACTATCTGTCATGGACTTAGCTAGTTTTGCCTAAGTCATGTGGCACCCTTGTGTGCCCGTCCGTAAAGGTCAGCCTCCCCGAAGTCTCCCAAGGTCCCTTAGGACCTACCAAAGAGAAAACGGGCTAGAGAAAATGCCTCACTCGGGATCCACAAGCAAACATTACAGGAACCACTTCATAGACAATGCAAATTATAAACAAACTTTACAAGCTTTGAACAGTTGCACAACAAAGGGTCAAAATGGACCATTACAGATTGAAAATCTATCACAAGTGTCCACATAACACGACCTTTATTTATAAGCCTAAAGCGATCACTAAACCCAACTAAAATGGGACTTTTAAGCCTTCGATCGTCCCTCTACATGCTATGCAAAGCATGAACATACCAAAAGACATAGACATATATAAGCATTACACCAAACATCATATTTAGAAATTTGTCCGTGACATTCTCCCCCACTTATTCCTTCGACGTCCTCGTCGAATTCTTTACCGACACTACAACTCCTAGCCTTTGCTGAGTCATCAATCTTCTGCTCTAGCTGCAATGCGTCTCTTGGCTCCCAACTGCTCTCCGTTGTTGTTTTTTAGTAGTCGAACCTTTGATCCGCAATGCTGCTTCAACTCGCCAATGACTTTGACTCTAGTGTGGGGTTTGCTGAGTTGTGTTGATCCCTATTAGTTCTTGCGGATCCTCCAGATGAAGGAAATGACTATCCTTATTATGCGCCAGTCTCTCAAATGACTCATGCTGCTTGAACTGGATGGATGCTTGTTGGAGCTTTGACGAGCATCGTCTCGTAAACTTTTAAAGTTTTTAGGTCATTCCTCCATAAAATTCATCCATTGACTCTTCTTTCACTTAGTTGTCACTTTCAAATAGATTCGCATCACTTCTGCTTTCGATTGGCATTTCGTTGGGAAATGAAGTGGACAATCTACTCTCAGTAGTCCTGATCACCATTGGTGAGGATTTGACAACCATTGTCTTCCATTATCTTTGAAGGGTTTTTGAACCTGTGCAGAGCTCCTCTACTGAATAGATAAGAGAATTGGGGTACTTGGTTTCACCCATTCTCTGAAGAGTTGAGAAGGCATAGGTTACTTGACTTCGCCCGCCTCCTCGAGGTTGTACTCCATGCATCGAGCTGGTTACTAGCCTTCGCCTACTCTTTGCTCTCACTTCTGAAGCACTTGAAGTGTTTGCACTCGTTGCATTGAGTTAGCTATTGTGATTCACCTTCTCAATGCCATCAAACTTGTGGAATGCAGGAAGTTTTCACCCAAACTTGGAGTCATTATCTAATAGATTTGGTGGCATCTAGGATTGTACCATCTTCTCCATCAACCTTGTCGCCTACTCCACTGAGTAGCAAAGGTATAGCACCGCGTACTACCTGCTTTGTTCATTGGTCGGGTACTCTTGCACGATTCGAAGTCCTTCACTTTCAGCTGTCTTGATGAGAAACTCATTGACACCGGTCTTACAAAGTTCCTTAGCCTCTACCCTTTAGCCTTGTCACGGTACTTGGAGTTTGCCTCTGTATGCTCCACTTCCTCGGCCCCTTACACGACCAAGCGCTCTCCCTCCATTAGAGTAAGGGATCAATGACTTTCACGGAAGCCCCGCCTTTGTGGTACCATAGCGCTGCCATGCCCATGGCCCTACTATCTGTCGCCTCACATCTGCATCCCTTTTCTTCATGATCAGTAGGTATGTCTCTATGGCACCCCTTCGAGTCCACCTCCATTTTGACTGATGCTTGATTTTGGGTAGCTAAGTCCCTCTGGACTCATCGTCGTTTCTTCGCCCCTTTCGACCCCTTGCTTCAACACCTCTGTGGTATCCAAGTAGCTCTCTTTGGTCGATGGAAAGACAGACATCAACTCCCAAGCATGACCTTTGCCATCACGTTATAGGGTTTGTATCGATTATGTTCTCCTTAGCTTCCTTGGTAGCAATGTTCGCTTACTCGACCTTGTCCTTTGACTTGCCGGGCTCCCTTAAGCGATTATGGGCTCTGGAGCAGTCCAACTCTCCAACTGCTTTGATCATACCTCTGTATGATCAAGTCCCTCCAATGAGACCTACTAGTACTTGCATTCGAACTTTTCCCTTGGTGGAACACAAACCCTATATGCTGATGACCAAGGCTTTCATCCGATGCAAAATTCAATTCACGCACGGAAGACCCGCCTCTACGGTACCATGACCTTCACTCCTTGAATCCATAGCCCTTCTTGTCTTTGTGTTGTTCACCGAAGTGGAACTCCCAGTAGCTCTCGATCATACCTCCGTATGATCTAGTCTCTCACAAGACTATGTCGTGTGTATCACATTGCCACGAATTGTTCCACCATGATCCACTACACCATGTCGCCTCCTGGTGACATCTCTATTGCATTCTGATCCTTGTGGGATGAACTCGAATTGTGATCCCTCCATGTGTGGCCTCTGCCAATACATCGCAGGGTCTCTTCCACCTTCGATTTTGTTCGCTCCTTTGGCAATCAACCTTCATCCACCCGCTCTTGGATCACACTTAGATGAAGCATTGCTCTAGGATAGTACGTCGCCTAGTAGCTCTCGAAGTCCACCGACTTCGCCGAAAGTGGTGCACCATTGTTTGGATCCTGGGCCTTTGCCTTTGCCAGCACAATCTCCGCTGCGCAACACTGTGGCATATTCTTCAAGAGTACTCGCCTCCGCGTCCTCTTGCCCCTTGCTAAGGCCTTTTGAACCCAACTTCAGCTCCGCAAGCTGAGTTACCTTAGTTCCTTCGTCAAATGCTTCTCCGAGATATGGTGCATGTGCCCAGAAGCTCCCTTCGTCTTTGGCACCATGCAAGATAAGTCTGCCCCGTCAGAATAAAGGACTCATGGAACAACATGATCCTACTCTTGCCTCTGCAAGGGTTCATATCCTTGACCTTTGTCTAAGGAAAGCTTTGTGCCTTTGCTCGATGTTCTATCTTCGATGCTGGCTCCCTTTATGCAGCTTGGGTATTTCGCCAAGTTACACCCATGTTGCTCCGCTCCTCGTTTTGCATTGAGTTGATGGTGGCTCTCGCGCCCACCATTCCATGGGTCAGCCCTCCCTTGAGTCCGATCTTCATATCGACTCCAAGTGTGCCTTCATTTGTATTGCTTTGGGGTCATCCCCACTTGATCTTGCAATGTATCTGCCGATGCATTCTCTCAAACGAGATCATGCGACGACTCCTCGCCGCTCGCACATGATTCTCCCTTTGGAGAAACCAGGATCTATCTCTCCTAGATATCTATTCCTTTGGAGCAACATGTCTCTTCGTTTCAGAGACCACCATCCCCTTTGGACTACTCTGATTTACTGAATAAACTGTGCATTGTTCTGCCTCCTGCAAACGCACTTGCTAGATTGCGACTCCACGTCAATACAGCCCCCACTGCACCCCTCAAGGCCTAGCAATATGTTGAACTCGTTGCACACTTTAGCCTCCTATGGATGTATCCTTCACATGCCGAAGAGAAAGTTTCAATGCTCAATGGTGCCAAGTTTCGATCGCCGTAGGATGGCCGCAAACATTCCATCATCGGCATACAAGCCCATGCATGAGTACCGAATTTTTCGAGTTAGCAATTCCCCTCACCTATATGAGCTTTGCACAACTGTTTCGGTCGCTGAGCAACTCATTCCACTTTGCATGGTCTCATCCTTTACCAAGCGCCTCGCTTGCCTTGAGCTGTTGAATCTCGTATTTTGATGATGAAACTACTTGATATATGTTTATGATTTAATCTGCGTTTTGAGTGACGCAGGATGCTTCGATCAGGATGAGACAATTAAAGCAGGATAATCATGTTGTGCCGAAGGAACATGTCAGAAGATTGGACTTCGGGCCGTGGACTCGGGCATCGGGCCAAGAAGAGCGGGTATTGTGCCAAGGATATCGGAGTTGCGGAGTCAACTGGCCGATTGGGCAATAGGCTGCACGAGAGGATGATGCGCCGAAGAATCGGACGAAGCGTCGAGGGACCAATGACATGTCGGACAACTTGGTTAATTGCTTAGGATTAATTGTCTCGATTGAAGTTTTGTTTTGTTGTGCAGGATTAACTATGATAACGATGAAGACATAAAGCGAAACAAAGTGTCGGAGTCAAGCGCGAAGGATTTGTTGCGAGTTCGAGAGTTCGACGGAAGTCCGAAGATTCGTTGGGAGTTCGCGGAGCTCGCCGAGAAAGATCGGAGCTTGCCGAAGAAGCTCGTTGGAACTCGCTAAGAACAAATCGTGAAGTCTAGGAGCTTGCCGGGAGTCCGCAGAATGGTTTCCGAGAGTTCATCGGAAGACCGCCGGAAGTTTGCCGGAAGCTCGCTAGAAGAAGTCTTGACTTGCGGACTTTGTAATAGCTTAGAAAATGTCTTTAAATTCATAGTTAGCACGTTAATTAGGGTTAGGATTAGGTGTTAATCCTATAACCCAAGTAGGGGCCAATTAGGCCCAAGTTCGGACTGGTTTGGACCAAGTTTGGAGCCAAACCATGTGAGCTGGAATAGTGAAGAGGTGCCACCTCTCCAGCTTGGAGGTAGCACCGCCCAGGCTATGTCTTCCTGCGAGGTTGGGAGGTGCAACCGCCCCAGCCAGGAGGTGCAACCGCCTGGGCTGTGGGGTTGGGAGGTGCAACCGCCCCAGCCAAGAGGTTGCACCGCCAGAGCTCAAGTTCCGAGCTCTGCCAGGCGATGCAACCACAGAGCTCAGTCTTCGAGCTCTGGCAGAGTGGTGCATCAGCCTGAGCTCAGTCTCGAGCTTTGCCAGGTGATGCATTCACCAAGCTCAGTCTTCGAGCTCTGGCAGAATGGTGCATCAGCTTGAGCTCAGTTTGGAGCTCTGCCAAGTGATGCAACCACCGAGCTCAGATTTCGAGCTCTGCCAGGTGATGCAACCACCAAGCTCAGTCTTCGAGCTCTGCCAGGTGATGCAACCATCGAGCTCAGTCTTCGAGCTCTGGCAGAGAAGAAGCAATCGGCAGAGCTCAGTCTTCGAGCTCTGCCAGGCGGTGCCACCTCTCCAGTCGAGAGGTGCAACCGCCTGATCCCAGAATTCTGGGATTTGATCGATTTGATCGTTTTGAGCTCGAATTTTGAATTGGGTTGGGGCCTATAAATACCCCACCCATTCAGCACTGAAAAGAACAGACCTATACCGAAATCTTGATCTTTTCTGTGATTCTAAGAGCTCAAAAGTGTTGTAAAACCTTTAAGTCTCCTCCTTCTGTTCTTCAAGTTTTTGATTGTAAAGTGAGGAGAGAAAGGTCTGTAAAGGTTGTCTCCTAAGCCTGTCAAAAGGAGAGAAATTGTAAGAGGGAAGTTTGGCCTTCGCCCATTGAAGGAAGGCACCTAGTTGACGTCGGCAACCTCATCGGTGGAGGAAGCCAAAAGTGGAGTAGGTCAAGGCTGACCGAACCACTCTAAATCTCTGGTTTGCGTTTATTTTCGAGCACTTTATCATTACTGCAAACCTCCCTCATCACTACTGCTCTCTGCGCTTTCATGAACAAGTTCTAAGTGCAGTTCTTCCAAATCTGCATTCAGACGTAAATTCGTATTTACAGTTTACGTTTACGTTTGATTCTGCAGAACTGTTTTCCGTGCTTTTAACGAGCTTCTTTGCAGTTTACGCTTACATTTTAATCCTATTAATAACTGCAATCTGTCCTCTACGATTTTACGAACGAGTTTCAGCATTTAGACGTAAAACTGTATTCAGACGTAAATCAGCTTTCCTCGCTCAATCATCAGATTTCAGTTCACGTTTACGTCTTGATTTCAACTGCATACTGCCTTCTGCGAGTATACAAACAAGTTTCAAAGTTTAGACGTAAATCTGCGTCTAAGACGTAAAACTGCGTTTAGACGTAAATCTGCGTTTAGACGTAAAACTGCGTTTAGACGTAAAACTGCGTTTAGACGTAAATCTGCGTTTAGACGTAAATCTACGTTTAGACGTAAATCTGCGTTTAAACGTAAAACTGCGTTTAGACGTAAAACTGCGTTTAGACGTAAATCTGCGTTTAGACGTAAATCTGCATTTAGACGTAAATCTGAGTTTAAACGCAAAACTGCGCTTAGACGCAAAACTGCGCTTAAACGCAATCTGCACTTAGACGCAAACTGCACTTAGATACAAACTGAGAATTTGCTTTTGCATCACAATAGTTTTTGAACGAACGCAGCTTTTGGTTTTTAATTATTATAAGATTTCCGCTGCACTAATTCACCCCCCCCCCTCTTAGTGCTCTCGATCCTAACAATTGGTATCAGAGCGGGGTATTTCTCATTTCGGATTTACACCCGAGAGAAATGACTTTTCAAGAGGGCTGTTCGGTCTTTCGTCCACCGTTCTTTAACGGATTGGACTACACTTATTGGAAAACTCGAATGAGAGTTTTCTTAATTTCTCTAAATCTGGATTTATGGAATATCATTGAAAACGGTTTTCAACTTCCCTCCAAACCGATGAACGAATGGTCGGTTTTGGAGAAGAAGAATTTTTCTTTAAACGCAAAGGCTATGAATGCCTTATTTTGCGCATTGGACAAAAATGAGTTCAATCGGATTTCTACGTGTGAAACGGCTTTCGATATTTGGCGCACTCTTGAAATCACGCACGAGGGAACTAGTAGAGTCAAAGACTCGAAAGTTAATATTCTACTGCTTGATTTCGAGCTTTTTCATATGAAACCAAGCGAAACCGTTGTTGACATGTACACCCGTTTTACGGATGTCGTCAATGGTTTAAAATCACTTGGTAAAAGCTTTTCGGATTTTGAACTCGTTAACAAAGTTTTGCGCTCACTTTCTAAAACTTGGGATTCAAAAGTAACTGCTATTCAAGAATCAAAAAACTTGAACCATTTTCCACTTGAAGAACTAATTGGTTCATTGATCACATATGAAATGACGTGCAATGCACGTGAAGAACTTGAGAACCACCTTCCAAAGAACAGGAAGGATTTGGAACTCTGGACAAATGAATGCCACTTGAGCGATGACTCAAGTAATGAGGACAATGATGAACAAACCAACCTTCCAAAGAACAGGAAGGATTTGGGACATAGAACATTTGAAGACCACTCGAGCATAAGCTCAAGTGATGGTGAACTTAAAATGAAACGAAAATTAAAAAGCAAAAAGAATGGAACTACTTGCTTTAAACGCAAGAAGAAGAACAAAAATTGGGATGAATCGAGCTCCTCCGAAGAAGAGAAAGTCAACAAAAGCAAGGCGGCAAACTACGCCTTAACAGCCTACAATGATGAGGTAATCGAAATCCCCCTAATTTACTTCGAAATTACATGATGCTTTTGATGATGCACTTTTCTTTTTTTTCAAATTTTGTTGAAAATTATATTTTTAATAATTTAACAATGAAAATGCAAAAATATGATCATGCTTGTAATCTCGAAAATGATAATGAAAATTGCATGTCTCATGTTAATGCAAGATAGAAATCTAATGATTTTACACCTAGTGAGATTAATCTTATGTGCTTGAGAAGCAAGAATATATATTTTGATCATTTTCATATTGCTTTTCAATAACGATACATGGCTTTTGTCTGGAAGGCTTGATATTTTTCATTGTTTTTGTTTATTAAATATAATGTATGGTTTTGACATAAGAATAAAGATTTGAGCATGCTATTATAAAGTCAATCATAAATTAAAATTAAAGAAGTTTTAGGCATTTATAAGAATCATTCAAAATTATCTTCAATGAAACCTTGCTTAATGTTGCAATGAAAATATTAAAGTTATACTTGATGATTTCAGATTTGACAAATGCTACACTTTAAATATGAATCATTCTTCAATCAGATTAAATGCTTCAATCATTTTTCTAACTCTAGAGTTCTCGATTTTGGTGAAATACAAGTGATAAATTCATTTATGATATCTTGTAAATCACTTGAATTATGAATGAGTTTTTCTTTTTTATGATGTGTTAAAAGAATCACTTAAAAAGAAATGTTTTTCCCATTTTATCGAGATTAATGATTTCATGATATTATGTGAATCTCGAAACTAATTTTGATGAAATAGTAATAACGTTATTCATGTTATGAATCTTAAAAATGATAATATGCTTCATGTGATAATATGAATACATGAAACACTTATGATATTCTGTGTATTCATAAAATATTTATCTCATCATCCAATAACTCTTCTTGATATTCCTTATGAGATGAAATGAAATAATGCATGAAATTCAAATAAGGAGTTAATGATCATGCATAATAAGATGTAATGAATTCTAGATACCATCGTTTGAATATCTATGATCATGCTGCCAAAATGATGTATCATGAATGCTTGAATATCATGTTTGATATGCTCATGATGATGATTGTTTTTTCGGTATCATGCATAAATTTTTTGAAATGTAATGTTAATAAACTTGTGCATTGAAACTATAATGATGCACAAATAAGAATGATTACTTACCTTTGTCATGATTTAGAAATTGATGTAAAGGGTTTTTCCCTTGTTGACAATGACAAAGGGGGAGATAGCTAGCTTGTACAAGTCAAGAAGATGAAAAAACTTGATTGCTAGCTTGCCTATCTCAAGAGGCAAAAATGCTAACTTGCACATCTAGCAAAACTTGACAAATTTGCATATATCAAGAAGCAAGAGTTGCTTTCTTGAACATCTCAAAATTGCTAGCTTGCGGGCCTTAAAATGTACAAATTTTTTGCTAGCTTGTATATGGTAAACCTGCTATCATACTATCATGATGATGAGTATGTCTTATCTTTATGATTGAATTTGAAAAACAATGGCAAAAATACGTCTTAATGATTGAACGTGTTAAAATTATTTTTCGACCCTTCTTGATTGAATGATTGAATCACTTGACTGGCATAATGATTTTACACAATTACATGTTGAAAATTATGTGCTTGAATACAAAACTTCCATGATAACAAGCATGCTTTACCTTCATGATTGTAATTGAATATCTATAGCAAAACCTTGTTCGAATGGAAGAAAGACTCAAATTTCATTTTCGGATTCTCTTGAGTCTAACATATCAAGTTCACTCTCTTCCAAACTTAACAAGCATATGCCATATCAAGTTTAGTTCATATCATTGATTTTTGACATATGTAATTGACTAGCAAATACATCTCTCATACACACATCATGTGAAAAATATTTTTTTGAGAAATGGATTTGATGAATATGGATGAAAGTGTTTTTACTTGCAAGGATTTATTTCACATACATAACAACAAGCACTTATGCTTAAAATTTGCTTATATCGTTCTCCGTTTTGTTGATGACAAAGGGGGAGAAATATATGAATTGATATGATTGCCATATTTGCAATGCTTGCATCATTAAGAGATATATGAATTGATGCTATGATTGCCAAACTTGTATTATGCCATGTTTTCATCATGCGTTAAGATATCAAGAACTTGTATCGTAATTTTACGCGTTGATATCCTACCATGTGATGAAATGCTATAATTGATAAACACTTGAAATGTTTGCATTATGATATCAAAAGCCTACATCGCAATTTTTCATGTTGGTATTTGATATTAGCAAACTTGCATGATGATAAAACTTGATATTATGATTTTCATGCAATGAGTTGAACCAATATCACACACACTTGATTGTAGTACTTCTCCTTTTTGTTGATGACAAAGGGGGAGAAGTATGTTGATGACATGACATGTGATGCATAAGTTTATGCATAAGTTCATGTTGACGTGTTGCAAGTATTCATGATGAATATTGCAATGACTTGAATTCAGTTTGAATTCAAGGTTCTATCAATATGGAATATTGATAGGGGGAGTTTGTTTAAACTCCGGGAGTTAAGTTTAACTCCGTCATCAAGTGGTTGTCATCATCAAAAAGGGGGAGATTGTTGAATCTCGTATTTTGATGATGAAACTACTTGATATATGTTTATGATTTAATCTGCGTTTTGAGTGACGCAGGATGCTTCGATCAGGATGAGACAATTAAAGCAGGATAATCATGTTGTGCCGAAGGAACATGTCAGAAGATTGGACTTCGGGCCGTGGACTCGGGCATCGGGCCAAGAAGAGCGGGTATTGTGCCAAGGATATCGGAGTTGCGGAGTCAACTGGCCGATTGGGCAATAGGCTGCACGAGAGGACGATGCGCCGAAGAATCGGACGAAGCGTCGAGGGACCAATGACATGTCGGACAACTTGGTTAATTGCTTAGGATTAATTGTCTCGATTGAAGTTTTGTTTTGTTGTGCAGGATTAACTATGATAACGATGAAGACATAAAGCGAAACAAAGTGTCGGAGTCAAGCGCGAAGGATTTGTTGCGAGTTCGAGAGTTCGACGGAAGTCCGAAGATTCGTTGGGAGTTCGCGGAGCTCGCCGAGAAAGATCGGAGCTTGCCGAAGAAGCTCGTTGGAACTCGCTAAGAACAAATCGTGAAGTCTAGGAGCTTGCCGGGAGTCCGCAGAATGGTTTCCGAGAGTTCATCGGAAGACCGCCGGAAGTTTGCCGGAAGCTCGCTAGAAGAAGTCTTGACTTGCGGACTTTGTAATAGCTTAGAAAATGTCTTTAAATTCATAGTTAGCACGTTAATTAGGGTTAGGATTAGGTGTTAATCCTATAACCCAAGTAGGGGCCAATTAGGCCCAAGTTCGGACTGGTTTGGACCAAGTTTGGAGCCAAACCATGTGAGCTGGAATAGTGAAGAGGTGCCACCTCTCCAGCTTGGAGGTAGCACCGCCCAGGCTATGTCTTCCTGCGAGGTTGGGAGGTGCAACCGCCCCAGCCAGGAGGTGCAACCGCCTGGGCTGTGGGGTTGGGAGGTGCAACCGCCCCAGCCAAGAGGTTGCACCGCCAGAGCTCAAGTTCCGAGCTCTGCCAGGCGATGCAACCACAGAGCTCAGTCTTCGAGCTCTGGCAGAGTGGTGCATCAGCCTGAGCTCAGTCTCGAGCTTTGCCAGGTGATGCATTCACCAAGCTCAGTCTTCAAGCTCTGGCAGAATGGTGCATCAGCTTGAGCTCAGTTTGGAGCTCTGCCAAGTGATGCAACCACCGAGCTCAGATTTCGAGCTCTGCCAGGTGATGCAACCACCAAGCTCAGTCTTCGAGCTCTGCCAGGTGATGCAACCATCGAGCTCAGTCTTCGAGCTCTGGCAGAGAAGAAGCAATCGGCAGAGCTCAGTCTTCGAGCTCTGCCAGGCGGTGCCACCTCTCCAGTCGAGAGGTGCAACCGCCTGATCCCAGAATTCTGGGATTTGATCGATTTGATCGTTTTGAGCTCGAATTTTGAATTGGGTTGGGGCCTATAAATACCCCACCCATTCAGCACTGAAAAGAACATACCTATACCGAAATCTTGATCTTTTCTGTGATTCTAAGAGCTCAAAAGTGTTGTAAAACCTTTAAGTCTCCTCCTTCTGTTCTTCAAGTTTTTGATTGTAAAGTGAGGAGAGAAAGGTCTGTAAAGGTTGTCTCCTAAGCCTGTCAAAAGGAGAGAAATTGTAAGAGGGAAGTTTGGCCTTCGCCCATTGAAGGAAGGCACCTAGTTGACGTCGGCAACCTCATCGGTGGAGGAAGCCAAAAGTGGAGTAGGTCAAGGCTGACCGAACCACTCTAAATCTCTGGTTTGCGTTTATTTTCGAGCACTTTATCATTACTGCAAACCTCCCTCATCACTACTGCTCTCTGCGCTTTCATGAACAAGTTCTAAGTGCAGTTCTTCCAAATCTGCATTCAGACGTAAATTCGTATTTACAGTTTACGTTTACGTTTGATTCTGCAGAACTGTTTTCCGTGCTTTTAACGAGCTTCTTTGCAGTTTACGCTTACATTTTAATCCTATTAATAACTGCAATCTGTCCTCTACGATTTTACGAACGAGTTTCAGCATTTAGACGTAAAACTGTATTCAGACGTAAATCGGCTTTCCTCGCTCAATCATCAGATTTCAGTTCACGTTTACGTCTTGATTTCAACTGCATACTGCCTTCTGCGAGTATACAAACAAGTTTCAAAGTTTAGACGTAAATCTGCGTCTAAGACGTAAAACTGCGTTTAGACGTAAATCTGCGTTTAGACGTAAAACTGCGTTTAGACGTAAAACTGCGTTTAGACGTAAATCTGCGTTTAGACGTAAATCTACGTTTAGATGTAAATCTGCGTTTAAACGTAAAACTGCGTTTAGACGTAAAACTGCGTTTAGACGTAAATCTGCGTTTAGACGTAAATCTGCATTTAGACGTAAATCTGAGTTTAAACGCAAAACTGCGCTTAGACGCAAAACTGCGCTTAAACGCAATCTGCACTTAGACGCAAACTGCACTTAGATACAAACTGAGAATTTGCTTTTGCATCACAATAGTTTTTGAACGAACGCAGCTTTTGGTTTTTAATTATTATAAGATTTCCGCTGCACTAATTCACCCCCCCCCCCTCTTAGTGCTCTCGATCCTAACATGAGCACCATCAAATATAGTTGTCAACGTTAAGCCGTAGCTCAAACTCAGCCATCCTACCTTTGTGCGCTTCGCATTCTTCAAAGCTTGTTTGTTCTCGTGGTGCCTCTTGCACGAAGGGTTGGCCATTCCTCTGAATGCCAATCTCAGATGCCCGCTCCTCCGAACGACTCATTTTCCCTACATCTCCATGCACGTTTTCCCCCAAATGGTCGTGCGTGTGCTAACTACCCGCAACGCAGCCCCGCTAGGTCCCCTACGTTTGCATGCCAAGTGTTTATATGAGTCCTTGTCCCGCTCTGATACCATTTGTCATGGACTTAGTTGGTTTTGCCTAAGTTGTGCGGCACCTTTGCATGTCCGTCCGCAAAGGTCAGCCTCCCCGAAGCCTCTCATGGTCCCTTAGGACCTACCAAAGAGAAAACGGGCTAGAGAAAGTACCTCACTTGAGATCCACAAGCAAACATTCCAGGATGTTTGGATCAAGAGCACTAAGAGGGGGGGGGGGGGGGGGGTGGGGGTGAATTAGTGCAGCGGAAAACTTTCGACGGTTAAAAACTACATTCGTACGATAAAAGTGATTTCGGTAAGAAAGTCGATTCGTAAGTTACTTTAACTTTTGATTAAGCGAGATGCAGCAAAGATATAAATACAGTTTGCAGTTATGATTCAAATCAAATTGTAAGCGCAAACTGAAATATGATGTTCGTACGAAAAAAATAATTTACGTCTAAATGCCGATTCGTAAATCACTTGATTAAGCGAGATGTAGTTAAAGCAAAGATATAAAGGCAGTTTACAGTTATGATAGAAATCAAATTGTAAACGCAAACTGAAATATGATGTTTGTACGATGAAGCTGATTTACGTCTAAATGCCGATTCGGAAAATGCAGAGCTTGAAACACGATCGTATAAGCGCAGAAGGCAGTAAGCTTTTGAGAAGGTTTGCAGTAAAGATAGAATGCTCAAAGTAAATGCAAACTGAGATTTATAGTGGTTCAGTCAATCTTGACCTACATCCACTTTTGGCTTCCTCCACCGACGAGGTCATCGACGTCCACTAGAGGCCTTCCTTCAATAGGCGAAGGCCAACCACCCTTTTACAATTTCTCTCCTTTTGACGGGCTTAGGAGACAACCCTTACAGAATTTTCTTTCCTCTCTAAACAGATCAGAACTTGGAAGAAAAGAGGAAGGAGAACTTTTAACTTAAACAATACTTTTGAGCTCTAGAAATCACATAGTAAGATCAGGATTTTGGTGGTTTTTCGGTGCCCTTTCAGTGCTGAAAGGGTAAGGTATTTATAGCCCCAAACACAGTTTGAATTCCGAGCTCAAAATTGTCAATTCCCAGAATTCCAGGGTCTGGTGGTTGCACCTCCTGATTAGAGCGGTTGCACTGCCTGGCAGAGCTCGAAGACTGAGCATCTGGGAGGTGCCACCTCCTGTCAGGGGCAATTGCACCTCCTGCCAGAGCTCGAAGACCGAGCTCAAGCGGTGCCACCGCTTGATTGGGGCGGTTCAACCGCCTGCCAGAGCTCGGAGACTGAGCTCAGGCGGTGCCACCTCCTGTCAGGGGCGATTGTACCGCCTGCCAGAGCTCGGAGACTGAGCTCAGGCGGTGCCACCTCCTGTCAAGGGTGGTTGCACCTCCTGCCAGAGCTCGAAGACCGAGCTTTATCATCAAAATGACAATTGACTTCATCATCAAAATCTGAGATTCAACACAGGAAACACTTCATAGACAATGCAAATTACAAACAAACTTTACAAGCTCTAAACAATTGCACAACAAAGGGTTAAAATGGTCCATTACAGATCGAAAGTCTATCACAAGTATCCACATGATACGACCTTTATTTACAAGTCTAAAGCGACCATCAAACCCAATTAAAATGAGACTATTAAGTTTTCGATCGTCCCTCTACATGCTGTGCAAATCATGAACATACCAAAAGATACAAACATAAGCATTACACCAAACATCTTGTTTAAAAATTTGTCCATGACATTTTGGATGACAGCCAAAATAATAAATTTTATTAGTCAATAAAATGCATGAAATTTATGCAACATGTATTTTCAGAAAATACTATACGATTATTTTATTAGTTATATTAATTATACAAAATTTACAATACTTAATACTCAAGTATACACAACTTCATATGCAAATTAATGAAGGGTAATCTTATATAAGTTTATCATAGCATAATATCATCAAAATATTATAAACCAATTAATCATGGCTCTTTTCAACGTGCAACACCTACCTGAGGTAATTAATTATTTGTTTGATTAGGATGCATTACAAACACATAAATTCTTTGACCAGAAGGTCATATCCGGTACATCGAATACTTGGCTTGATTAGAATATATAATGCATAAGTAATACTTAGGGCAGGGCATGTTTGTGTAAGCAGATTTGTTGACTATTCTTTCATGCCATCACACTGATACTAGAAATCTTTTGTTGACTAAATCTTTTGTTGACTAGATCTACACTAGATCTTTTGTTGACTATTCTTTCATGCCAACACACTGGAGGAGCTTGCTCCTAAACCCATTTTGTGGGCAGGTGTCATATGCCTTGTGACAAAGAGACCATACAAGGATCATTCAACATTGTTGCATAAGATTGCTAGCATTAGATGTGCTTCATGTCCCAATACTGGTAAACCATATTCATATGATTTCTTAGTTCCCTAATATCGTTCAAAGTAAAAAAAAATTAATTAAAAAATTTATGCATCAAATATCGTGAACCTTCTATTTTTCACAAATACGATGATTGTCACATTTTTCAACAAAACGATGTTCATACGAATTTTTTTACACCATAATATTATGACAAGTAAAAAGAAAAAACGATGCTTAAAAATCATGTGAAACTTAAACTTTAGCAAATTTTATGACTATCATTTTTTATTTTGAACAAAACAATGTTCATATTACCTATCTTATACAACAATGTTGTGCTAAATTGAAATTGTTTGATTTTTAAATGATAATATATATATATATATATATATATATATATATATATATATATAATACAAACAACAAATAACTCTTCATCGTAAGACCCACATGAAAGATAAAGCTAAACAACCACCTTTTAATCTAACGTTGAAAAACTTGGAATCAAGTTATTGAATATCTCACTTTCATAGTTCCATAAGATTATGAATTTGAATCTTAGTTTCATCATTTATTTATTTTTTAATATTAAATACAAACAACAAACTAAGTCTTCATCTTAAGCCCCACATGATAGTTGATGTCAGACTCATTTGAACTAATAATCATGGCCATAGATCGATATGGATTGATGGATCTAATACATTCGTGACATAAAATAATTTAAAAGAAAAAAATCATAAAGATAAAGCTAAACTATCTTTTGATGTAACTTTAAAAAACTTGGAATCAAGTTATTAAATATATCACTTTAATAGTTTACTATAAGATTATGAATTTGATTTCTAACTTCATCATTTATTTTTTTAAAAAATATATTAAGTATAAATAATAAATATTTTTTCATCTTTAGGCCCACATCAAGTATTAGCTTTTATATGCGAATGATTCGACATGAGCTGATATCACCATTCATTCGAATTAATAATTCATTGCTATAGATCGTTATGGATTGATGGGTTCAATACACCCACATTAGGAAAAAAAATTACAAAGATAAAGCTAAACATCCATATTTTGATGTAACGTTAAAAACTTAGGATTAAATTATTGAATGTATTATTTTAATATTTTATCATAAGATTTTGAAATTAAATATTATTTTCATCATTTATATTTTAAAAAATTATATATATTAAATATAAAATAATAAATAAATCTTCATCTCGAGGCCCATATGAGAGATGATGTGAGTGTCAGCTTCTATATGTGAATGATTCACCTTTACTCAACTGAGGAGAAGAAAGTGAGACCAAAACCTGCGTGTCAGCCGCTATTAAAAGAAAATTAATACCAACCCAATAAATAGAGTGTTGTTACACAATGGACACAAACTCGTACAAGCAGTACTCATTCTCTCGAACCTGTCAACGACAGTCGTAAGAGGCGACGATGCAAAAGATTCTAATAAAATATATTATTCTGATCAAATATGACAAGGAACAATCTGAACACACATCAAACTAGAGGTCATGCAGCATCCAATGTAGCTCCATCTTGTGTGTACACACGGGCTCTCTCGCACCGTTCTGCTAAAGTCTTCATGCATGCAAATTACTCCCCATATATGTCCGGGAGGCTCCACAAAGATGGAAGAACGGAAAGTGAAGAATGCTGAGAAGTTGTAGCCGCAATGACCGAGTAGATGTCTTTTGGATTCGTTTTTAGCCTCGAAGAGGATGCAGCAGCCTTCACGTTGAAGGAGAACCTAGCTATGGATTCAGTGTTTTATGACCTGCCAAAGGAAGCATTTGAAGGAGAGAAACATCGAGAACTTTATGTAGTAATAAACCCTAAAAATATAAGCAGCTAAAAGCAACCAACAAGAGAAAAGGGAAGAAAAATGTACTTGCGATGAGGCACGAAAATTTGTCCGTAGATTCTTGTCAATCATCTCCCTGTGCCATCTCCGTATATGGATCAGTGACAACATCTTCATGCTGAGCTAGCCTATGGACAACGCCTTCATACTATTTACATGACCACATCATTTGTTCTAAAATCTTTTGGAAAGATAAATTATTGCGTAGGTGCAAATACACAAATAAGTAACGTAGAAGGAAACAAACAAGCATACAGTCTTGATAGTAGGACGACATCATCGAATCCCTGCTCCAAATAGCTTCTTTATTCTCAAAATATCTATAAGTAGAATAACCAGGCAGAGGCCTTTTATTGAACCTGTACGAAAGGAGAAAGTCAACGTACATGAAAACAAATACACATGTATGTATATACAGTCATGGGATAGATAGAAAAGAAAATGGAAAATGAACTTACCGGAACGACGAATTCATCATACTTTTGCATCGTACATACGTGGATGCTTGCTGTATCGAATATAACTTTTCCTGGAATAGGTTTGAATTATGACATCTGGAATCTGTTGAATGATATGCCAATTCTCGTTGCCCTCGAGACAGCTCTTCAGCAGCACACTGTTGCATTGCAGTTCCAGTTTTCTGAAGCTCCACTGAGCGGAAGGAATGCTTTGGCGCTGCTGAATTAGGGTTGATAGCCACTGCGGAAGTTGCTTCATTTGTCGCGGACATATCAGGACCAGCTGTTGCAACCTGTCGAGATTCTCCACGTACTCCAGATTCGGACAATCTTCCACCTTCAGATACTTCATGGAAAGGTTGGATATTCTATTCAACATCGTGTTATCTTTGACCTCGAGCTTGTAATTCAACCGGAGGTTTGTGATTTCTCTCAAGTCTTGAGTACTATCAAGATACAATTCCTTCAACTTGGTAGCATGGGATAGGCCTTCTGGAAGAGCTCTCAGTTTCGGACACTCTATGATCTTGCATATCTTCAGATTAGGAAAGAGCTTGAGGTGCGGTCCCTGACCATTTTCTTCCATCCTCCATACTGACCATTCTTCCCAGTTGGGCATTTCGTCGAACTCCAAATGTTCAAGTTTTGGAAATGCGGAAGCTCCAGGGAACTTGCGGCCCAGAAACTCAGGCCCAATGGTTTTGATGGCTTCACCGCCGGTGATGTCAAGATGTTTCAGAAGGGGCAACATGCCTAGAGGAGGCAGTTCCGTGCATGATTTGAGGTCCCAAAACCTCAAATATGCCAGATTAGGGAAGGATTTGTCTAGTGAGGTTGACATCAACCAGCATGGGAGTTGCCGACCGGGGAATCGTCGAATGGTAAGATCTTGCAGGCTGGATGGGGGAGAGAGTTCATCGCATACCTTCTCAACTGCTTGGAATTCCTTCTCATTCCATGTCACTTCTTGGCCCTCATCCTTATCTCTGTTATCCTCCTTATTTTCTTCCTCCTCCTCCTCATCATCATCATCTTTCTCACAGTTGCTATCATCTCCATCACCATCACCATCGTCTTCCTCATCATCGTCATCTTCTTTTGGAGGCATCCAACATAAAGTCAGCTCCTTGAGAAGAGTTTTGTCCGCAAGTACCGAGACCCCTGTTACTGCCCTCTCTAGCCCATATATTCTCAGACATCTGAGCTTAGAAAGAGCTTGCAGCTCCTCTAGGTCACATCCCTCCTCATGCAACTCGTTCGTTGGATCATTGTGGCCGATCACAAATCCTTCGAGATGATTAAGATCCATCAGTTTTCCGATTCCCTTGGGTACATGAGTCAGAGGAACATTTTCAATATCAAGACATCGTAGACTGTGCAGTCTGGTGATCGCGTTAGGAAGTCTGTGCAAATGTGCGCAATTATAGAGGTTCAGAGTTTGGAGGTTTGCAAGGCGTCCTATAGATTCTGGTATCTCATAAATATTTGTCTCATCCAAATCTATATACCTCAACTGCAACAGATCTCCGATACAATCTGGAAGTCTCTTAATTGATGTACCAGACAGAACCAACACTCGAAGATGTGATAACTTTCTAAGTACATTATCCTCGATTATCTTGGTTCGAGGGGAATAAATGAGAATTAAGGTTCTTAAACACTTGTCTTCCATAATTTGATCTGGCAGTTCCAATTTATTCCCCATTTTAGACACTGACAACCGACGGATCTTTGCATTGGCTTTTAGATTTAATCTTTGACCATGTCTAATTAGTTTTCCTTCGTCCTTCATTAAATATGCACCCAGAGATCGAAAGTGGTCATGCATAAAGAAGTGTTCCCTGCCTAAGGTACCTGGGTACACTTGTAGAAGATTCCTGCAAACTAATTCATGGTAGTATTCCTCTCCTATATCTTCCAACAGCCTATTTCCTCGTTCTGCGATAAGGCCTTCGGCTACCCATAACCGAATAATTTCCTTGTAATACGAATCACTTTTCTGGGTGAGCAAAGAACAATACAGAAAACATTGTTTCAGATGAGATGGTAAATCCACATAGCTCAAATTCAAAGCCGCTGGTACTTCATCGTCGATCTGGTTCATATTCCACGCATCACTTTCGAGGACTTCTTTCCACTTCCCTATGCTTTTGTCATTAGAAACAAGAAGCCCTGCAATAGCTTTGATAGCAAGGGGAAGGCCATCACATTTTCTAACAATTTCCATGCCTACTTCTTCCAACATACGCTCGTCATCCTCCTCCCCAGCTCGAAATACCAAATTTCGAAGCAACATCCAGCCACTATTGTCATCCATTTTCTCAACCGAGTGGGTATAGCTGGCTCTCATACCATTTAACACAGTTTCATTCCTCGTGGTGACTAAGATCGTGCTGCTACCTACTACTTTACTTAGTGGTTTCCTGAGGAAATCGTTCCATAAATTTGTACTCCAGACATCATCCAACACGACAAATAAATTTTTGGTGAGGAGAGAGGCAAGTTTGGGTTCCAATTCTGATCTGCTTTGTCCCTCGAACGATTCTGATTTGGCTTCACGTCCTTCAGATTTGTTAGCTGCGCACCGAATTAACTCTCCGAGTAACTTCGTCTCCGAATAATTCTTAGAGATATACAACCATATCTGAATGGGATAATTGACTCTGATCCTTTCATCATTGTATATTTTACGTGCCAGAGTGGACTTCCCGATTCCGCCCATTCCAACAATCCCAAAAATACGACATTTTTGTTTGGTGTCCTCTAGCATGGCATTGATTAGAGTATCGGCATCTACTTCTATTTGTCCCCCTACGATGTCCTCCTCGTCTTCCAAGGGAGACGTCTCAAGTACAGTTGGTTTTTCGGGTTGGGGTTGGTGACTACCAGAAGACTGTAGATTACTAAGGATGGAGGTATCCTCAGCTATTTGTTTCAGTCTTCCATTAATGGCTTCGATTTCACCCGCAATCTCATGGCGGTATTTGGTACACCGAAAGCAAGAAGAAACAAAGCTGAAAAGGAAGCTTACCCCTGAAGCTGATGCTGATCCCCGAGCCTCCAACAGTTTGCCACCTTCCATCATGCACAGATCGATGATGTCGTCGGCATCGTACATGATGGCTTTCAGCCTCATCACCCAGTCCTCGATGCCGCGATCCCCACGGCTTTTCCGCTCTGCACTTTCGAGGTAACATTTGATCGTCTCCAGCTTCTCCTGCAGCGTCTTGATCTCCTTCTTAACGCCCAGCACTTTGCATATCTCTCCCTCAAGAAAGAGTGTCACTTCTCCAATGTATCTTGAAACAAATGAATCCAGGACCATTGCCATCTCTCAAACAAGTGAAATGTCTCCCCACTCTCTCGGAAACAAGACTAGGATGTTTTGCACGGGGAAGTGGTAGTTCCTTGAGTATATATAAAGAGTATACAACACCATTAGCATGCATCCGTTCATTCATAATAAATAGCAACTAGCTGGCTGAGGTGATGACTCACCCGATTCGACAATTCATGGCGTCATTGATGAGCGCGATGTGAAAGAAAGTTTATATAAAAATAATATACTATGAAAAGCTTGCTCCGAGCCCTGATCAAGATAGGATTTTTGGATATTCATAAACTTAATCTTGATTTCTTAGGGAGATTAGGATATAAATAATAGAAATAATTAATCAGTTTTTGTTCAAGAATAATCGACTTTCACTAACAGGGAATCATAATTATATTTTATTTGGTTTTAGAGTCATTCAAAAATTAACTTTTTGGTAATTTAAATATCACAACTGAGATCGTGGATGACATTATGAAAAGATTGTTTTATCCTTCAAAAAGAAAATAAACAAAACAGTGTCTTCAACTCTAGCATGAAGAGCTGATAAAATTAAACCATCTAAGATAGGGATTTAGATACAAACCATTAAAAAAGTTGGAATCAAATTATTGAATACAAACACGTCTTTGTCTTTAGGCCCACATGAGATGACGTGAGTGTGAGAGCTTCTATATGCAAATAATTCAACATGGTTGCTGATAGCTTTAGCTACAAGAATCGTACTTATGTGCGTTGCTTAATCCCAGAGTACTTTCACTTTGCGTGCTTGGCTTGACATGTCTATGAGACAGAGATCATTGGTGAAGCGGTGCTCGTGTTAGAGTCTCTTTGAGTGCAAATGTCATCATCTAGGTTCTGTTCTTTTCTTCATGGCTTGCTTCACACAGTCCCTAACTCAAATTCTTTTCTTCGTGGCTTACTTCGCACAGTCCCTAACTCAATCTCAATCGCTGCATTTCAAAGTAGAAAGTAACGTTGAAAGAAGGGCATTTTGTTCTAAGGCGGTCCTATATGAGATTCTTTAGAGGAAGGGCAGAAGCGATGGGAGTGCACTCTCAATTCTACTCTTTATAAAAGCATTGTTTTTAAGTGAGTTTTAAGCAAAGCAGTGATGAGGTTACTTTCATTATGGATGTGATGTGGATGGCTTAATTCTATTCTTAAGTGAGTCAGAGGAGTAAGGAATTAATTCCTAAGTGAGTCAGAGGAGTAAGGAAGCAATGCTGTGTTAGACTGAGCCAATTTTATTAGTTGTCGAGAAGATGAATTAGTTGTTGTGTATGATGAAATTCAATGATAACTTTCAATTTTAGGGGCTAGTGCAGTCTTAGGTTATTTGGAGTTTCAAAGCCCAATTAATATATACTCACTCAATGAAGTCCAATGAGAACCCATAATCTTTTATTTTCTTTTTTGCAGATGGATGAAATAGTTGCTTGTCCCTCACTCAACGAGAGTAGGTTTTTCATCTATTTTATACATTGTTCTAGGTAGATGAAATGATTTCTTTTGCAGTTGAGGGACAAGTTAGTAGTCTTTCGTTGTTTGCTTACTTTCTTCTCTCCTCCTGTAGGGAAATTTAATAGGAATAAATAGCAAAACTATATAGTGTTAGGAGTTCTTTTACACTGGAACGCTACTCTACTACAGTGACCTACTAGAACCCTACTTTACTACAGCGAGCTACAAGTGAAAAGAACTAGGGAGCAAAGCCAAGTTCAAGGGTTGGGCGCTAAAGCAAACGGTGAGTTGGAGAGTTATGTACCTTACGTTAATAAAGGATAGAGGCAGAATTGAGTTATGAATTGTGCGTTGAACCAGCAATAAATAGTGAGTTGAGAGTAATGGAACAAGCAAGGACGAATGAGCCAGCTCTTGTACGAGTCGTTCTTAAAGTTAAGTCAATAAGGAGTAAAGAGTGATAGAGATGTTATAAGTGAGAGCGATGCTGTAAGATAATTAGCATTAGCATCTCGCCCGAACACCCACCATAAGCTAACCGGCATCGACGAAAGAACAAGAAGCAACAGAACAAGAATATGCAACCGGAAGAAAGTCTGAAGTCTCGTAGATAGTTGAGGTAGAAAGAAGGGAGTTTCGTCTAGATTCAATGATTTCTTTCAAGTTCGCCCTTAGTTTTAGAGTGGAGTGAGGTGTTGTTACTTTCCTCCATTATATTAGGTTAGGTGCATACTCTTTGATTACTTTACTGGCCTAACTGTGCCTATCTGAGTTAGTAACGCTGCTAGTACTAAGAAAAAAAAGCTATGAGTCAGCAGAACAAGCAACTAAAAAAACTGCTACTACTTAGCTATGAGTCCGCAGAACAAGCAAGGCAGCTAGGCTAGTACCCTAAAAGAAGCCATGAATCCGTAGAACAAGCAAGGGAAATATGCCGACATTCTTGAAGTCTATAAGCAATAGAGAACTGTTCCGACATTCAAACAAGCAACAGATAACTTCTGTCTATAAGCAAGGGCGATTGGGTGCCTCTGTTCTTTTGCGGACATTCGAACAAGCAAAGGTCTCTCACAAGCAGTAATATGTTTTGGAGCTTAGAGCCTACGGTCATAAGTGTTTTGCACTCTTAACTTTATGTCATATGCTACTTATTTCTTTCATTCTCAAAGCTACAGGCGCAAAGAGAAAGGTTTAGCTGGGCCCTAAAGACGGGCGGAAAAGAAAAATAATAGGACAAGTGAGGGAACAAGCGAGGAGTTCTTTGCCGTCGTGCTAACGGAGTTGGAGTTCTATTGGCCTGAATGCTAACGTGTAATTGGTTTACGGCATAGCATAAGAAGGAGAAATTCAGCAAGCAAAAAGCGATACCTTAAGGAGGTAGGTAGGTTGGTTCAAGTATTTCAGGTTTGCAAATGATTGGCTTAGGGAGTGTGACACCATTTAGTCGGGGAGTCACCGACCTAAGAATTTGTTAATGGTAAGATCTTATAGTTTTAAGAATTGATTTATAGATAGTTATTATATTTTAGGTAAATATAGTCATATTCTACCCAAGTGACTCATGATCTAAACGTTACAGGGGTAGTTCCTATGTTTAATTTGACCATTGGTGACATAATGAGAGTAAAGTAGTTATTATCAAGTCTTATAAATATGACTATAGTTTATGAAGCAAGATAGTGTACATGTAAAAATATCTTGTAAGTATTTTTAGTCTTATCTCTTATTTAATACTACTTTCAATTTTTTGATTGAAAGTATTTTCTTTTAATTACATCATAGTATTCTATTTTTATTTTCTTGCTCCTTCATCCTCAATATTTATGATATGAGCTAAGTTTCAATCTGAACTGGGCATTATGACTTTCAATAATAATTTCATGTCTCAACCCATTATTTTTATTTTTTAGGATAAATATTTTAAATTTTGGAGTATCAAGATGAAGACTTTATTTAAGTCTTATGATCTTTGGAACTTAATAGAGAATGCATATGCAAATCCAAATGAAGAAACCAGATTGAGGAAGAATAAAAAGGACTCAAAGATATTATTTTTCATTCAACAAATTGTACATAAGACAATCTTCTCAAGAATTACAACAATAATAATCTCAAAGTAAGCTCGGTTGATTCTTCAAAATGAATTTTAATGCTTATTGAGAGTGATTAGAAAATATCTTAGAGCTCAAATTACCGTGAATTTTCATTCTTTAGAAAATATTTTTAGTCTCAAATTAGGAGCTATATCTTAGAGCTCAAAGAAGTAAGCGACAACTACGTTATTGACATTAGAAGTAGAATATGTAGCTGCAACATGAGTAGCTTGTCAAACAATATGATTTAAAAGACTTCTTAAAAATTTTCTTTAAGAATAAAAAGAAACAATAGAAATATTTTATGATAATAAAATCACATTTGCAATGACGAAGAATCCAACTTTTCTTGGATGAACAAAGCATATAGAGATATTCTATTATTTCATCCGAGATCTTGTAGCAAGTAGAGCCAAAACAATGAATTATTGTGGTAATGAAGTATTTTGATATTTTATCACTTTATATCAACTACAATATATATATTACGATATCCTTGGATCTATGCAATAAGAATCGGATCATGATGAGATCATGATAATGAGACCGATTTACCTTTAAATACATATCCTAAATAGTCCCGATTATAGGTTACTCGAGAGGGACATCAAGATAATCGGACAGACTGATGTACTATATACCCGTCCATATGATGAATGCAGCTGGTCTCATAGCTGCTCATGTAGGGACACTAGGGATACAGTACAGGTGCTCATTGGAGAATGAGTTCACTGATTGATCCGCTTACGGAATGCTGGATGGTTGATGATGCCTTATTGTCAGATAGCGATTTCGTAGTCTCAGTGGTGTATTTGGTCCTTAGACTTGAGACACCAAGGATGTCTTGTATGAGTGCTCCACTCTTTGATACCAGACTTAAAGGTTTGGATATCCAAAATCTAGTACAATCGGTCATCGAGAGTGGCAGTCAACTTTACAAGGGCTATTGAGTGTTGATAGAGGATCATCTACTCTCGGTATCATAAGAGAAATATCTCATGTGTTCTTGCTCCGACAAATCCTTGGCTAGGGTTATTCGAATTGAGATAAAAAGAGTTCTCCGGGAGAATCCGATTTGAGCGAGACTCGAGTAGAAGCTGCTAGTCATAAGTGCCCAGCAAGCCAATCACGTGAGTGATGGCACGTGTGACTTGATACAGAATCTTTTTGCTTATTATATTTTGGCGTATATCACTTTATAACTATTGCATAAATGCATATATATTGTGATGTCCTTGGATTTGTGCAATGGGAATCGGATCGTGATGAGATCACGATAATGAGACCGATTCACCTTTAAACACATATCCTAAATAATCCCGGTCATAGGTTACTCGAGAGGGACATCGTGATAACCGGATAGACTGGTGTGCTGTATACCCGTCCATATGATGGATGCAGCTGGTCTCATAGTTGCTCGTGTAGGGACACTAGGGATACAGTACAGGTGCTCATTGGAGAATGAGTTCACTGATTGATCCGCTTACGGAATGCTGGATGGTTGATGATGCCTTATTATCAGACAACGATTCCGTAGTCCTAGTGGTGTATCTGGTTCTTAGACTTGAGACACCAAGGATGTCCTGTATGAGTGCTCCACTCTTTGATACCAGACTTATAGGTTTGGCTGTTCCCAGATCTAGTACAGCTGGTCATTGGGAGTGGTAGTCGACCTTACGAGGGCTATTGAGTGTCGACAGAGGATCATCCACTCTCGGCATCATGAGAGGAATATCCCATGTGTTCTTGCTCAGACAAATCCCTGGCCAGGGTCATTCGGGTTGAGAGAGAAAGAGTTCTCCGGGAGAATCCGATTAGAGCGAGACTCGAGTAGAAACCGTATGGGTCTGACAGCACCATGCTCGATATACGGTCTCTGGGATATTAGATGGATGAGGGACTATAGGTACATGGTAACTGAGGACAGACAGGTCCAATGGATTGGATTCCCCTGTATCGTCTGGGGACTACGGCGTAGTGGCCTAGTACTTCCGTAGTCGATGAGTCGAGTGAATTATTACAGAGATAATAATTCACTGAGTTAGAAGGAGTTCTGACAGGTATGACTCACGGTCAGCTCGATATTGGGCCTAGAGGGTCACACACATATGGTAGGCATTGCGATGAGTAGAGGTTCGGATATGAGATATCCGACGGAGCCCTTATCTTATTGGATGCAGATCCAATACCCACTAGGGAAAGGGCCCATTAGGGTTTTTGACACGGGATCTCTATAAATAGGAGGGATTCACAGCCTCATAGGCTAGAGTCTTTGCTTGCCCTTCCTATTCTCCTCTCCCTCTCCACCTCAGAGTAGGCCTGGAGTTTTGAGGAGCGTCGTCGCAACCCTGCTGTGTGGATCACCGCTAGAGAGGAGGACGCTTGACCTCCTTCACCCTCTCCTAAGGATCTGCAAGGAAACAGGGATATACGATCTCCCTAGGTAACACAATCTCTATACGCAGTTTTGTGTTTTTGCGGATTTTGCGCACCAATCTTCGCACGACGATGAACATCTTTTTGGGAATCGGGGATTTTTATTTTCTTGTTCTTCCGCTGCGCATATGATGTCGCCCCCTATGATTTCCCAACAGTGGTATCAGAGCCAGGTTGTTCGTGCGAATGATTGGTTTTGAACTGCGTGTGTTGTGTTTAGGAAGAATATTGACGTCAAAATCGTTGACGCAAAAGCGAGGAAGGGCAACAACAGTTGCTGCCCTCGATCTGCATACCTGCAGCCGCAGCTACAGCCGCAGCCAGAAAGCACAGCGCCGGCGCATGCGCAAGCGTTGTGCCTGCAGTAGCCGGCCGGCGGTCTGCTTGCAGCAGGCTTGCTGCTGGCGGGGCTGGCAACCCACGGGCAGAGGCGCCGCAGGGAAGCGGCGCCTGCCGCCGAAAGGAAGCGGCGCCTGCCGCCGCTGCTCCCGCGGGCGAAACCCCCCCCCAGGGGCGGCCGCCCGGCGGTACAGCACCGTCTGCGGAGGCAGCGGCGCCCGAAGGGGGCGCCCACCCGCAGCGGCATCGCCGCCAGCGGGCGTGCCGCCTGCAGGCGAGGGCAGTGCCCTCGCCCCGCCGCACAGGCCGCCGCCGGCAGGGTGGCGACGGCGGCAGCAGCAAAAAGGGCAAAGGGTATTAGGGTTTTCTGGGCAAAAGACAGTTTTGCCCCTCGGAATTTGAGAAATTCCAGTTTCTATCTTTTGTCCAAATTACGAAAATACCCTTAGGAATTGAGAAATTCCCTATATATCCCTGATTTCAGAAAATATTAATTAATTAAAAGGTTTAGTTGATTATTATTTTTATTATTATCTAGTAGTCCTACATGATGATGATTATTTATACATGTGATGTATGATGAGTGGACGGATGATCATGGACCGTGTGATGTGTGTACTTGTGATTATTATTATTGAGGTCTGCGAACCTCCATTATATTTCTCGTTTATTGTTGGGCCTGCGTGCCTATGATTAAGTTGTAATCACATGAGGAGGCGCAGCGGGAGCGTGGATGCCATAGCGGGACCCACGAGACGGACGATCGTGATGCATGGAGATGCATCAAGATATCGACGGAACCGACGAGGACGAGATGGACGATCACAAGGCACGGAGATGCACCGTTGCACACATAGATCTTGATGTGAGTGATTAGGCCTACTGGCTCGGGCCTAATCATATTAGGTTGTGGTCCATGATCATCTGGTGTGATTGCTTATACACATACTAGATATGTATATATATTTGCATGCGATGTAGATATATATTAAATATGCATATGTGTGACATGTCATATTAGGAGACCAAATCATAGAAACATCTCTCGATAATATTAAGTCGGTAAACGTGAGGCAATTAGATTGACCCACGTGGCCTTCCATCGTTATGAGTAGGAACCGAATCCCGGTGTAGGTTGAGTTGGTCGAGTCCCTCGAGACTCACCTATATCGCGATTCGCTATCTTGCTTACGACATAGAGATGTCACCGGTGACCTGAGGGCATGATATGCTTGGTCGAGTCCCTCGAGGGTATATCATCAAATCAGACTTATCTTGTAACGAAGGTGTTGACTTAACCGAGCATCATGGTTGGTCGAGTCCCTCGAGGCCATGGTGATTCGGAGGCCGAACAGGACGGGAATCACAAGGAGTTGTGATCGGCAAGAGTTGTCTACCTTTTAGGCTTAGTGTGATTGGTCGAGTCCCTCGAGGTTACACTAAGACGCTGATTGGATCCTGATCCCCACTAGAAGTCTGCCGGAGACTTCCGTTTCACGTGCTGAGGGTGTCGTGTGACTCGTTAGTAAAATAGTGGGAGCATATTAAGATAGAAGTCCATATCTTGATAGTTTATTTCTTGCAAAATCTGCATGTTATTCATTTTTGCTACATCTTTATTTTCAGAAAATGTCGCTTTCAAATCCCTTACGTGGCATACTTGATGTCAACCGCCTCACTGGTCCAAATTATACGGATTGGCTCCGTAACTTGAGAATTGTTCTCACAGCGGAGAAAATCGTGTACGTCCTTGATACAGTGATGCCTACGCCCGAAGAAGGGGCAAGCGAGGATGAGATCGCTCGCTACGTGAAGTACATTGATGACTCCACTCTTGCTCAGTGCTATATGTTGGGCTCTATGACTCCAGAGTTACAGAGACAACATGAAAAGATGGATGCCAGATCCATTCTCCTACATGTCCGTAAATTATTTGAGGAACAGGGAAGGACTCAACGATATGAGATATCCAAGAGCCTTTTCCGCGCTAGGATGACTGAGGGGACACCGGTTCAGAACCATGTCCTAAAGATGATTGAGTGGATAGAGAAACTCACAGGTCTAGGAATGGTCCTAGAGGATAACTTGTGTGTGGACATTGTGCTTCAGTCCCTACCAGATTCCTTTTCACAGTTCATAATGAATTTTAATATGAACAAGCTTGAGGTGACTCTCCCAGAGCTCCTCAATATGTTGAGGGAGGCAGAGAGTACTATTAAGAAAGAGAAGCCAGTTCTCTACACTGGTGAGACCAGAAAGAAAAGGAAAGCAGAAAGGTCCCTTAAGAAGGGAAAGGGCAAGGGCATACAAGGTAAAGCAAAGGTTGCTAAGAAAGACCCAACAAAGGACAAAGGCCAGTGCTTCCACTGTGGTAAAGATGGGCACTGGAAGAGAAACTGCAAAGAGTACCTTGCAGAAAGGGCGAAACAAAAGCTTGATGAAGCTTCAGGTACATTCATGATCAGTCTCCATTTGTCAGACTCTTATGATAACACATGGGTATTAGATACCGGTAGTGCTTATCATATATGCAATTCGTTGCAGGTTCTGGCAAGGCCTAGGAGACTAGAGAGAGGCGAGATGGACCTCAAGATGGGTAATGGAGCAAAAGTTGCTGTATTAGCTGTTGGCGAGGTCACCCTACATCTGCCTAGTGGAGCTTTTATTGCATTAGATGCATGTTATTTTGTTCCTTCTATTATCAAAAACATTATCTCCATTTCATGTTTAACAGTTAGTGGATATAAATTTGTTTTTGAGAACAATGGTTGTTCGATATTATTAGATGATAAGATCATCACGAAAGGAACATTGCATAATGGTTTATTTATGTTAGACACCACTCCACATATCATGAATATAAATGTGTCCAAAAGGAAACGAGATGAGTTGAACAGTGCATACCTGTGGCATTGTAGGCTAGGTCACATCCATGAAAGAAGGATTCAAAAGTTGCTAAATGATGGATATCTAGATCCATTCGACTATGTGTCATATGCAACTTATGAGCCTTGCATTCGTGGAAAACTGACCAACTCTCCATTTAGTGGAACTGGAGAGAGAGCCACTGAGTTATTGGAACTCATACATAGTGATGTATGTGGACCCATGTCAACTCATGCCATTGGAGGTTACTCCTACTTCATTACATTTACTGATGATTTCTCAAGGTATGGATATGTGTACTTAATGAAGTACAAGTCCGAGGCCTTTGAGAAATTCAGAGAGTATAAGAATGAGGTGGAGAACCAGACTGGAAAGAGTATCAAAACTCTTTGATCAGATCGAGGAGGTGAGTACTTAAGTACAGAGTTTACTCACTTCCTCAAGGACCATGGGATATTATCCCAATGGACACCTCCTTATACACCTCAGCTCAATGGTGTCTCTGAAAGGAGAAATCGTACATTATTAGATATGGTACGGTCCATGATTAGTTTCGCTGACCTACCCATCTTATTCTAGGCATATGCTCTAGAGACCACAGCTTACCTTCTGAACAGAGTTCCAACTAAGTCGGTGGTGTCTACACCATATGAGATATGGAAAGGGAAGAAGCATGATCTTAAGGTTGTTAAGATTTGGGGCTGCTCTGCCCATGTTAAAAGACACAACCCCGATAAGTTAGAATCAAAGACAGGGCGATGTAAATTTGTGGGATACCCCAAGGAAACTTGTGGGTATTACTTCTATCATCTCGAGGACCAAAAGGTCTTTGTAGCTAAGAGAGTAGTGTTCCTTGAGAAGGAACACATTCTTGACGGAGACAGTGGGAGAATGATAGAATTGAGCGAGGTTGGAGAACCAAGCTCAAGCACCACTCTACAGCCCGAGTCTGTTCAGGTATCTAATACACAAGTTTCAACTTTACGCAGGTCTGATAGAGTATCCCATCCTCCTGAGAGATATGTGGGACATATTAGAGCAGAGGATGTAGAGGATATTGATCCTCAGACCTACGAGGAGGCTATTATGAGTATAGACTCCGGGAAGTGGAAAGAAGCCATGAATTCTGAGATGGATTCTATGTACTCCAATAAGGTTTGGAACCTAGTTGATGCACCCGAAGGTATTGTACCCATCGGTTGCAAGTGGATCTTTAAGAAAAAGATCGGAGTAGATGGAAAGGTAGAGACCTATAAAGCAAGGCTAGTGGCTAAGGGGTATCGTCAAAGGCAAGGTGTTGACTACGACGAAACTTTCTCACCCGTAGCAATGCTAAAATCCATCAGAATTCTATTGGCTATTGCAGCACACTATGATTATGAGATCTGGCAGATGGATGTGAAAACCGCATTCCTCAACGGGAACTTGGAGGAGGAGGTGTATATGATGCAACCTGAGGGATTCGTGTCCAAGAACTGCCCAGATAAGGTGTGTAGGTTGCTTAGATCCATTTATGGACTAAAGCAAGCTTCCCGAAGTTGGAACATAAGATTTGATGAGGCAATCAGATCTTATGACTTCGTTAAGAACGAAGATGAGCCTTGTGTATACAGAAAGGTAAGTGGGAGCGCTATTAGCTTTTTGGTGTTATATGTGGATGACATCCTCATCATTGGGAATGACATAGGAATGCTATCCACAATAAAGGCTTGGTTATCTAGACACTTCTCCATGAAGGACTTAGGAGAAGCATCTTATATCTTGGGGATTAGAATCTATAGAGATAGATCCAAAAGGATGCTTGGCTTGTCCCAGTCCAGGTACATAGAAACTATTGTCAAAAGGTTTGGCATGGAAAATTCCAAGAGAGGTCTCATACCGATGAGACATGGGATATCGCTTTCTACGAGTATGTCCCCAAAGACTCCAGAAGAAAGGGCGAACATGGATATGATACCTTATGCCTCAGCAATAGGGTCTATCATGTATGCCATGCTATGTACTAGGCCTGATATAGCGCATGCTCTGAGTGTCACGAGCAGGTATCAGGCGGATCCAGGCTTGGAGCACTGGAAAGCAGTAAAGTGTATCCTTAAGTACTTGAGAAGGACTAAGGATCTTTTACTAGTATATGGAGGTAATAGCCTTAAGGTTGAAGGCTACACTGACTCAAGTTTCCAGTCTGATGTCGATGATAGCAAGTCGAATTCAGGGTATGTGTACACCTTGAATGGAGGAGCAGTGTGCTGGAAGAGTTCCAAGCACGATACCACTGCTGACTCGATACAAATAGCGGAGTACATTGCTGCATCAGATGCAGTAAAGGAGGGAGTCTGGGTGAAGAAGTTCATCACAGATTTGGGAGTCGATACAGATAGCGACAAGTCGACTTCCTTATATTGCGACAACTATGGGGTGATTACTCAAATAAAGGAACCCGGGTCTTATCAGAAGTGTTCTGAGGAGGTTCCAGCTTATAAGAGAGATCGTAACCCGAGGAGATGTAGCAATGGAAAGAGTTCCATCCGAAGATAACATTGCAGATCCACTGACAAAGCCGTTGTCTCATTTTGTCTTTGAGCGTCACAGGGGTCTGATGGGGATCAGACACATAGGTGATTGGCTTTAGGTCAAGTGGGAGATTGCTAGTCATAAGTGCCCAGCAAGCCAATCACGTGAGTGATGGCACGTGTGACTTGATACAGAATCTTTTTGCTTATTATATTTTGGCGTATATCACTTTATAACTATTGCATAAATGCATATATATTGTGATGTCCTTGGATTTGTGCAATGGGAATCGGATCGTGATGAGATCACGATAATGAGACCGATTCACCTTTAAACACATATCCTAAATAATCCCGGTCATAGGTTACTCGAGAGGGACATCGTGATAACCGGATAGACTGGTGTGCTGTATACCCGTCCATATGATGGATGCAACTGGTCTCATAGCTGCTCGTGTAGGGACACTAGGGATACAGTACAGGTGCTCATTGGAGAATGAGTTCACTGATTGATCCGCTTACGGAATGCTGGATGGTTGATGATGCCTTATTGTCAGACAACGATTCCGTAGTCCTAGTGGTGTATCTGGTTCTTAGACTTGAGACACCAAGGATGTCCTGTATGAGTGCTCCACTCTTTGATACCAGACTTATAGGTTTGGCTGTTCCCAGATCTAGTACAGCTGGTCATTGGGAGTGGTAGTCGACCTTACGAGGGCTATTGAGTGTCGATAGAGGATCATCCACTCTCGGCATCATGAGAGGAATATCCCATGTGTTCTTGCTCAGACAAATCCCTGGCCAGGGTCATTCGGGTTGAGAGAGAAAGAGTTCTCCGGGAGAATCCGATTAGAGCGAGACTCGAGTAGAAACCGTATGGGTCTGACAGCACCATGCTCGATATACGGTCTCTGGGATATTAGATGGATGAGGGACTATAGGTACATGGTAACTGAGGACAGACAGGTCCAATGGATTGGATTCCCCTGTATCGTCTGGGGACTACGGCGTAGTGGCCTAGTACTTCCGTAGTCGATGAGTCGAGTGAATTATTACAGAGATAATAATTCACTGAGTTAGAAGGATTTCTGACAGGTATGACTCACGGCCAGCTCGATATTGGGCCTAGAGGGTCACACACATATGGTAGGCATTGCGATGAGTAGAGGTTCGGATATGAGATATCCGACGGAGCCCTTGTCTTATTGGATACAGATCCAATACCCACTAGGGAAAGGGCCCATTAGGGTTTTTGACATGGGATCTCTATAAATAGGAGGGATTCACAGCCTCATAGGCTAGAGTCTTTGCTTGCCCTTCCTATTCTCCTCTCCCTCTCCACCTCAGAGTAGGCCTGGAGTTTTGAGGAGCGTTGTCGCAACCCTGCTGTGTGGATCACCGCTAGAGAGGAGGACGCTTGACCTCCTTCACCCTCTCCTAAGGATCTGCAAGGAAACAGGGATATACGATCTCCCTAGGTAACACAATCTCTATACGCAGTTTTGTGTTTTTGCGGATTTTGCGCACCAATCTTCGCACGACGATGAACATCTTTTTGGGAATCGGGGATTTTTATTTTCTTGTTCTTCCGCTGCGCATATGATGTCGCCCCCTATGATTTCCCAACAGAAGCCATATGGGTCTGACAACACCATACCCGGTATACGATATCTAGGATATTAGATGGATGAGGGACTATAGGTACACGGTAACTGAGGACAAACATGTCCAATGGATTGGATTCCCTTGTATCGTTTGGGGAATACGGCGTAGTAACATAGTACGTCTGTAGTCAATGAGTCGAGTGAATTATTATAGAGATAATGTACCTAGAGGGTCACACACATATTGTAGGTGTTGCGATGAATATATGTTCGGATATAAGATATTCATCGGAGCTCCTGTCTTATTGGATATCTAATAAGCCCCAGAATTATTGGATCCTATGAATGAGATCCAATAAGAGCCCGTGAGAGATTATTGGATAGTGATCTACTAACCTACTAGGCTTGGGTAGTTGGATGGAGATCTAATACCCAATATGGGAGGATCCATTAGGGTTAAGTTGATATGGGACCTCTATAAATAGGAGGAAATCAGTGGTTCATAGGCTAGAGCCTTTGCTTGCCAAAGCAGGCCTGGAGTTTTGAGGAGCATCGTTGTAGCCCTAGAGATGAGGAGCATCAGTGGATCACCGCTAGAGATGAGGGCGCTTGACCTCCTTCACCCTCTCCTAGAGATCTGCAAGGAATGAAGAAATTGAGTCTTTCCATCGGAATAGAACTTGGGATCTTGTGAAACCGCCTTCGGGTAAGAAAATTGTTGGATGCAAATGAGATACCATTGCTAAGGGGAAAGTTCTTGTTCAGAAAATTCATACGAAGGACAATCCAGTTGATATGCTTACGAAACCTCTTCCGGTTTACAAGTTCAAGCAGCGCTTGGACTTGGTTGGTGTTAATTATTGGTGATTTCCCGTTGGGGATTTTATGAAGAAAGTGGAGCAAGTTTTGTTGAGACATGCCAAGGTGGAGATTTATTAGTTTGGCAAGTCCCTTAGTCCCACATCGGGAAAATGAAGTTTGATATCTCCTGTGTAACCTATAAATAAGGGCCTGGGCTTTGAAGTCAAATGCACCACAAGAGGTACCATAAGTGGCACCATAAGAAAAACCTAAGTGTTTGCTTGGTTTAAGTCCATACTCATTTAAATAGTTTGGACTTATAGTTTGGTTTTTTTGTTTAGTATTTTCGGGTGTTTTATGGCCTAGGAACATCTTCCTAAGGCATTTGTAATTGTCCCTCTTTTGCAGTAGTAATTTGCTCCTCTTTCGTCCGTGGATGTAGGTCAAAGTCAATTGACCGAACCACGTATATCTTGTGTTCTTATCTCGCTTTTATTCTTTCCGTTTTATTGTCTTGTTGGGTTGTCAAAATTACCTTATGGTAAATTTCCTAGGGCTAGCTTTAACATATTTAATGCCTACACCGATCGAATTTTCATCAAAAGAATAACCTAAGCTAGAAATGCTTGCTCCCCGGTCATCGTCGAGAAAGAAATTTTGTTATGATTTATTTTTCGAATCTTATTTAATTAATTCTTAGGAATTCTAGTATAAAAGAATCATTGATAAATTAAGATTTATTTATTCTATCAAAATCTTATTATCTCATGATTTTAATGTTGAAGAAATACAGAATAAAAATATTTTAGATGTCGGTATGATTTTCTCTGAATCTCAAGAAAGATTAAGAGAAAATAATATCGAAAGTTTAGACTAACGGATGTACAAAGAATTTCAGTTTGAATTTGGGTTAACTCAAAAAATAAATTATTTTCATAGATTTATTATACATCAAATCATGTGCATATTATATTATATTAATTTTTTGATTTATTATTTAATTATTAAGTTTTAGATTTTTATTCTTCCCCAACAATCTTGGAATTCAATAAATAGAAACTTGATTTCTTAGTTGAGACATAATGTCTAAAATTGATAGAAATAGTTAAAAAATTTGGAGGGACATAAATATATGTTTTATTAAAAATTGTAATGACAAAATATGTCATTCTCAAATATGCACGGATAAAATATATTAAAAAAAACCCTTAAAAAAGGGCAGAATAAAATTACTGAAAACAGACGACGAACATGTGTGATGCATTATTTTCGTAGGATTCATATGAGATCATCCACACGTTTGGTGTCTCTCTAGCTAAGCCCAAGCAGCCATGAGAATTCCTGCATTATTGCACGTAACTGTTAGCTAAAGGATACTTAGATGTAAAGTTAAATAGCACACATCTAAATGACGTCGACTCATTTAGATGCCATGAGAATTCCTGCATCATTCGTTAGACTACTGTTTGACATGACATCCCACGAACCTCAGAATCGATTCTGTCATATCTAATGAGCATCTAAATGACTCATCCTTAGCTTTACTTCTGTTCGACATGACATCGCACCGAAACTAATGATCGATTCTGTAATATCTAATGAGCATCTAAACAACGTTCTCATCATTACTGTCCGAGGTGGTGACATCCCATAAATCCTGATAAACTATAATATTTAATAAGCATCTAGATGTCATTGACCGGTCCTTTATTATTGTTCGATATATATTTTAAAATATATGATCCTATTTAATTAAGTAATATATATTATAAATATAATTAAATTTTAATTATGATTATCGATCAATAACAAGAAAATCTAATTATGATAGGATTCGAGATACATTTGATGTGAGAGATTTTTCTAATTGCTTTTTATAAACCCTTTGCTCTTAGGGATTATGTGACATAATGTTATTGAACATTATAGATTCTCTCATCTCATTTAATCACGTTAAGTTACTGAGAGATTATATATCTTTTTTTTTTTTAAACTCTCCTTAGTCTATAATTCATCACTTTTTATGAAGGATAAAAAAAAAGAAAAGATGAGTTTAGCTTTTCTTATAAATTGACATTAATGCAACTTTTGGATTCGACTATGTTATGCCTATAGGACATACAAAGGCTTTCTAAGTAGTATTGAAAGGTTCGCACATTATATATGATCTATTATTATTTGATTTTAATTTTTTGATATTAATTTTGTTTTATAACAGCATAATCATAAATTTTATATTTACAATCCTCTCTCATATCTATCTCACGAAAATAAGATAGCTCCAAGGCCATATGTTGTGCCTACTTAAAGAAAAAAGTGGCGATGATTAAAAGCACCACTATTGCAATGAGAGACCTTTTTATGATATTAGAGAAAAAATAAAATGTTAAATGAAAGACAACATCCCAAAAAGCTAAAAAGAGATATTTTTTCAAAAAATTATCCTCAAGTTATTTTAAAAAATACATAGCACAATGAAAAGAAGAAAAAAAAAATAAACTACCACCTTTTGTTGTTTTGGTAAGTAAACTACCACCTTTTGATTGAGTTAATATTCAAAATCACAATAAAAATGTTTTGTACCAACACCGATCCACTGTCTTCTGAAATGTTAATATTCACAATCACAATAAAAATGTTAATATTCTCATAAGATTGTTTTATGCTTCTGAAAACACAAAACAAAGCAATGTCTTCAACTCTAGCGTGAAAAGCTGAAAAAATTAAACCATCTAAGATAGGGATTTATATACAAACCATGAAACATTAAAAAAGTTGGAATCAAATTATTGAATACAAACAGGCCTTCGTCTTTAGGCCCACATGAGATGATACGAGTTGCTAATAGCTTTAGCTACTAGAAACACACTACTATAAGTTGAATATCATTTATTTCATCGTATGACAGTCTCAGAAACAGAACTTCTAGAACTCGCTGGTTGAGTTAAAATATTAAAAATAAGTCAAATAAAATCAAAACATATTAGAAATCATTTGATATATTATACTATGATTCAAATAGGTATTTATGATAGTTTAGGAAAAACATAACACAAAAAGAAATAAAAAATTATTTTTTATAAAATTTTGATCACTATAGTAAAATCACTATAAAATTTACTCAAAAACACCTTATCAAAATAAACTCATAATCTCAACCAAATCAATTATAAACCTAAAAATATGATACCATAACAGTATGTTAGCAATGACAACTAAATATATACAATATGATGTGCCTAATTACATATTATCTCTTATAATTAGATATCTTTAGCATCTTAGTCTACTAACTTAAAAAAAAAATATTAAAATATCTATATTATGAAAGTAAAACATATACCTTCATTTACCCTAAGATCATCGATTTTATTGACAACAGTACAAAATGATAAGCAAAAAAATAATTTTAATATCTTAATTATATATTCAATGATGATGGATAATAATGTCGTTGGAGCCACATGTAGCTATTATGGATGAGGATGGAGAGCAATAACACGAGGTGGGGTAAAGGAAGAGGAGAAAGAAGATGACATAAATATCGATGCTTTACATCTACGTCAATACCACTCAACAACTGTGTCAGTATTTGTGTCATCCTCTTCTTCCTTTCCTTTTGCCTCACCTCTTATCATTACTCTCTCTCCTTATCTACAATAGTCACCCAGTGTTATTAGCAACCACCACAAAAAACGTAACTAGAATATCAAAATTATTTTTTTGCTCATTATTTTCATGCTTTCGTCGATAAAATCGATGATGTTAGATTTCAATATAAGTTTTTTAAGTCTAGAGATCAAGATGCTAAAGATGCATAACTATATAGGGTAATATATAATGAGCCCCAATATGATGTCACTTAAAATAATTTTTAATAATATTTATGATGTTTTTAATATCTTAATAAAATACTATAAATATTATTTTAAAAAATACTATAAATGAGTTAAATGAAAATACTATAATAGTTTAAAGTCGATAGAAAAAGAATGAAAACTTGGCCCCGCCTCGAAGCCAACCCACCGATCCGACATCACTCTTCCACCCACTCAAACGATCTTGCACTTTCGGGACAAAACTAAACCGTATCGACCCTAGGCCATAACATAAGGGAGTATAATATTTTTGACGCTAGAAGAATGATCGAATGTCACCATTTTTTAGTAAGATCTGCTTGATATTATTACATATAATAATTTTATGATATATGACATATGGTTAATTTGTTTAACTTATATATATATATATATATATATATATATATATATATATATATATAATTCCACATGATTGCTGGTAGCTATTAGCTACCAGCAACACACTGTTAAAATCAAATAGCATGCGTCTAGATGGCATTGACTCTTTTTTTTTTTTGACTTTTGTTCGACATGACATCTTACTAAAATTAACAAAGTGATATTTTACAAAAAAATTTACCAAGAAAAGTCATTACTAATTGATATTTATCAGAAGGTGGTTTTCTATTGAAAAATTATCTGACGTATTTTTTTTATAAATATCAATTGTATTTTCATATTAAAATTATTTTTTTAATTTTTGAACTTGTTCATTAAACTGGTTTGAATTAGTTAACCAATTTAATGAATCGGTTTGGGTCAAGGAATTAATCTAACTCTATCCCTTTTCTCCTCTATCTCCATCTTGATGCCCATATGAGATGATGTGAGTGTTAGCTTTTATATGTAAATGATTCGGTTGCATGATAGCTGATGTCACGACTCATCGGAACTAAAAATTCATAACTACTAATTGATATGGATTGATGGGTCCAATGCATCTGGGATAAAAAAAATTCTAAAAGAAAAAAATTAGAAAGATAAAACTAGACAAAAAATATATTTATATATATATATTAAATATAAATAATAAATTATTGAATCTCGAATTTTGATGACAAAATAAATTGATGAGTTTGTGATCTAATCTACATTTTGAGTAACACAAGATTAGCTTCAATCAAGGAGAAGCAAATTGATTTGAAGTAAGAGGAATCAGATGTTGGGCCAAAGTTGAACATGTTAGGAGATTGAACGTCGGGCCGGAGGATCGATCGACGTGCCAACAGAAGAACTTCTTGTCATGAGTTTGGGCATCGAGCTGAAGGATCAGATATTACACCAAGGAGATCATAAGTTAGAGTCAACATGCCGATTAGGCAATACACCAAAGGAGAGGACAATGCGCTGAAGGATCTGATGAAGCGCCAAAAGAACCAATGACATGTCGAATATCATATGATTCGGGCTTTATAATAATTTGTTTAGATCGAGTTAGTTTAGGTCTAATTGAGTCGGTATTTTGATAAAACAATGTCAACTTAATTAGGGGCCAATTAGGCTTGAATCATGGCAGAATTGGACCTACTGTTTGACCCATTTAGTGTTCTATAGAAGGGTCTGGTGGTGGTACTGCACAAACATAGTCTCCCAAACTATGTCAAGCGGTGGTACCACCCAATGTACAAGTAGTGGTATCGCCTAATACTGGTAGTGATACTGCCAGTACTCCAAAATCTCGAGGATTTCAATTTTGACTTTACTTTTTGAAGTCATTTGGAGCCTATAAATACCCCACTTATCTTTGCTCAGTAAACACATCAATTGAGAATAAAAATTAGGGAAAGCACTATTGTAATCTTGTGAGAATTCCCGTCCTCTAGCTTTAAGTGTTGATTTCAGTTTAAGAGAGGGGTGAGTGGGTTGTAAAGGTTATATCCTAAACCTACGAGAATAAAAAAAAAGTTGTAAAAGAGTATTGGTCTTTGCCCATTGAAGGAAAACCGTTAGTGGATGTCGGTGGCCTCAACGGAGGAGGAATCGGGAGTGGACGCAGGTCACGATGACCGGACCACTATAAAACTCTATTTGCATTTCATTGATATTGCTTTAATTACTTATTACACTTATTCTAAGTCAAGCACACCTTCAACATTTTCGACACAGTCTTTCATCAAACAAAAGTTTTGGAAACGTTGAGGTTTTATCAAAGCACTAATTCACCACCCCCGTCTTAGTGCCGATTTCGGTCCTAACAATTGGTAATAGAGTCAATTTCTCTTTGTTTGGTTTAACACCAAAGAGAGATGACTTTTTTCGGCTTTTAAGAATGTCACTCTATCATTCGTCCTCCTATGTTCAATAGGATGGACTACACGTATTGAAAAACTTGAATGAGAGTTTTCTTGCTTTCTATGAATTTTGATTTATGAAACATTATTGAAAGCAGTTTTAAAAAGTTTTCCAAACCAATGAACGAATAATGAACGTTTTGTTTTATGTCTTAGATAAAAATAAATTTAATCGAGTTTCTATTTGGGAAACTATATATGAGATTTAATACATTTTTGAAATTACACATGGCACAAGTAGAGTTAAAGATTCTAAAATTAATCTTTGGATGCATAATTTTGAATTATTTCGTATGAAGCCAAGAGAAACTATTATTGACATGTACACCCGTTTTACAGATGTCGTTAATAGTTTAAAAAGTCTTAGTAAATATTTTTCTAATTTTAAACTTGTTAATAAAATACTAAGATCCCTTCAAAAAAGTTGGGATCCGAAAGTGACAACAATACAAGAGACAAAAGACTTGAACAATTTCTTTCTTAAAGAACTTATCGGGTTTTTAATGACCTATGAAATGACTTGTATCGAACATGATGAACATAAGAATAACTTTCCAAAGAATATAAATAATTTGACACTTTGAACAATAGAAGACCATTTGAGAGAAAACTCAAGTGATGATGATGATGATAATAATTTTGAACTCCTAACAATAAAATTTAAAAGGGTTCATAAAACAAGAATAAAAGAATAAAAATAAACTTAAAAATGAATAAACAATTTGCTATAAATGCAATCGGCTAGGGCACTTAGAAAGCGAATGTCCACAAATAAAGAAAAAGCTAGAAAAGAAGACACTCAAGGTGACATGAGACGAATTAAGTGCATCCGAAGATGAGGTTGCAAACTACGCCTTGGTGGCTTTCGACAATGAGGTAAGTGACTCAACCAAAACTCCTTTACCTTACTATGAAATTACTTGATACATTTCATGAGTTGTTATTTAATTAGTTAGTAACAAATAAAAAATATAAAAAAAGCATGCTTCTCTTTTTAATTATTTTAAAAAATTTAAAATGAGCATAACAATTGCATGTTAACTTCTTACACTAAATGTAATGAGTTAGATTCACTAAAGAAGGAAACTATATTACTACAACAAACAATAATAAAAGAAAAATCATTGGAATTAAAATGATTATTAACAAATTGAATCTTTTGTTTGAAGATGCCATGTTAGTGGATATAACTCATTAAATATTTGTGTAATAAGTGATAAAAATTTGAATCTAATGCTTGCATACCAAATAAAAATAATTCTATGAATGCTTAAATGTTTATCTTGATGAAGCTTGTTTTTTGGTTTTTAAACATTGATGTATGTTTTATTTGGCATAAAAGACAAAGGCATATTTGTATGAAATAAATCATATAAATTAAAACACAAAAAGGGGAATGCATCTCTTTTGAAAATATTTTTATTTCTATAACTTATCAAGTTTTTCTATCCATGTATATTATTATTTTTTGAATCTATTGAACTATGATAGTGATTTTGATTATATGAATTTGAATGAGTTATTATCCAAATTATGATCTTGATTCCTTGATAATTATAACTTAAGAACTTTATGAATCAAGATCTTTTATTCTCTTATGTTCCTTTTTATGATTTACTAAAGAGAATTTCATTTTTGGAATTTATGACTTAAGATTTTCCTTACTATTCGATATCCTAAGATTTTTTATTATTATTTAAAAAAAGAGATCAAAATAAATCATTTATTTTGGTATTCATATCATCTTTGATATTATATCTTTCTTGACATGATTTTCCTTATGTACAATTCCCTTGTGTTTATGGTTGTATACCTTATGTGATGCTTAGAGCATTGATGTAAGAAAAATTTTTTGCACAATTGTATTATTCCTCTCTTCTTCTCTTTGACAATAACAAAAGGGGAAAAAGTCTTGCTAGCTTGCACATCGTAAAAGGAAGCGAAAATTGCTAGCTTACACATTTCAAGGAAAGAAAACTTGCTAGCTTGCAAAAGGAAGCAAAAATTGCTAGCTTGCATATTGCAAAAGAAAGTAATATTGCATGGTTGCACGTTTCAAAAAAGTAGAAACTTGTTATCTTGCACATGTTAAGAGAAAAGTACTAGCTTACTCATAGAGAAGCGAAACTTGCTAGCCTTCATACTTCAAAGAAAAGTAACACTTGCCAACTTGTTAGCTTGCATGTTCTAAAGTGATATAAATCTTGCTAAATTGCTAGCTTGAAAACTTGTTAGTTGCACTTCCTCTTTTTGTTGATAACAAAGGGGGAGAAGTTATGATGATGATCATGCATGGTGTACTTTAATTATGCATGAAATACTCATGATTATAAGATGCATGCAATGATGTGATTAATTGGTTCTTTTAATATTCATGATGCATGTAATGATGAAATAGTCATGCTTTCTGAATTCAAAGTTTCTATCAATATAACATATTGATAAGAGGAGTTTAGTTTAAACTCTGCTATCAATTAATTATCATCATAAAAAAAAGGGAGATTGTTGAATCTCAAATTTTGATGATAAAATTAATTGATAAGTTTGTAATCTAATCTATATTTTGAGTGACATAGGACTAGCTAATCAAAGAGAGGTAAATTGATTGAAGCACAAGGAATCAGACATTAGGCTAGAATTAAACATGTTAGGAGATTAGACGTTGGGCCAAAGGATCGGTCGAGGTGCCAGCAGAAGGACTTTGTGCCATGAGTTCAGGTATCAGGCCGAGGATTGGACATTGCACCAAGGAGATCGAAAGTTGCGGGAGTCAACATGTCGATTGAGTAATACACTAAAAGAGAGGATGATGCAATAAAGGATCGGACAAAGCGTCAGAAGAAACAATGGTATGCCAAACAATATATAATTTATTCTTTGTAATAATTTATCTAGATCAAGTTAGTTTAAGTCTAATTGAGTCAGTATTGGAGTGAAATAATATCAACTCAATTAGGGGCCAATTGGGCTTGAATTAGGGCTGAATTAGGTCTACTGTTTGGCCCATTCAATATCTTATAGCAAGGTTTGGTGGTGGTACTGCCCAAACTAGGCGATGGTACCGCTCAGACTAGGCGGTGGTACTACCAGACTGGGCAGTAGTACCGACCAGATATAATCTCCCAGATTGTGTCAGGTGGTGGTATCGCCCAATGTTAGTGCGTCAAGCGATAGTATCACCAGACTGGGAGGTGGTACTGCTAGTATCCCAAAATCTCAGGGATTTAAATTTTGGCTCCACTTTTTGAAGTCATTTGGGGCCTATAAATAATACCCCACTCATCCCTACTCAATAAAAATATCAATTGAGAACAAAAATTGGGGAAAACACTATTGTAATCCTATGAGAATTCCCTTCCTCTAGCTCTAAGTGTTGATTTCAATTTAAGAGTGGAGTGAGTGGGTTGTAAAAGTTACCTCCTAAACTTATAAAAAGGAGAAAGAGATGTAAGAGGGTAGTTGGTCACTACCCATTGAAGGAAGACCGTTAGTAGATGACGGTGGCCTCAATAGAGAAGGAATCAGGAGTGGCCGTAGGTCACGACGACCGAATCACTATAAAACTTGGTTTGCATTTCTATTTACTTTTTATTGTCATTGATATTGCTTTAATTACTTATTGCACTTATTCTAAGTCAAGCACACCTTCAACATTTTCGACACGATTTTTCATTGAACGAAAATTTTTGAATCATTAAGGTTTTTATTGAAGCAGTAATTCACCCCCTCTTAGTGTCGATTTTGGTCTTAACACAAATAAGTCTTTGTCTTGAGACCTACATGAAAGATAGAAGCTAAACAATCACATTTTGATGTAACATTGAAAAACTTGGAATCAAATTATTGAATATATCACTTTAATAGTTTATTGTAAGATTATGAATTTTAATCTTAGCTTTATCATTTTATTTTTTTAAAATATTAAATATAAATAATAAATAAGTCTTCATCTTGAGGCCCATATGAGATGATGTGAGTGTTAGCTTTTATATACGAATGATTCGGATGCATGATAGCTGATGTCACAACTCATCCGAACTAATAATTTATAACCACTAATCGATATAGATTGATTGGTCAAATACACTTGTGATATAAAAAAATTCTAAAATAAAAAAATTAGAAAGATAAAGCTCAACAAAAAAAATATTTTTTAAAAAAATATATATATTAAATATAAACAACAAATAAGTCTTTATCTTGAGACCCAAATAAAAGATAAAGCTAAACAACAATATTTTGATGTAATAATGAAAAACTTTAATAGTTGAATATATTACTTTATTGAATATATCACTTTAATAATTTATTATAAGATTATGAATTTGAATCTTAGCTTTATCATTTATTTTTTAAAAAATTATTAAATATAAATAATAAATAAGTCCTCGTCTTGAGGCCCACATGAGAAGATGTGAGTGTTAGCTTTTATATGCGAATGATTCAAGCTGATGTCACGACTCATCCGAACTAATAATTTATAGCCATTGATTGATATAGATTTATGGGTCCAATACACTCGCAATATAAAAAAATTCTAAAAGAAAAAAGTTAGAAAGATAAAACTAAATAAAAAATATATTTTTTAAATATATATATATTAAATATAAATAACAAATAAGTCTTGACCCACATGAAAGATAAAGCTAAACAACCACCTTTTAATGTAACGTTGAAAAACTTGGAATAAAGTTATTGAATATATCACCTTAATAGTTTACCATGAAATTATGAATTTAAATCCCAGCTTCATCATTTATTTTTTTTTAAAATATTAAATACAAACTAAGTCTTAGTCATAAAGCCCACATGAGATGATGTGAATGTTAGCTTTTATATACGAATGATTCAACATGGTTGCATGATAGCTGATATCAGACTCATTCGAATCAATAATCATAGCCATAGATTAATATGGATTGATGGTCCAATATACCCGTGATATAAAAGAATTTTAAAGGAAAAAAAATCACAAAGGTAAAACTAAACCATCTTTTGATGTAACTTTGAAAAACTTGGAATCAAGTTATTAAATATATCACTTTAATAGTTTATCATAAGATTATGAATTATAAATTTGAATCCTAACTTCATCATTTATATTTTTAAAAATACATTAAATATAAATAACAAATAATTTTTCATCTTAAGCCCACATCAGATGATGTGAGTGTTAGTTTTTATATTCGAATGAATTGACATGGGCTAAAGATAAAACTAAACAATCTTTTAGCTTGATTCCAAACCAATAATTCACTACTCATCATATGATGAATCGACATCAGATGATGTGAGTGTTAGTGTTAGTGTCACTAACATCGACAACGAATGAATCGACATCAGATAATGTGAGTGTTAGTGTTAGTGTCACCGCTCATCCAAACCAATAATTCATAGCTAAAGATAAAGCTAAACAATCTTTTTCGTATAATGTTAAAAAGCTTAAAATTAAATTATTGAATGCATCATTTTAATACTTTATCATATGATTTTTAAATCAAATATTATTTTCATCATTTCTCTTTTAAAAATTATATATATTAAATATAAATAATAAATAAATCTTCCTCTCGAGACCACATAAGAGATGATGTGAGTGTCAGTTTTTATATGCGAATGATTCAACATGGTTGCATGATAGCTTTGACTACGAGAAACGCACCACTACGAGTTGTTTCTTTCTAATTGACACTTGCTAGCAACTATCTCAGTATTCTTTTGTTAACTATGATTGCACAGCCTATCGCACGACGAAGTCTCGGAAACAAAGCTCCTAAACACGCTGGTTGAGTTTAAAAAATCTACCAGGGAGTCGATTCAAAGAATCCGTGAAATAACTGTGTATAACCAGCAGCTCAGCGCAAAGGTCGGAGGAATCGCATGACGAAATATTGGGAACAACTAGCAAAATTTGACATCCTGCCGATGAATCCACAGAATCTGGGAGAGGATTACAAGACTATACTACTGAAGTATATAGCATGCGTCTCCTATGGCACGCCTAATAGGTTATCGAACATCCATAAGCATTATGCCCCCGCAATCAAAATAAGACGGAATATGGTACGGGCAATTCGAGAGATGCATGCAAGTTGAAATTAATGTTTCTGGTCCCAAACATCTAAATATTTCCTGATGGAGATGTATCACCAACCCATGCAAATATTATTTATTGAATGAGGCAAACACAATCCCCACAGGGTGAATGTGTTGGATGCTTTCGTTCATTCTCGGGAGTTGAAAGCATAAAGTGTACGCACACACACACACACACAAGTTTCTTCAGGAGCCTATTGAGTTAACATCATGTGAAGTCAATAGTGACTCCTACCAAATTTTGTCCTGATATTACTGATGCAATATAATAACAACATTTTAATTGGACTTGACTACATGCATCTTTTCATGCTAAAAAGAACAAAAAAAACATTTTCGACGTGCTAAATACTTTAGTAAATGAGCACATTGTGAGCTGTTATGTTTAATGAGACAAATAGACAAATCAGTATTTTTATTATCCTTTATTCATGATAAGTTAAGGGGGGTTTGGGATAATATAGTATCCAAAAATATTAATTAAGAAGTAGAAGAGGTTAATTGACAAAAAATAATTAGAGATGGTCATCAATCTAAATGATGAATTTGATCCGACATGACTTGCTTTTCAAATATTATCATAATAGAATTGATCATCAATTCAAAGTGTTGGTTACTCGGTTTGCGTCTTAATATCTCAAGTTGAAGGATGTTATAAAACTAAATCAGATCATCTCTGGTGTGAACCCTTCGATGTTTAAGTTAACGAACTATTTTTCTTACGACGTGTGTGTGAGTTCCGATTGATTATCAATTCTAACTATATTAAAAGTACCATCGTCACGTCCCTCTCATAAAATTAGATGGAGACGGCCATCACGCTTTGAACAATGGAAAATTGTGTTCCCTAATGTTAAATATTTGACGTCCTAATTAACTCATTTTGCACGGCATAAGATTCCATTTGGTGGGTCTGTGTTGAGCTGAGGACTGTCTTTTAGCTACCTTCTTTGTCAGCTAATATTCTCATGACACTATCGATGAAAAGAATCAATAGATTTGATGCCAAAATACACATTTATTATGTATCATTTTCTTGTTACGAAACACATAAAAAGCGACGAAAGTTAATTCCACTAAATTGAATCACACTCTTAGACATTTCAGATGGGATCGAGCCACTAATCAGACATCAGCTAGCAAAGAACGAAGAAGAACTGTGATGTCTCATTTCAACCAATCAACGGCATAGCCCACATTGCATGTAATCGTAGAAGAGTATAATTACAGTTCTAAATTGAACGGAGCTTAAAGCTAGCAACAATTCTTTATTAGAATTGAAGAGTCATATTTGTCTCACACTACATCGGGCAATTGAACAATAGGATTATCAAAAGCACAAGAACTGAGAGAGAGAGAGAGAGAGAGAGAGAGAGAGAGAGAGAGAGAGAGAGAGTGAGAGAGAGTATAGAGAATTTAGGAGGGATTTTTTTTTGGTTTTTGAGATTGTCATAACTCAAACTTAGTTTCTTACCATGACAGAGTAGTCAACAAAAACATAAAGTTGTTTTCTTCTTGCTTTGGGGAAGCTGTTGAAGGCACCCAAGAACTCATATGATGTAGGAAAGACGACTTGCTTGTGTATACATCTGATTCGATATCAATTTAACTTAGAAACTTCTTCTGTCTTATAAATTTGAATCCTCATTGATGATGGAAAGAGTGTTACATCTCTTGTACGATAATTATGTGATTTGTAGGGTTGCAGTGGTGGATTAGATTTCAAATTAGATGGATTTGTAATTATTGATTTGAGCTTAAGCTTTCTAAACTAAGTGAGAATCAAGGCTTCATTGTGTAAGCCATGGCATGTAAAGCAATTGAACACTTTAATCCATAATCCATATATGTTTTATTCTATTGCACAAAAACATGTAGTTTGTGTTTCCAAAAGAGAAATGTATTAACTAAGCAATAGAAACAAGAAAGAAGCTCTGTAGATCAAAAGCACAAAAACACAATTGGGCTGAGAGGGTCACTTCCCTCTTCAGAAAAATACAGATTTGATTAGCCTAACATATCTAGTGAACTAATTAGCAGCCTTATTCCACTCTCTATATATATTCATGAGAGATTATGCAGGAATCAAAACAATACTGAGCGGAAGAACAGCTCTTTAGCAGTCCTAAGCCCCATTTCAGTTCAAATTTTCTAAAGATCCACTGAGCGGAAGGAATGCTTTGGGACTGCTCAATTAGACTCAAGAACCACTGCGGAAGCTGCTCCATTTGTAGTGGACATATCAGTTTTATGTGTGGCAGCCGGTCGAGATTATCCAGGTGCTCCAGATTTGGACAACCATGAACCTCTAAAAACTTCACGGAAACATTGGATATTCTGTTCAACTTCTTGTTGTCTGTGACTCTGAGAACGTCATCCAACCGGAGGTTTGTGACTTCTCTTAAGTCGTGAGCTCCATAGAGGTACAATTCTTTCAAGTTGGTACCATGGGATAGGCCTTCCGGAAGAGCTCTCAGCTTGGAGCAGTCGGCAAGAACACACTCCTTTAGATTGGGAAACAATCTTCCCTGCCCGCCTACCGACCATTCTTCCCGGTTGGAGATGTCGTTGAACTCCAGATGTTCGAGTTTCGGGAATGCGGAAGATCCCACCGGCAAACTGCAGCCGAGAAATTCAACTCCGATGGTTTTGACGGCTTTGAAACTTATGATCTCCAGATATTTTAGCAGCGGCAGCATGCCTAGAGGAGGTAGCTCGGTGCATGATGCGAAGTGCCAGAGCTTCAAGTATTCCAGGTTAGCAAAAGATTGGTCCAGCGAGTGTGACACCATCCAGCCTGGGAGTCTCCGACCGAAGAATTGGCTGATGGTAAGGTCTTGCAGGCTTGTTGGAGGAGAGAGTTCATTATATATCTTCTCTGCTCTCTCGATTTCCTCCTCGTCCTCCTGGTCATGTATGTTGTTCCCGTCTCCATTATCTTCTTCTTCCTCCTCGTCTTCACTCTCTTCGTCCTCATCTACACCGTCATCGTCGACTTCAACATCCTCGCCATCGTCCGCGACATGCATCCAACTCAAAAGGAGATAACTAAGGAAGCGTTTCTCCGCAAGTACCGACGCTGATCCCGTCGCTACTGCTCTCTCCAGTTTGGATATTCTCAGATATCTTAGCTCGAAAAGCGCTCGCAATTCCTCCAAGTCGCACCACTCGTCCATCTCATTCGTTGGGTCATCAAGGCCGACCACAAATCCTTAAAGATTGTTAAGCTTTGTTAACTTTTAGATTCCCTTGGGTACATGAGTCAGCGGAGTATCGAAAGCATCGAGACACCTCAGACTGTGCAGCCTCGTGACAGCATTAGGAAGCCTGTGCAAGTGGTTGCAGTGGGAAACGATCAAAGTCTAGATGTTTGCAAGTCGCCCTATCGTTTTGGTATATCATTAATCTTTGTACCATGAAGATCTAAGTATCTTAGATGCAATAGATCCTCGATGCAATCCGAAATTCTATCGATCGATGTATCTCTCAAATCCAACACTTGTGGGTGCGGTAACCTTCTCAGCACATCGTCGTCGATTATCGTTGTCGCCCATGTTAGAAAATGGCAACCTACGAATCTTGGTGTTTGCTTGTATATCTAATTCACCTCCATGTCTAATCGAAATCCCTTCGTCTCTTATCAAATATGCACCAAGGGATCATAAATGTTCATGCATAGAGCAACAGCTATTGTCTGCGTACAATGGATCCAGCTGTAGCAGATTCCTCGAAACTAGTTCCCAATAGTACTCCTCGGCTACATCTTCCATCAATCTATTATTATTTCCATGTTATACGATAAGTCCTTCAGCCACCCAAAACCGAACGATCTGTCTGAAATGTATAGTACTTCTCTCTGGGTATAACGAGCAATAGATAAAACATTTGTTTCAGGTAAGATGGTAAATCCTCGTAGCTCAAATTCAAAGCCCCCGGTACTTAATCCTCCATCTTGTTCATACTCCAAGCATCGCTCTCAAGGACTTCTTCCCACTTCACTATGCTTCTGTTCTTGTAAGCTAAAACCCCTGCAATAGCTTTAATGGAAAGACGAAGTCCATCACATTTTCTAACAATTTTCCTACCTACGCATGTCATCCTCCTCCCCAGCTTCGAATACTATCTTCCGAAGAAACATCCGCCCACTATTTTCATCCATTTTCTCCACTTGGTGGATATAGCTATGTCTGATACCTATCAACACACTTTCTTTTCTCGTGGTAACTAAGATCGTGCTGCTGCCTTCTCCTTTACTTAGTGGTCTCCTGAGGAAATCATTCCAAACAGTTGCACTCCAAACGTCGTCCAACACGAGAAACAAGTTTTTGGTCAGGAGAGAGGCGAGTTTAGGTTCCAATTCTGACCTGCTTTCTCCCTTAAAAGATTCTGCACCTTCGGCTGCACACCTTACTAGCTCTTTCAGTAAATCGATCTCGGAATAATCCTTAGACACATACAACCATTTACTGATAGGAAAGTTGTCCTTGATCCTTTGGTCGTTGTATATTTGACGTGCTAAATTGGTATTTCCGATGCCACCCATCCCTACAATCCCAAAAACACGACACTTTTGCTTATTTTACTGGAGCATGGCATCAATCAGATTGTGGGCAGCTACTTCAATTTGTTCCCCTACAATGCCCTCCTCAACTTCTACGGGAGATGTCTCCCGTGTAGTTGTTTTGTGAGGTTGGGGTTCTTGGGTTGCCGACACTATCTCAGGCACCAAGGCATTTAACTCGGCCATTTCTTTCAGTCTAGTATTAAGTGCTTCGATTTTGGTAGCGATCTCTTGACGGTATTTAGTGCACATAAAGCTAGAGGAAACAAAGCCGAGAGGGGAGCTTACCGCTGACGCTGATGCCGGCGGAGCTTCCAACAGTTTCCCACCTTCGATCGTGCAGAGATCGATGATATCATCGGCATCGTACATGAGATCTTTCAGCATCCTCACCCAGTTGTCAATGACGCGCTCACACGCCTCTTCCGCTCTGCATCTTGGATCAAACATCTGATTTTGACCAAGTTTTCCGTCAGCGATTTGATCTCCTTCTTCACGCCTAGCACCTTCATATCTCTCCTCCCAGAAACTCTGTTACGACTTTAAGGTATCTTGAAACAAAGAAATTAAGGATCACTGCCATGATCTCTTTGACCCCAACCGAGGAAATGCCACACCACTCAGAAAGAAAGTTTGATGTGTTGTTTGCACGGCCAAGTGTTCCTTGAGCACAAATATATTTGTATCCAAGAGCAGCATCATCAGTAGAACAAACAGGCTAAAACAAACCACGCCTGCAAACAAAATTACGACAAATGTCAAGGATGGAGTCTTACCTTCACCAGTTACCGTTGGCAAGCGAAACAAAAAGTAGGAACTCTCGTCTGTATGTATTCAAAGCGGTAGCTATAATTTAAAGATGAGAGTACGCTCGCATGCAGCGGTATCTATGTTTCTTTCCACTGTGCATGTGCATGTGCATGTTTTGTTGCTTTAGATACCAGAAATCTCTGGTCATTGGTCGAGTCATGAAATCGTACGAGCCGCCCGGCCCCTAAGGACACAAGTTAATCGACCGAGTAATCTTTCCGCATTCTTAGGGGTAATTCATAACAACATGAAATTATTTCCTAAGATGATCCATGTTGGGCTCGCAGCCCACAGATTCAGCTCATAGTGGGCTTAGATAGCCCACACCCTCTCTTAACCTAACTCTAATTAACATTAGGGGATGTGATGGCTACGTTTTAGAGGCAGAAAAATATATAAACAGGGCAACAATGTGGGAGAAGAATATAACCACGGGATTTCAAAGAAAAGGAATAAAACAAGGCAGAAAAGGAAGAAAAAAGAAAGGGAAGAAGATAAGGACAACGTAGAGAGGCTGTTCTCAATCATCTAGTAGTGTTCTCAAATCTTACTGTGATTATTTAGGGAGGGTTTAGATATTGTAGGCAGTAACGTGATCCTTGTATCCCAGTTATTCTCTTGTGATTGTTGCTAGGGTTTAAGGCAAGAGATTGAGATTTGTATATTCATTATTCTCATAGTGGATTATCTCTAGTTTGCCTCGTGGTTTTTACCCTTCACATTGAAGGGGTTTTCCACGTATATCTTGGTGTTCTATTTGTTTGTGGTTCCATTTAATTCCGCTGCATATCATGGTCTTATAGTATTTGTTCATATATAAAGGTTATTCCTATTTATATCCCCGTCAACTAGTATCAGAGCGAAGGGTTTTGGTGATTTAAATTTTGTATTTGAACATGGAAGCCAGTAATGTTTCTCGCATGATTAGTTTAAATGGAAACAATTGGATGATATGGAAACCAAGAATAGAATATCTCTTGTATTGCAAAGATTTGTATGGACATTTGCAAGGGGATAGTACAAAACCCACAACTATGACAGATGATGAGTGGAAGAGGTTAGATCGAAAAACAATTAGATTTATTCAATAGTGGCTTGATGATAGTGTCTTTCACCATGTTTCTACTGAAATTTCTGCATATTCTCTTTGGAGAAAGTTGGAAAGTCTCTATGAAAGAAAAATAGCCGGCAACAAAACTTTTTTTATCAGAAAACTTGTGAACCTAAAATATAGAGAGGGTGCTTCTATGGCTGAACATTTGAATGAAATGCAAAGTATTACTAAACAGTTATCCTCTATGAAAATGTCTCTTGATGATGAGTTACATGCATTGTTACTTCTCAGTTCATTACCAGAAAGTTGGGAGACACTGGTGGTTTCCCTCAGTAATTCTGCGTCAGATGGTGTTGTCACTATGAGTCAAGTAACAAGTAGTTTGTTGAATGAGGAGTTGAGAAGAAAGAGTTTGGCAACATCTTAGAATGATTCATAGGCACTTATCTCAGAGAATAGATGAATGTCAAAGTCTAGAAGCAGTTCACGCATGGGTAGAAGCAAGTCAAGATCAAGAAAAGATATTATTTGCTATAATTATGGTGAGAAAGGACATTACAAGAACCAATGTAAGTAACATAAGAAGAGCAAGAAAAAAGGAAAAGAAGTGGAGTCTATAGAGTCAAAAGATAATATCACAGCTACAATGCAGGGTGGTGATTATTTGATTTTGTCTCCTTCTGATGATATTTTTTCTTGTGTGTGTCAGGATCTTGAGTGGGTGATTGACACATGTGCTTCTTATCATGCTACACCACGGAGGGAGTTTTTTGCTACATACAGGTCTGGAAATTTTGGTGTTGTCAAGATGGGCAACTATGGCATAACAAACATCATAGGCATGAGTGATATCCATTTAAAGACCAACCTAGACTACAAGTTAGTGTTTAAGGATGTGAGGCATGTGGTTGACTTGAGGCTGAATTTAATTTCAGTTGAAAGGCTAGATAATGAAGACTATGAAAGCATATTTCAAAGAGGGCAATGGAAGCTCAATAAGGGTTCTCTTGTTATAGCTAATGGAAAGAAATGTCATACTTTGTACAGGTTGCAGGCTAAAGCTTATGGTGAGCAGTTAAATGCTACAGAAAAAGACTTCAGCATGAGTTTGTGGCATAGGCGACTGAGACACATGAGCGAGAAGGGGCTGCAAGCTCTTTCCAAGAGAGAGGTATTACCAGACCTCAGAGGTATACATCTGAACCCTTGTACTTATTATTTGGTAGGTAAACAACATAGAGTTTCATTTGCTAGTCATGCTTTGTCTAGAAAAATGCATGCCTTAAACCGTATTTATACATATGCATGTGGTTTTTTTAGGACAAAAACTCTTGGTGGATCTATTGATGTTCTTGGTATAAGTGGTGCACTTTATTTTGTTACTTTTATAGATGATTTTTCCAGGAAAGTTTAGGCCTATGCTTTGAAGACTAAAGATCAGGTGATTAATGTCTTCAAAGAGTTTCATGCTAGAGTTGAAAGGGAGATAGAAAGATAATTGAAATGTATAAGATCAGATAATGGTGGTGAGTATACAGGATTGTTTAATGACTATTGCAGGTCATATGGGATCCAACATGAGATGACAGTTCTTGGTACACCTCAACATAATGCAATTGTAAAGAGGATGAACCGCACCATCATGGAAAAGATTAGATGTATGCTTTCACAGGCCAAGCTACCCAAAAGGTTTTGGGATGAGGCTTTGAGGACTGCAGTTGATGTGATCAACTTATCACCATATATAGCCCTAGATGGTGATGTTGCAGAGCATGTATGGTCAGGGAAAGATGTTTCCTACAAGCATTTGAGAGTGTTTGGTTGTCGTGCATTTGCACATGTTCCAAATAATGAGAGGTCCAAGCTGGATGGTAAGACTAAAGAATGTATTTTTCTTGGTTACTCACATGATCATTTTGGTTACAGGCTTTGAGATCTAAAAAAGCAGAAGGTATTTAGAAGCAGAGATGTAGTCTTCTTTGAGGATCAAACTTTTGAAGATTTGAAGAAGAAGGCACCAGCTAATACTTCTATAGAAGGATTAGCAGATTGTGACCCAGTTATTCCTCCAGTATATTAGGGTGATGGGGGAGATGTGCAGGAAGATGGTGTAGAGCCTGACGTTGATATACCTGCAAGAGATGTTGAGCAAGAAGAAGTAAGAGAGCAAGTTCCCACAGAACCTCAGTTGAGAAGATCTTCTAAACAACGTCAACCTTCCAGAAGATACTCTACATATGAGTATGTGATGCTTACTAATGTAGGTGAACCAGAGAGTTACCAAGAAGCAATTGAAAGTGAGCAGAAAGAGAAGTGGTTAGTTGCTATGCAAGAAGAGATGGATGCTCTTCAAAAGAACCACACTTATGATTTGGTACTACTACCAAATGGAATGAAGATTTTACCAAAAGAAAGACAGGAGATATGCCGACAGCTGGTCGGCATGGCTTTAGATTGAGGAGTCATGGGATAGCCTCCCTTATGGGCTGAAGGGGGAGGTTGTTGGGCTGGCAGCCCACAAATTCAGCCTATAATGGGCTTGGGCAGCCCACAACCCATACCCCCTCTTTACCTTGTTGAATCTCGTATTTTGATGATGAAACTACTTGATATAAGTTTATGATTTAATCTGCGTTTTGAGTGACGCAGGATGCTTCGATCAGGATGAGACAATTAAAGCAGGAAAATCATGTTGTGCCGAAGGAACATGTCAGAAGATTGGACGTCGGGTCGGTGGATCGGTCGACGTATCGACAGAAGGCTTCGGGCTGTGGACTCGGGCATCGGGCCAAGAAGAGCGGGTATTGTGCCAAGGATATCGGAGTTGCGGAGTCAACTGGCCGATTGGGCAATAGGCTGCAGAAGAGGACGATGCGCCGAAGAATCGGACGAAGCGTCGAGGGACCAATGACATGTCGGACAACTTGGTTAATTGCTTAGGATTAATTGTCTCGATCGAAGTTTTGATTTGTTGTGCAGGATTAACCACGATGAGAGTAAGACAAGCAGCAGGTGTTGCGCCGGAGTCAAGATCATGATCACGTTGGGAGTTCGAGAGTTCGACGGAAGTTCGGACGGTCGTCGGAGGTTCAGCGAGAACAGATCCGAGAAGTCCAGAAGCTTGCCAAGCGAAGCTCGTCGGAACTCGCCAAGTGGATCGTCGCAAAGTCCAGGAGTATGCCGGATGTCCGCAGAAGGATCACCGAGGGTTTATCGGATGATCGACGGAAGTTCGCCGGAAACTCGCCGGAAGAAGCGATTGACGCATCGGAGCAAAGCTGCAGAAGTTGTCTTAGAGTTAATCGTGGTTAGCACGATGATTAAGCTTGAAAATGGGAGGTGATCCCATTAGCTTAATCTTGGGGCAATTGGGCCCCTGAAAAGATTCAAATTGGGCCGAATGGAGCGAACCATTCGGACCCTGATTGCACCAGGCGGTGCAACCGCCCCAGCCAAGAGGTGCAACCGCCCAGAGCTCAGTCTTCGAGCTAGACTGGGCGGTGCAACCTCCTCTGTCAAGAGGTAGCACCGCCAGAGCTCAAGTTTCGAGCTCTGCCAGGCGGTGCAACCACCGAGCTCAGTCTTCGAGCTCTGGCAGAGAAGTGCATCAGCCTGAGCTCAGTCTCGAGCTCTGCCAGGTGATGCAACCACCGAGCTCAGTCTTCGAGCTCTGGCAGAGAGGTGCATCAGCCTGAGCTCAGTTTCGAGCTCTGCCAGGTGATGCAACCACCAAGCTCAGACTTCGAGCTCTACCAGGCGGTGTAACCACCGAGCTCAGTCTTCGAGCTCTGCCAGGTGATGCAACCATCGAGCTCAGTCTTCGAGCTCTGGCAGAGAGGTGCAATCGCCTGAGCTCAGTCGTCGAGCTCTGCCAAGCGGTGCCACCTCTCCAGTCAAGAGGTGCAACCGCCTGATCCCAGAATTCTGGGATTTGATCGATTTGATCGTTTTGAGCTCCAAATTTGAACTGGGTTGGGGCCTATAAATACCCCACCCATTCAGCACTGAAAAGATACAGATCCACACCGAATTCTTGATCTTTTCAGTGATTCTAAGAGCTCAAATTTGTGTAAAGTCCTAAAGTTCTCCTCCTTCTGTTCTTCAAGTTTTGAGTTGTAAAGAGAGGAGAGAAAGGATCTGTAAAGGTTGTCTCCTGAGCCTGTCAAAAGGAGAGAAACTGTAAAAGGGCAGTTAGCCTTCGCCCATTGAAGGAAGGCAGCTAGTTGACGTCGGTGACCTCGTCGGAGGAGGAAGCCAAAAGTGGAGTAGGTCAAGACTGACCGAACCACTCTAAATCTCTGGTTTGCTTTTACCTTGAGCACTTTATCATTACTGCAAACCTCCTACATTGCTACTGCCCTCTGCGCATTCACGAACAAGTTTCTAAGCTCTGATCTTTCAGAATCTGCATTCAAACGTAAATCGTGTTTTCGTACGATCTTCACACTGCAGTTTTCGCTTACATTCGGATTCCATTTATAACTGCAAATTGCTTTCTACGTAAAACACTTTTCAAGGTTCAAAACTGCTTTTAGACGCAGAACTACATTTAGACGTAAAATTACATTTAGACGTAAAACTGCGTTTAGACGCAAAACTGCGTTTAGACGTAAAACTACGTTTAGACGTAAAACTGCGTTTAGACGTAAAACTGCGTTTAGACGCAAAACTGCGTTTAGACGTAAAACTGCGTTTGGACGTAAAACTGCGTTTGGATGTAAAACTGCGTTTGAACGTAAAACTGAGTTTAGACGCAAACTGCGCTTAGACGCAAACTGCACTGTGATTCTGCTTTTATATCGAAATCGATTTTTATCGGACGAACGCAGCTTTCGGTTTTTAAATCGCTGTAAGATTTCCGCTGCACTAATTCACCCCCCCCCCCCTCTTAGTGCTCTCGATCCTAACAATTGGTATCAGAGCGGGGTATTTCTCATTTCGGATTTACACCCGAGAGAAATGACTTTTCAAGAGGGCTGTTCGGTCTTTCGTCCACCGTTCTTTAACGGATTGGACTACACTTATTGGAAAACTCGAATGAGAGTTTTCTTAATTTCTCTAAATCTGGATTTATGGAATATCATTGAAAACGGTTTTCAACTTCCCTCTAAACCGATAAACGAATGGTCGGTTTTAGAGAAGAAGTATTTTTCTTTAAACGCAAAGGCTATGAATGCCTTATTTTGCACTTTGGACAAAAATGAGTTCAATCGGGTTTCTTTGTGCGAAACGGCTTTCGATATTTGGCGCACTCTTGAAATCACACACGAGGGAACTAGTAGAGTCAAAGACTCGAAAGTTAATATTTTACTGCATGATTTCGAGCTTTTTCATATGAAACCAAGCGAAACCGTTGTCGACATGTTCACCCGTTTTACGGATGTCGTCAATGGTTTAAAATCACTTGGTAAAAGCTTTTCGGATTTTGAACTCGTTAACAAAGTTTTGCGCTCACTTTCTAAAACTTGGGATTCAAAAGTAACTGCTATTCAAGAATCAAAAAACCTAAACAACTTACCACTTGAAGAACTAATTGGTTCATTGATGACATATGAAATGGTGCACAATGCACATGATGAGCATGTTGAACACAATCACCTTCCAAAGAACAGGAAGGATTTGGAACTCTGGACAAATGAATGCCACTTGAGCGATGACTCAAGTGATGAGGACAATGATGAACAAACCAACCTTCCAAAGAACAGGAAGGATTTGGGACATAGAACATTTGAAGACCACTCGAGCAAAAGCTCAAGTGATGGTAAACATAAACTACAAATGAAACGAAAATTAAAAAGCAATCGAACTACTTGCTTTAAACACAAGAAGAAGAACAAAAATTGGGATGAATCGAGCTCCTCCGAAGAAGAGAAAGTCAACAAAAGCAAGGCGGCAAACTACGCCTTACTAGCCTACGACATTGAGGTAATTAAAATGCCTTTGGTTTATTTTGAAATTACTTGATGCTTTCATGATATATTTTCTTTTTTAGTTTAGAATTAATTTTCTTGAAAATTACATGTTTAAAAATAAAAATACAAAAATTGTGATCATGCTGATAATTTCGAAAATAATATTGCATATTTTATGATAAACAAACAAAATGATTTTGATCATGGTTAAGAAGTAATAATGTGTATCGTGTTTGATTAACATTGTTGAATGAAATCACGTTTGATTTAAAGTAATGCATAAAGATGTAATATGAAATGGTTATTAACAATTTTATGCATGTGATTTTAAGTTATCCATGATCATGAGCTTGTTTGATCTTCTTGACTTAATTTCAAGATCTATAGCAAAAATCATGTTTGAATATATGAAAGTGTTAATTTCATTTTCGGATTCACTTAACAATTGGTATCCTAACAATCGGATTTTCTCATACACTTATGAAAAATATTTTTCTAAAATGGATTTGATGAAATGATTCATGCTTATAAACTCTATCTTGAAATATGAATGATAGTGTTTTTGCTTGCAAAGATTTGTTTCACATTCATATCTCCTATGATTCGTGTGCAAAAAAAAAAATTTATAAATCATAACACAATGTGATTTCTTATGCAAAAATAAAGTGCTTTTGTGATTCTTTGCTAAAGAGAATAATTATTAAAATCATGATCTTGATAACATAAAGCTCTTTATAAATCAAGATCGTTCATTATGCTCCCTACATTTATCAAAAAGGAGTTCTTCAAATGAAATGCAATTCAATGAAGTGTCATATTGATATCTTGAAACTTGGAATATTTTAAAATGTGATCTTGATAAGAATGTTTCAAGTTGCTCTTTGTACTATATCTTTTCGAATGAATCATGAGCCTTGATATCATATATTTCATAATACAAGATTTATTTGCCTTATGTCTTGAACTTTAATGCTTATCTTAATTTGGCATATAAAGACTAAGGCATGCTTAGGTAAAAAAAGAATCTCTTAAAAAATGCTTTTCCCATCTGATCGAGATTAATGATTTCATGATATTTTGTGAATCTCGAAATTAATTTTAATGACTTGATTATGAATTTCAAGTTAATGATTTGATTTGAATAAGTTTTATCTAAATCATAATCTTCATCTTGCAAAATTGAAGTCACAAATAATATCTTGTGGTATTCATGAATTGATACTCATAATATGAAAGCATTGATATTCATGACTTGAATTGGATTGAAACATTGTATGCTTAATTTAATCATTCTCCTATGTTTCAAAAATTCCTTAAATGCCTTATGTGATGATTGAAAACTAATCTGCTTTATGATGAATTACGAATCATGACTTGATCTATGATATAAATGCCTTGAAATGATTGAAATATTTAACACTTTTATGCTCTACCCCCTACTTTCTTCTTGTTTTCAATGATAAAATGGGGAGAAGTTTTGATCATGCATGGTAGGATATAATTTGACAAAATTGATACCATCATGATATGAAACATTTATGATGTACAATTATGCATGCAATACTTGTGCTTTCTAATTATGATGTGATGTATTGCATATGATGTAAATCATGATTTAAAATGCTATGAGTGCCAAGTTACACATTTTGAGAAGAAATTGTTATATTGAAATATTAATGTAATTATGAATGGTGATATGATATCATGCATGTAATACTTCAATTTATGATAATGATGCATGCAATGATAAAATATTCATGATGAAAAATTATCTTGACATTCATAACTTGATTATTCATCATTTGTCATGATTTTGAAATCGTTGTAAAAGGAAAAGAGAACTACAAAACTGTATTCTCTCTTTCTTTTTTTTACAATGACAAAGGGGGAGATAGCTAGCTTGTACAAGTCAAGAAGATGCAAAAACTTGATTGCTAGCTTACCTATTTTAAGAAGCAAAGATTGCTAACTTGCTTATTTCAAGAAGAAAAATTGTCTTCTTGAACATCACTATCTTGAATATCTCAAGAAGCAAAACTTGCAATTTGCACATTGCAATAGGAAGCAAGAATCATGAGCTTACACAAGAAATTTATCTTGCATTTGCTTTCGAAATTTTTGCTAGCTTATATATTGTGAAACTTGTATATCATAAAAATTGCTAGCTTGTTGGTCTAAAGAGAAGCAAAAAGTTGCTATCTCAAAAGAAGCAAATATGCTATCTTGCCTATCTCAAGAGGCAAAAATGCTAACTTGCGCATCTAGCAAAGTGAGCAAAATTTTCAAGAAGCAAGAGTTGCCTTCTTGAACATCTCTAATTTGCTAGCTTGCATGATATAGAACTTGCTATCTTGAACATTACCAAAAGTGCTATCTTATATGTTATAAAACTTGAATATCTAAAACTTGATGGCATGAATGTTCTAAGCATGATATAACACTTGCTAAATCTTCTAGCTCCAAGATTGCATGATGATAAAACTTGATACTATGTTTTTCATGCAATGAGTTGAATCAATATCACAAACACTTGATTGTGATACTTCTTCTTTTTGTTGATGACAAAGGGGGAGAAGTATGTTGATGAAAGTATGTTGATGACATGACATGTGATGCATAAGTTTATGCATATGTTCATGTTGACGTGTTGCAAGTATTCATGATGAATATTGCAAGAACTTGAATTCAGTTTGAATTCAAGGTTCTATCAATATGGCATATTGATAGGGGGAGTTTGTTTAAACTCCGGGAGTTAAGTTTAACTCCGTCATCAGGTGGTTGTCATCATCAAAAAGGGGGAGATTGTTGAATCTCGTATTTTGATGATGAAACTACTTGATATATGTTTATGATTTAATCTGTGTTTTGAGTGACATAGGATGCTTCGATCAGGATGAGACAATTAAAGCAGGAAAATCATGTTGTGCCGAAGGAACATGTCAGAAGATTGGACGTCGGGTCGGTGGATCGGTCGACGTATCGACAGAAGGCTACGGGCCGTGGACTCGGGCATCGGGCCAAGAAGAGCGGGTATTGTGCCAAGGATATCGGAGTTGCGGAGTCAACTGGCCGATTGGGCAATAGGTTGCAGAAGAGGACGATGCGCCGAAGAATCGGACGAAGCGTCGAGGGACCAATGACATGTCGGACAACTTGGTTAATTGCTTAGGATTAATTGTCTCGATCGAAGTTTTGATTTGTTGTGCAGGATTAACCACGATGAGAGTAAGACAAGCAGCAAGTGTTGCGCCGGAGTCAAGATCATGATCACGTTGGGAGTTCGAGAGTTCGACGGAAGTTCGGACGGTCGTCGGAGGTTCAGCGAGAACAGATCCGAGAAGTCCAGAAGCTTGCCAAGCGAAGCTCGTCGGAACTCGCCAAGTGGATCATCGCAAAGTCCAGGAGTATGCCGGATGTCCGCAGAAGGATCACCGAGGGTTTATCGGATGATCGACGGAAGTTCACCGGAAACTCGCCGGAAGAAGCGATTGACGCATCGGAGCAAAGCTGCAGAAGTTGTCTTAGAGTTAATCGTGGTTAGCACGATGATTAAGCTTGAAAATGGGAGGTGATCCCATTAGCTTAATCTTGGGGCAATTGGGCCCCTGAAAATATTCAAATTGGGCCGAATGGAGCGAACCATTCGGACCCTGATTGCACCAGGCGGTGCAACCGCCCCAGCCAGGAGGTGCAACCGCCAGGGCTGCAAGGCTGGGCGGTGCAACCGCCCCAGCCAAGAGGTGCAACCGCCCAGAGCTCAGTCTTCGAGCTAGACTGGGCGATGCAACCTCCTCTGTCAAGAGGTAGCACCGCCAGAGCTCAAGTTTCGAGCTCTGCCAGGCGGTGCAACCACCGAGCTCAGTCTTCGAGCTCTGGCAGAGAAGTGCATCAGCCTGAGCTTAGTCTCGAGCTCTGCCAGGTGATGCAACCACCGAGCTCAGTCTTCGAGCTCTGGCAGAGAGGTGCATCAGCCTGAGCTCAGTTTCGAGCTCTGCCAGGTGATGCAACCACCAAGCTCAGACTTCGAGCTCTGCCAGGCGGTGTAACCACCGAGCTCAGTCTTCGAGCTCTGCCAGGTGATGCAACCATCGAGCTCAGTCTTCGAGCTCTGGCAGAGAGGTGCAATCGCCTGAGCTCAGTCGTCGAGCTCTGCCAGGCGGTGCCACCTCTCCAGTCAAGAGGTGCAACCGCCTGATCCCAGAATTCTGGGATTTGATCGATTTGATCGTTTTGAGCTCCAAATTTGAACTGGGTTGGGGCCTATAAATACCCCACCCATTCAGCACTGAAAAGATACAGATCCACACCGAATTCTTGATCTTTTCAGTGATTCTAAGAGCTCAAATTTGTGTAAAGTCCTAAAGTTCTCCTCCTTCTGTTCTTCAAGTTTTGAGTTGTAAAGAGAGGAGAGAAAGGATCTGTAAAGGTTGTCTCCTGAGCCTGTCAAAAGGAGAGAAACTGTAAAAGGGCAGTTAGCCTTCGCCCATTGAAGGAAGGCAGCTAGTTGACGTCGGTGACCTCGTCGGAGGAGGAAGCCAAAAGTGGAGTAGGTCAAGACTGACCGAACCACTCTAAATCTCTGGTTTGCTTTTACCTTGAGCACTTTATCATTACTGCAAACCTCCTACATTGCTACTGCCCTCTGCGCCTTCACGAACAAGTTTCTAAGCTCTGATCTTTCAGAATCTGCATTCAAACGTAAATCGTGTTTTCGTACGATCTTCACACTGCAGTTTTCGCTTACATTCGGATTCCATTTATAACTGCAAATTGCTTTCTACGTAAAACGCTTTTCAAGGTTCAAAACTGCTTTTAGACGCAGAACTACATTTAGACGTAAAATTACGTTTAGACTTAAAACTACGTTTAGATGCAAAACTGCGTTTAGACGTAAAACTGCGTTTAGACGTAAAACTGCATTTAGACGTAAAACTGCGTTTAGACGTAAAACTGCGTTTAGACGTAAAACTGCGTTTGGACGTAAAACTGCATTTGGATGTAAAACTGCGTTTGAACGTAAAACTGAGTTTAGACGCAAACTGTGCTTAGACGCAAACTGCGCTTAGACGCAAACTGTGTTTAGACGCAAACTGCGCTTAGACGCAAAACTGCGCTTAGACGCAAACTACACTGTGATTCTGCTTTTATATCGAAATCGATTTTTATCGGACGAACGCAGCTTTCGGTTTTTAAATCGCTGTAAGATTTCCGCTGCACTAATTCACCCCCCCCCCCTCTTAGTGCTCTCGATCCTAACATACCTAACCCTAATTAACATTAGGGGGGTGTGGTGGCTACATTTTAGAGGCAGAAAAAGGCATAAATAGGGCAGCAACGTGGGAGAAGAATATAGCCATGGGATTCCAAAGAAAAGGAAGAAAACAAGACAAAAGGAAGAGAAAGAAAGGGAAGAAGACAAAGACAATGCAGAGAGGCTGTTCTCAATCATCTAGCAGTGTTCTCATCTCAGGTTAGATCAAATCTATAGTAGACTCTTGTTGTGATTACTTGGGGAGGTTTTAGATATTGTAGGCGGTGACGTGATCCTTGTATCTCAGTTATTCTCTTGTGATTGTTGCTAGGGTTTAGGGCAAGAGATTGAGATTTGTATATTCATTATTCTCATAGTGGATTATCTCTAGTTTGCCCCGTGGTTTTTATCCTTCACATTGAAGGGGTTTTCCACTTATATCTTGGTGTTCTATTTGTTTGTGATTCCATTTAATTACACTGCATATCATGGTCTTCTAGTATTTGTTCATATACAAAGATTATTCCTATTTATATCCACATCAATCCATGCAGTAGCTGTAAGAAATCAAATTATCTTATCATCTACTTTCTTATTCTTCCGAGATCTGAGACAAATAAGACGAGTAGCTCCGCGGAGAAGACGGTAGAGTCACATGGCGAAATCTCGGAAGTAGAAGTTGTGGTATCTAGGAAGTGTCTGCAATTGTTCAAGTTTGAGATGAAGATGAGACCCAGCAGCTCAGCGGAGTGGACGAAGGAGTTGCGGGGCGAAGTCTCGGAAACAGAGATTGCAGGACACGTTGAACATCTGTGTTTGCTGAGTTCCAAAAATCTGCAAGGAGTCGATTCAAAGAATCTGTGAAACAACTGTGTATAACCAGCGACTCAGCGCAGAGGACGGAGTAATCGCGTGGCGAAACATTGGAAAGGAACGAATTCCTAGAAACAATCTTTATTTTTTAAAATTTCTCATAGCTCTTCTATTTTTAAAAAAATTTGAAACAGAATTTTTCTAAATAATAAATTTATCCTTTCATCAATTGTCCCCTCCACCTAGTCTAACTTGTCGGTCATTGCCTTTGTCGTCGCTCTCTTCATAACCTAATGGCATATAGTAACAATACTTGTCCGATGAGGATCGACCTCGTATGAGGACGATAATAAAATGGTAAAAGGGACAACCTTACTTGCATACGATGAAGGGCCAACGGTGGTGATGGGATATCAGAGACGTTGGCGGGTCTAATGAAAAAAGAGATAAAATAATTCTTTTAATAAGACTAAAAACATTATTTTAGAATTTTTTTTAAGTATGAGCATTCTAAAAATATTTCGAAAAGTATAATTTTAAAAAAATTGATATAGTGCCAATAAATTCATACATTTGAAAACTGTACTCTTAGTCTGGTATGGCAAGTAATAATTTAATTATTTAAAATAAATACCCCCACTATCAAGTATTTAAAATAGATAGTATAATTCAATTAAAATCTAATATTCACATGATAATAAAATATAGAATAAAAATAAAATGAAAGTAGAAGATTTATATTCAATTCATTTTTGCTATCGATGATTCCATTTTAATAAATTTTGATACTCTTAACATATCCTATGCAAATGGATGTAAATGTCCTCAATTTACTATTTAATTTTAATATTTTTTTAACTCTAATTATATTATTATTATTGTTGTTGTTGTTATTCTCTTCTTGATCATCAAAGCATCTATCATTTTGGAGACACAAAATAATTAAATAAATAAATAATCAAATGAGACATTATGAAGATTGAAGAGGAGATGAGAAATATTTTTTGACATTTGCTAGATCGATTTAATGTGTCCGGTTAAATGCTCGAAAAATAATATTTTTTGGTATTTTCGTAACAATCCGAAAGATGTTAGTTTTTGGGTTATCGATCTAGAAGATGTCATATTATCATATTATAAGTCATCTTTTAGGGTTGTGAGAAATAAGGGTTGTCCATAGAAATCTACATAGAACATGATAATCTATTGAAGGATACTTTATTTTTATTAGATAATAAAAAAAAGATAGAAATAAGGGTTAGGACACTCTTAGAATAATTTTTTATTAGGTAATATCATCATAAGGACACTCCTTTTTTTTTAAATACCAATTTTGTCCTCATAAATTCTTTAAATCAGTTCCGGTCCGCGAATTGGTTCAAAGTCCACCAACGTGTTCCCGTCAATGAACTGGTCCCTAAACCTTCCTTAGGCTTGTCACTTTCCCTTCTCCTTCTCCTACCCATCTTCCGGTGGCATCCAACTTAAACTCATCGAGTTTGCACTCAGAGATCGTAGATGGTCATGCAAAGAAAAATATCAAATCTACCTGCAGAAGGTTCCTCCGAACTAGTACTAGCCCGCAGCACTCATCGGCTACATCTTCCATCAACCTACCTACCTCCGCGTTCTACAACAAGGCCTTCAGCCACCCAAAACGGAGCAATATCCTTGTAATACAGAAAGACCTTAGTAGAGAAAGAAAAATAAAGAAAGTGTTCCAAAGAGTAACTAAGAGCAGCTAAATCATATTAATTTCAGCTAAATCATATTAAAGGCTTACAAGGGTTGCTGCAACCCAACACCACAATGATCAAAGAGAGTGGCTTTTGAATTCATTATTGGCCTAGTAGACGATGAAGGAGGTTGTGTGTGTAATGCTTCCGACAGCGGATAGTACAACGTTATAATTATGTAGATTTTGATTGCAAGAGCAGAATCAAAATAAACTAGATTTCATAATTATCACATAATCTAATTCATGATAAATCAACCCATAAGATACACAATAGATTTAACAACTCCCTAAGAATTCTCAATATTTCAATCCAAATAACATAGAAAATAATCTAAACATACAGTGACCTTAATAGATTAATTATATAATTTAATCAATAACCGATCCATCATGTTTCAACCGCACACTCAGAAAAATTTAAAGATAATCTAATATAAGCAACCCACAGCTCAGCATTAAATCCCTTAATCAAATACCTTTATTCTCAAAATATTATATAAAGGAAGCATAAGTGGGCGACAAAGACCTTTCATTGACCCTGCAAAGAAAAAGGTGAAAGTCAACATAAGGACTAACAGATATATATATATATATATATATATATATATAGCTAAGTTATTGGATAGAAAACAAAGAAAATGACTTACAAGGAAGACTTATTCTGTAGATACATTTGTGCCATACATGTATGGTTCCTTAATGTATCGCATGTATACTTCCTTTAAATAGTTACGAATTCGGACATCTGGAATCCGTTGGATGATGTTCCAATGCTCGTTGCCCTCGAGACAGCTCCTTAGCAGCACTGTGTTGCAGTACACTTCAAGTTTGCGGAAGCCCCATTGTGCAGAATTAGGACGCTGTTGATCAATTAAGCGGGATAACCACCGGGGAAGCTGATCCATATGTTCCGGACATATCAAGACCAGGTGCTGCAGCTTGTCGAGATTATCCACGTACTCTAGATTGGGGCAATCCATCACCTTCAGATACTTCATGGCAACGTTGGATATTCTGCTCAACATCTTATTGTCTCTGACGAGCAGCTTGTAACTCAAGCGGAGCTTTGTGACTTGTCTCAAGTTGTGAGCTCTCCGAATGTGCAATTCCTTCAAGTTGGTAGCGTAGGATAGGCCTTCCGGAAGAGCTCTCAGTTTGGGACAGTCTAGGAGAAAACATTTCGTTAGATTGGGAAATAGCTTCAGGTGTGTTCTGTGACCACCTTCCTCCAACCCGCATAGTGACCATTCTTCCCAGTTGGGCACGTCCTTGATCGACAAATACTCCAGTTTGGGAAATGCACAAGTTCCTGGGAAACTGTGGCCAAGAAACTCAGGCCCAATGGTCACGACCGCTTTGGCTCCTATGATCTTAAGAGATTTCAGCAGGGGCAGCATGCCCAGAGGAGGGAGCTCTGTGCATGATGGGAACACCGTAAGATGCAAGTATTGCAGGTTAGGGAGTGATTCGCCCAGGGAGGACGACATCATCCAGTTTGGGAATTGTCGACCCGGGAATTGTTTGATGAAAAGAGTTCGCAGGCTTGAAGGAGGAGAGAGTTCATTACATATCTTCTCGGCTCTCATCTGGATTTGCTCCTCCTTTCTCAATGCTGTTGCTCTTCTATCGTCACCACTATCAGTGGCATCTCCATCTTTCCCATCTTCTGGTGGCATCCAACTTAAAATTAGTTCCCTAAGAGAACGTTTCTCCGCTAGTGCCGAAGCTGCCGTTACTGCCTTCTCTAGCCTGTATATGCTCAGATATCTTAGCTTGGAAAGAGGTTGTAGCTCCTCTAATCCACACCCGGCCTCGTCCACCTCGTTCGTCGGATTGTCATGACCGATCACAAATCCTTCGAGTCTGTTAATATTTATCAAATTTTTGATTTCCTTCGATACATGAGTCAGAGGAGTATCTTTAATAACGAGACTCCTTAGATTGTGTAGTCTCGTGATGGCCATGGGAAGTCTGTGCAAGTGTTTACATCCTGAAATATTCAAAGTTTGAAGGTTTATAAGGTGCACTATTGACTCCGGTATCTCATGAATCTTTGTTCTATCAAGATCTAGGTATCTTAGATGCAATAGATCTCCGATACAATTAGGAATTCTCTCGATTGATGTATTACAAAGATCCAATACTCGTAAATTTGGTAACCCTTCGAATACTTTATCATCAATTATGGTGGTTGAGAGTGAGTCTCTGACCATTAAAGTTCTCAAACATTTTTCTTCTATGATGTGATCCGGCAGTATTAGTTTTATTCCCATGTTAGATATCGACAATCGACGAATCTTCGCATTGGCTTTTATATCTAATTTTTGACCAACTGTAATCGAAAGTCCTTCTTCTTTCATCAAGTATGTAGCGAGCGCTCGTAAATGGTCATGCATGCAAAACACGCTCTTGTTTATAGACGATGGAACCACTTGTACAAGGTTCCTCGAAACTAGTTCCCAATAGTACTCCTCGGCTACATCTTCCATCAGCCTACCTCCTGCTTCGACAATAAGGCCTTCTGCTACCCAAAACCGAATAATATCTTTGTAATGAAAAACCTGCCACATGAAGAACGAGCAATAAAGAAAGCATTGTTTCAGATGAGATGGTAGATCCTCATAGCTCAAGTGCAAAGCCCTTGGAACTTCTTCGTCAATCTGCCGGTTCGTACTCCATGCGTCATTCTGGAGGACTTGTTCCCACTCCGCTGTGCTTCTGTCCTTGGAAATTAGAACCCCTGCAACAGCTTTGATAGCAAGAGGAAGTCCATCACATTTTCTAACAATTTTCCTACCTACTTCCTCCAACCTACGCAAGTCATCCTCGTCCCCAACTTCGAATACTGTCTTCCCAAGCAACATCCACCCGCTGTTATCATCCATTTTCTCAGTTCGGTGCATATAGCTGGCTTTCATACCACTTAACACTGTTTCGATTCGAGTGGTAACTAAGATCGTGCGGCTACCTTCTCCTTTACTTAGTGGTTTCCTCAGGAAATGAGTCCATACATTTGGACTCCACACGTCGTCCAACACGAGAAATAAATTTTCAGTAAGGAGCGAAGCAAGTTTGAGGTCCAATTCTGCTCTGCTTTCTCCCTCAAAAGATTCTGCTTTGGTTTCATCTCCTGCACACCGAATTAACTCTCTGAGTAACTTGATCTCCGTATAATCCTTTGAGATATACAACCACTTTTGGATAGGAAAGTTTTCTTTGATCCTTCCATCATTATATATTTTACTTGCCAGAGTAGTTTTCCCGATTCCACCCATTCCAACAATCCCAAAAACACGACACTTTGGTTCGGTGTTCTCCAACATGCGATTGATTAGATCGTCGGCAGCTTCTTCGATTTGTTCCCCCACAATGTCCTCCTCAACTTCCAAGGGAGACGTCTCACGTGGTGGAGGTGGTTTTTTAGGGTGGGGTTGTTGGCTTGCGGGCTGTAGATTTCGAAGGATGGAGTTATCTGCCGCTATTCGTTTCAGCCTATCATTGATTGCTTCGATTTGGCCTGCGATCTCATGGCGGTATTTGGTACACCGAAAGCAGGAAGAGACGAAGCTGAAAGGAAGGCTTACCACCCCTGAGGCTGATGCCGACGCCCGAACCTCCAAGGGCTTTCCCCCTTCCATCACGCACAGATCGATGACGTCGTCGGCGTCGTACATGACTTCCTTCAGCTTCCTCACCCAGAGCTCCATGACGGGATCCCCGCTGCGGCTCTTCTTCTCGGCATCCTGGAGGAAACATCTGATCGTCTCCAGCGTCTCCTGCAGCGCCTTGATCTCCTTCTTCACGCCCAGCACTTTGCATATCTCTCCCTCCACGAAAGCTGCCACATCGTTGACGTATCTCGAAACGAAAGTATCCAGAATCATTGCCATCTCTCCAGGACGAACAGGGAAAAGGCCTCGGCACTCTCGGGAAGAAGACTCGATGCCCCAAGAGGTGGTTCCTCGAGCACACTAACATGTAATTATTTCCTAAGGTGATCCATGCAGTAGCTGTCAGAAATCAGATTATCTTATCATCTACTTTCTTATTCTTCCGAGATCTGAGACAAATAAGACGAGTAGCTCCGCGGAGAAGACGGCAGAGTCACATGGCGAGATGTCGGCAGCTTACGGTTGACTTAATAATAATAATAATAATAATAATAATAATAATAATAATAATAATAAAACAATAAAATAATAATAATAATAATAATAATAATAATAATAATAAAACAATGCCTTGGGGTATATTGTGAAAAGCTTGTCCTGAGTCCTGATCAAGATTGGATTTTTTTGGATATTCATAAACTTAATCTTGATTTCTTAGGGAGATTAGGATATGAAGTATAGAAATTAATTAATGACCTTTTTTCAAGAATAATTGACTTTCACTCACAGGAATCATAAGCATGATTTATTCGCTTTTACAAAAGTGATATTTTAACAAGAGTGATATTTTACAAAAATATTTTATCAAGAAAAGTCATTACTAATTGATATTTATCGGAAGGTGGTTTTCTATTGAAAAATTATCTGATGTATTTTTTTTATAAATATCAATTGTATTTTCCTATTCAAATTATTTTTTTAATTTTTGAACTTGTTCATTAAACTGGTTCTAATTAGTTAACCAATTTAACGAATCAGTTTGGGTCAATGAATTCGTCGTCAACTCTATCCCTTCCACCTCTTCTCTTCCTCATCATCATCCAAATTATTATGGTGGAGGGGGCACCGACAACGAGGGGGACAATCATGCCATGCCATGTTGCTATACTTAAATAGCTATTATAATAGATCTAACATCATGTTTATAATATTTTGCTTTACCTTATGGATGACAGCCAAAATAATAAATTTTATTAGTCAATAAAATGCATGAAATTTATGCAACATGTATTTTCAGAAAATACTATACGATTATTTTATTTGTTATATTAATTATACAAATTTTACAATACTTAATACTCAAGTACACACAACTTCATATGCAAATTAATGAAGGGTAATCTTATATACGTTTATCATAGTATAATATCATCAAAATATTATAAACCAATTAATCATGGCTCTTTTCAACGTGCAACGTCTACCTAAGGTAATTAATTATTTGTTTGATTAGGATGCATTATAAACACATAAATTCTTTGACCATACTTGGCTTGATTAGAATATATAACGCATAAGGAATACTTAGGGCGGCATGTTTGTGTAAGCAGATTTGTTGACTATTCTTTCATGCCAACACACTGAAACTAGAAATCTTTTGTTGACTAGATCTACAAGTGTTTACATCATGAGATATTCAAAGTTTGAAGGTTTACAAGACACCCTATTGATTCTGGTATCTCATGAATCTTTATTCTATCAAGATCTAAATATCTTAGGTGCAATAGATCTCCGATACAATTTGGAATTCTCTCGACTGATGTGTTACAAAGATCCAATACCCATAAATTTGATAACCCTTTTAAGTAAATTATCCTCAATTATTTTGGATGAGAGGGAGTATCTGATCATTAAAGTTCTTTACGTCCGCAACTGTCCACGACAGCCACTCTCATATAGGGAAATTTAATGGGAATAAATAGCAAAACTGTATAGTGTCAGGAGTTCTTTCACACTGGAACCCTACTCTACTACAGCGAGCTACTATAACCCTAGTTTACTACAGCGAGCCACAAGTGAAAAGAACCAAGGAGCAAAGCCAAGTTCAAGGGTTGGGCGCTAAAACACCAGCAATAAATAGTGAGTTGAGAGTAATGGAGACGAATGAGCCAGCTGTTGCAACCAGTCGTTCTTAAAGTTAAGTTGGTAACTTTAACTGCATGTATGGAACAATTCCGTACATGCAGGCTTATCTGCATCAAGGTGTCGATTTAGTTGCCTCCAGCATTAACTATTGACTAGCAGCAAAGAGCCCATAACTCATTCGAACCAATAATTTATAATATAGATTGATGGTTCAATACACTCGCGATATAAAAGAGTTCTAAAAAAAAAAATCATAAAGATAAAACTAAACAACCATATTTTGATGCAATATTAAAAAACTTAGAATCAAACTATTGAATATATTACTTTAATAGTTTACTATAAGATTAGAAATTTGAATCTTAGCTTTATCATTTTTTTTAAATATTAAATATAAATAATAAATAAGTCTTCATCTTAGGCCCACATGAGATTATGTAAGTGTTAGCTTTTATATGCTAATGATTCGGTTATATGATGGCTAATGTCATAACTAATCTAAACTAATAATTCATAGCCACCGATTGATATAGATTGATGAGTCTAATAAACCCACGATGTAAACAAATTCTAAAAGAAAAAAATTAAAAAGATAAAACTAAACAAAAAATATATTTTTAAATATATATATATATATATATATATTAAATACAAACAATAAATAAGTCTTCGTCTTCATATCCACATGAAAGATAAAAGCTAAACAATCAAAATGTGATGTAACATTGAAAAACTTGGAATCAAATTATTGAATATATCACTTTACTAGTTTATCGTAAGATTATGAATTTGAATCTTATCATTATCATTTATTTTCTAAAAAAATATTAAATATAAATAATAAATAAGTTTTCATCTTGAGGCCCACATGAGATGATGTGAGTGTTAGCTTTTTTTTATATGCAGAGTGATTTGATTGCATAATAGCTGATATCACGACTTATCCAAACAAATAATTCATAGTCATTGATCGATATGGATTGATGGGTCCAATACACTCGCGATATAAAAAAAAATTCTAAATTAAAAAAATTAAAAAGATAAAAATAAACAAAATATATATTTTTTAAAATATATATATTAAATATAAAAAATAAATAAGTCTTTGTCTTGAGATGCACGTGAAATATAAAGCTAAACAACCATATTTTGATATAACATTGAAAAACTTGGAATCAAATTATTGAATATATCACTTTAATAGTTAATCATAAGATTATGAATTTGAATCTTAACTTTATTATTTATTTTTAAAAAATATATTAAATATAAATAATAAATAAGTCTTCGTCTTAGGCCCACATGAGATGATGTGAGTGTTAGCTTTTATATGCGAATGATTCGGTTGCATGATAGCTGATATCATGACTCATCCGAACTAACGAATAATTCATAGCTATTAATCGATATGGATTGATGGGTCCAATGCACCGACGATAAAAAAAAATTCTAAAAGAAAAAAATTAGAAAGATAAAACTAAACAAATATATATATATATATATATATATATATAATAAAAATAATAAATTGTTGAATCTATAGTTTGTGATCTAATCTATAGTTTGAGTGACGCAGGATTAGCTTATATCAAGTAGAGGCAAATTGATTGAAGTAGGAGGAATCAGACGTTGGGCCGGAGTTGAACATATTAGGAGATTAGACGTCGGGTCGGAGGATCAATCGATATGTCGGCAGAAGAATTTTGTGCTATGAGTTCAAGCATCGGATCAAAGGATTGACCATTGCGCTAAGGAGATCGGAAGTTGTAGGAGTCAACATGCCGATTAAGCAATACACCGAAGGAGAGGACGATATGCTAAAGGATCAAGCGTTAGAAGAACCGATAACATGCCATACAATATTTGATTCAGGCTTTATAATAATTTGTCTAGATTGAGTTAGTTTAGGTCTAATTGAGTCTGAATTGGGGTGAAACAATACCAACTTAATTAGGGGCCAATTGGGTCTACTGTTTGGCTCATTCAATGTCCTATAGTAGGGTTTGGAGGTTGTATCGCCCAAAGTAGGCAGTGGCACCGTCAGACTGGGTGGTGGTACCATCCAAACATAGTCTCCTATGTTAGGATCGGAGCGGCACTAAGAGGGGGGGGGGGTGAATTAGTGCAGCGGATTAAAACGTTGGTTTTTGAAATCGTTGGCACGATAAAAAAATTGAACTTGAAAAGTTTAACTTAGACGCGTGTTCGTAGAGAAGTCCAGCAAGATTATAAAGTACGTAAGAAAGTTTGCAGTAAGATAAATTGCGATAAGTAAACGCAAACCAGAGATTACTCCAATTTTAGAGTGGTTCGGTCAAATGACCTACATCCACTTGCGAGGCCCCTCTTCGATGAGGCTCCCACCTTCCACTAGCAAATCTCTTGAAAGGGAAGGGTAAATACCCCTCTTACAACTCTTTACAAGCGATTCACTCTCTTACAAATTTTCGAGAAGGAATGAGGTGAACACTAGCAAATTGAAAACAAGACTTTCTAAGACTTTTCAAAGACCTTTCTCTCAATCAATTGCTGCTCAAAAGTTGTAATCTCAACTGAGATTTGAGGGGTATTTATAGGCCTCAAGAGGATTCAAATTTGGGCTCCAAATTTGAATTCTCGTGGAGTTCCCGATGCTGGCGGTGCCACCGCCTGTCAGTGTCAGGCGCTGACAGTGCTGGGCGGTGCAACCGCCCAGTCTGGCGGTGCTACCGCCAGACTCTTCGGTTGACTGGTTGGGCTACAAACTTAGCCCAAACCAAGTCTAATTTTGGGCCCAGTTGGCCTATAACTAGGCTATAGGATTATCTCTTAATCCTAATCCTAATTACACGTTAACTACATAACAAAAACACATCCTAAGCAATTTTTCAACCGTGAACGTCGAGTCTTGTTCCGACGAGCTTTCCGATGAACTTCTCCCGACGGACTCCCAGCAAGTTCCCGAACTTGTGATGACTTTAATGAGTAGCTGAGCCTTCTCGGTGATCTCCGTGAACCTCCGACAATCTCTTCGGCGAACTTCTGAAAATTCTGACAAGTTCCTGATTTCTTCTCGGTTGGTTCCAGCAGCATCTCCGACGATTCTTCGGACTCTTAAACGTCCATCGAACTTGACTCTGGTATCCTTGCTTTGTGTTTTCTGGTTATCGTAGTTAATCCTACACACTTAACTCAATAATATGAATTAGATCAATTAACCCATCAATTGATTGTATCATCAAAATCCGAGATTCAACAATCTCCCCCTTTTTTATGATGACAATCAATTGATGACGAAGTTAAACATAACTCCCCCTATCTATATGCCATATTATGAGAAGATAAAAACACTTGAATTCTATCCCATTGAATTCAAGCATAAACCGATAAGTTCTAACCATAGAACTTATCGTTATTCTCATTAAGCATAATGTAAATGCGAAACTTCGATGAAAATCCTTTTCAAGTCGAAAGATAAGAGACAAATACAGGAGATAAATATTTTCAACATGAATTTCATGATATACATGTTTGACATGCTTTCAATATGATCAATCGATCTTGCGATATTCTCAAAGATTTTGCAAGGCATATAAGACATTCATATTACACTAGCTTTTGCAATTCATATAAATCATGCTATTGAAATGATACAAGTCATCACTTTTCTCCCCCTTTGTCATCAACAAAAAGGGAATGAGACTTGAAGCACATAATTTGTGATTATAACATCAGGAATTCAGCATTGATCAGAAAAATTTTACCATTCAAAGTTAAGTATGCTAAATTCATCTTAAAGGAAAATACAGCATTCATTCATTTTATTAAATCTCTTCTTTCTAAAAAAATTGTAGATGTACAAGGAAGAGATTGGGATAGAAAAAAAAAAAAATTCAAGTAGTAACTTCAATAAGTCAAGATCATAATTCGAATACAAACCCATTCAAATTCAATTCGTCAACTTGAAACTCATAATCAAGCCATTAATTTCGAGATTCACAAAATATCATAAAATCATTAGAGAAAGAATACAGCATTAAGATTAATCATTCAAATGTGCCAAAAATACTTATCCAGAATTTAGCTTAAAAGGAAAAATCAGCATTCATCCAAAAGCATATATCCAGAATTTTAAAAAAATATTTTTTAAAAAATATTCAAACAAGCTTATTTTCAAGGACAATTTAACATGCCTAGTTTCCTTTTAATAAATTCAAATTGATCTTCATTTAGGGTTTTTGTAAATATATCTGCTAATTGATGCTTTGTGTCAATGAATTATAGAACAACATCATTGTTAAGGACATGATCGCGTATGAAATGATGCCTAACGTCGATGTGCTTAGTTCTAGAATGCTGAATTGGATTTTTAGTAAGACATATGACACTAGTATTATCATATTTTATGGAAATATTTTTAAAGTGAATTTCATAGTCTTCTAATGTATTTTTCATCCAAACAACTTGTGCACAGCATGCACTTGTAGCAATATACTCGGCTTCCGCCGTAGATAGTGCAACTGAATTTTATTTCTTAGAATTCCAAGAAACAAGTGCATGTCCTAAAAATTGGCATGTTCCGGATGTACTTTTTCTATCTATCCTGCATCCGCCAAAATCGGCATCTGCATAAGCTATTAAATCAAATTTTTTAAATTTTGGATACCACAATCCTAAATTTGGAGTTCCTTTAAGATACCTAAATATTCTTTTAATACTTTTAAGATGGGATAATTTGGGATTTGATTGAAACCTAGCGCAAAGTCCTACACTAAATATAATATCCGGTCTAGTCGCGGTGAGGTAGAGTAGGCTACCTATCATTCCCCTATATGTTTTTTGATCGAAATTTTTACTATTTTCATCCATATCTAACTTAGTCGCAGTACTCATAGGGGTGTTTATTGCTTTTGAATTATCCATGTTAAATCGTTTTAACAATTCTAATGTATATTTAGATTGGTTAAGAAATATACCATCCTTAAGTTGTTTGATTTGTAATCCTAAAAAGAAAGTTAATTCACCCATTAAACTCATTTCAAATTCATGACTCAAAGATTTGGCAAATGATTCACATAGTGATTCATCCGAAGAGCCAAAAATAATATCGTCAACATAAATTTGCACAATAAGAAAATTATTTTCAAAATGTTTAATAAACAATGTAGTATCAACCTTGCCTTTGGTAAAATTATTTAAAATAAGAAAGGAACTAAGCCTTTCATACCAAGCTCTAGGAGCTTGTTTCAAGCCATAGAGAGCCTTAGTCAATTTGAATACATGATTAGGAAGAAGAGAATTTTCAAATCCGGGAGGTTGTTCGACATATACTTCTTCGGAAATAAAACCATTCAAGAAGGCACTTTTGATATCCATTTGAAATAGTTTAAAATTATAACTACTAGCATGGGCAAGGAGTATCTTTATGGCTTCTAATCGAGCCACGGGAGCGAAGGTTTCTTTGTAATCGATACCTTCTTCTTGGTTGAAACCTTTGGCCACTAATCTAGCCTTGTTTCTAACCACGATACCATTTTCGTCTTGCTTGTTTCTAAAGACACATTTAGTACCAATGACTAAATGGTCACTAGGTCTAGGAACAAGCTCCCATACCTTATTCCTCTCAAATTGATTTAATTCCTCTTGCATTGCAATAACCCAAAAATCATCTTTTATGGCCTCGTCAATGCACTTAGGTTCGTTTTGAGAAAGGAAGGCGGCATTAGCACAAAAATTCTTGAAAGAGGAACGAGTTTGAACCCCTTTAGATGTATCCCCTATAATTAGCTCCTTTGGATGAGCATCTATATACTTCCATTCTTTAGGTAAGGAAATTTCGGAAGAAGGTACATCCAAGTTACTATTTTGAGGAGGGGGTTCATTTAAATTCAAATTATCAAAACCAAGATCATCATCAAAATCATTTTTCTTTAAATTTGAAACTTCATTGAAAACTACATGAATAGACTCTTCTATTACTAAGTTTTTTTTATTAAAAACCCGAAAAGCTTTAGAAACGGAAGAGTAACCAAGAAAGATGCCTTCATCGGATTTAGCATCAAATTTTCCTAAGGCATCCCTTTTATTTAAAATAAAGCATTTACAACCGAAAACTTTAAAATAGGAAATATTTGGTTTTTTGTTTTTCCATAATTCATAGGGAGTTTTTGATAAGGATGGTCTTATTAGGACTCTATTCATGATGTAGCAAGCCGTATTTACGGCTTCGGCCCAAAAATACTTAGGTAAACTATGTTCATTTAACATAGTTCTTGCCATTTCTTGTAGGTTTCTATTTTTTCTTTCAACTACTCCATTTTGTTGGGGATTTCTCGGAGTAGAGAAGTTGTGATTGTATCCAGTAACTTCACAAAAATTTTGAAAGTCACGGTTTTGAAATTCGCCACCATGATCACTCCGAATTGATGAAATCATGAAACCTTTTTCGTTTTGAGTGAGTTTACAAAATTTAGAGAAACACTTGAAACAATCACTTTTGTGAGCTAAGAAATAGGTCCAAGTGTATCTAGAGTAGTCATCCACAATCACAAAAGCATATTTGCTTCCACCTAGACTTGTTGTATCAATTGGTCCAAATAAGTCCAAATGGATCAATTATAACGGTCTAGTGGTGCTAATTTGATTTTTTGGTTTGAAGCTTGTTTTTATTTGTTTCCCTAGTTGACATGCATCGCATACCTTATCCTTAATAAACTTCATATTCGGAATCCCTCGTACTAATTCTTGAGATGAGATTTTAGATATTATTTTCATGCTTGCATGGCCTAATCTCCTATGTCAAAGCCAAGCATCATCATTTACGGCAGAGAAACACATTTCATTACTTAGTTCATCAAGATTGATGGTATAGATATTATTTTGTTTTAAAGCAATCATAGTCATGTTATGATTTGGTTTTTCAATAATGCACATATTTGATTCAAATCTAACGATATAACCTTTATTGCATAATTGACTAATGCTCAACAGATTATATTTCAATCCATCAACTAGTAACACATCATCAATGAAAAAACTTGATTTATTACCTATGGTTCCCTTGCCAATGATTTTGCCTTTGTTGTTGTCTCCGAAGGTGATATATCCTTCATCCATGCTAGTGAGCTTGGAGAATTGGGATGGATCTCCGGTCATATGCCTTGAGCATCCACTATCAAGATACCATCTCTTGCTCCTAGCATGTGATGATGTATGTTTCTACAAGAAGGAATTATTTTTAGGTACCCATTTACTTTTGGGTGCCTCAAAAATTAATCTAACTTGTTTATCATGTTGCATAGACTTGATCATGGTTCCTTTAGGAACCCAAATCAATTTGTTCGGACTAATTTTCTTGAATGGACATTGGTAAGTTATATGTCCATATTTGCAACAAAAGTTGCAATTGCTTTGGTGTTGAACATGTAAGATAGGACCTTTAATGAAGGTGGTTGGATTTTGGTGAGTACTTCTCACAAATCCGATTCCACTCCTTTTAGGAACGTGACCCTTATTTGTAAGAATCATGTTTAAGGACTTGCTACCGACCTTGAATTTCTTCAATGTGTCCTTAAGTACTAAGTTCTCATTTTGGAGAGTTTCTAGATCATGGCATTTAGCACATGGAGCTAGACTATCATGATATTCAGTTTTTAATTTATCAAAATCACAAGTAAGACTATCATGCTCCTTTTTTAGCAATTTGTATTTTCTACTAATTGTCTTACATTCATCAAATAACTCATGGAAGGTATTTAATAATTCATGATAAGGTAAATCTGCATTAATTAAATCTGTTACCTCTTCTTCGAAGGCCATTAGGGCGTAATGAGCAACTTGCTCGGTGTTGGACTCCTCTTCTTCGGACGTGCTTGAATCATCCCATGTTGCCTTGAGCGCCTTCTTCTTTGATGCTTTCTTTTTGGCTTGTGGACAATCGTTCTTGTAGTGTCCCGGTTTCTTGCACTCATAGCAAATTACTTGGTCCTTCTTGTGTTCGAATTTATTTTTTATATTATTTTTAAATTTGTTCTTTCTTAAATATTTTTTAAATTTTTGAGTCAAAAGTGCAATGTCATTGTCACTGTCCTCATCACTTGATGTTCCTTTCAAGTGGTCTTCTTATGATGTGAGTGTCATATCCTTCCTGTTCTTTGGAAGGGGGTTCTCGAGCTCGTCATGAGCTTGACATATCATTTCGTAGGTCATTAAAGACCCAATGAGTTCTTCAAGAGGGAATGTTTTAAGGTCTTTGGCCTCTTGAATGGTCGTAACTTTTGGATCCCAACTTTTTGGGAGAGATCTTAAAATTTTAGTTACTAGTTCAAAGTTAGTAAAACCTTTACCAAGAGCTTTGAGTCCATTGATGACATCCGTGAACCGGGTGTACATGTCTCCGATGGACTCACTTGGTTTCATTCGGAAAAGTTCGTAAGAGTGCACAAGAATATTGATTTTGGACTCTTTCACTCGGCTAGTGCCTTCATGAGTGACCTCAAGAGTTCTCCAAATATCAAAAGCCGAATCACAAATTGAAACATGATTAAATTCATTTTTGTCTAGTGCACAAAACAAGGCATTCATAGCCTTTGCATTTAAAGCAAAAACCTTCTTCTCCGATTCATTCCATTCGCTCATCGGAAGAAAAGATTTTTGAAATCCATTTTCAACAATAGTCTAAAGCTCGAAATCCATAGAAATGAGGAAGATCCTCATCCGAGTCTTCCAATACGTGTAATCCGACCCATTAAACATAGGTGGACGTGTGATAGAGTGTCCCTCATGCATGTTGGAGTAAGCCATCTCTCTTGGGTATTAAACCAAATATGAGAGTGAGCCTAGCTCTGATACCAATTGTTAGGATCGGAGCGGCACTAAGAGGGGGGGGTGAATTAGTGCAGTGGATTAAAACGTTGGTTTTTGAAATCGTTGGCACGATAAAAAAACTGAACTTGAAAAGTTTAACTTAGACGCGTGTTCGTAGAGAAGTGCAGCAAGATTATAAAGTACGTAAGAAAGTTTGCAGTAAGATAAATTGCGATAAGTAAACGTAAACCAGAGATTACTCCAATTTTAGAGTGGTTCGGTCAAATGACCTACATCCACTTGCGAGGTCCCTCTTCGATGAGGCTCCCACCTTCCGCTAGCAAATCTCTTGAAAGGGAAGGGTAAATACCCTTCTTACAACTCTTTACAAGTGGTTCACTCTCTTACAGATTTTTGAGAAGGAATGAGGTGAACACTAGCAAATTAAAAACAAGACTTTCTAAGACTTTTCTATGACCTTTCTCTCAATCAATTGCTGCTCAAAAGTTGTAATCTCAGCTGAGATTTGAGGGGTATTTATAGGCCTCAAGAGGATTCAAATTTGGGCTCCAAATTTGAATTCTTGTGGAGTTCCCGATGCTGACGGTGCCACCGCCTGTCAGTGGCAGTGCCACCGCCTGTTAGTGTTAGGCGTTGACAGTGCTGGGCGGTGCCACCGCCCAGCTCTCGGGTGCTGGGCAGTGCTACCGCCAGACTCTTCGGTTGACTGGTTGGGCTACAAACTTAGCCCAAACCAAGTCTAATTTTGGGCCCAGTTGGCCCCTAACCAAGATATAGGATTATCTCTTAATCCTAATCCTAATTACACGTTAACTACATAACAAAAACACATCCTAAGCAATTTTTCAACCGTGAACGTCGAGTCTTGTTCCGGCGAGCTTTCCGACGAACTTCTCCCGACGGACTCCCAGCAAGCTCCCGAACTTGTGATGACTTTAATGAGTAGCCGAGCCTCCTCGGTGATCTCCGTGAACCTCTGACTTTCTCTTCGGCGAACTTCCGAAAATTCCGACAGGTTCCTGATTTCTTCTCGGTTGGTTCTAGCAGCATCTCCGACGATTCTTCGGACTCTTAAACGTCCATCGAACTTGACTCCGGTATCCTTGCTTTGTATTTTCTGGTTATCGTAGTTAATCCTATACACTTAACTCAATAATATGGATTAGATCAATTAACCCATCAATTGATTGTATCATCAAAATTCGAGATTCAACATCCTAGACTATGTTAGGCGATGGTACCACTAGATTGGGCAGTGGTACTGCCCAGTGTTAATGTGTCAGATGGTAGTACCACCAGACTAGGCGATGGTACCACTAGTACCCTGAAATCTTGGGGATTTAAATTTTAGCTCCACTTTTTGAAGTCATTTGAGGTATATAAATACCCCACGCATCCATGTTCAGCAAATACATCAACTGAAAATAAAAATTGGGGAAAACACTATTGTAATCTTGTGAGAATTCTCCTCCTCTAGCTTTTAAGTGTTGATTTCAGTTTAAAAAAGGGGTAAGTGGGTTGTAAGATTATCTCCCAAACCTGTAAAAATGAGAAAAGAGTTGTAAAATGGTAGCTAGTCTTGGCACATTAAAGGAAGACTGTTAGTGGATATCGATGGCCTCAACAGAGGAGGAATCGGGAGTGGAAGTAGGTCACGACGATCAAACCACTATAAAACTCGGTTTGCATTTCTATTTTACTTTTTATTATCATTAATATTATTTTAATTATTTATTGTACTTATTCTAAGTCAAGCACACCTTCAACATTTCTGACACTATTTTTAAATAAAAATTTTTAAATCGTTGAGATTTTTATTGAAGCACTAATTCACCCCCCCTCTTAGTGTCGATTTAGGTCCTAACATAAATAAGCCTTTGTGTCGAGACTCACATAAAAGATAAAGCTAAACAACCACATTTTGATATAACTTTAAAAAACTTGGAATCAAATTATTGAATATATCACTTTAATTGTTTATTGTAAGATTATGAATTTGAATCTTAGCTTTATCATTTTATTTTTTAAAAATATTAAATATAAATAATAAATAAGTCTTCGTTTTGAGGCTCATATGAGATAATGTGAGTGTTAGCTTTTATATGCGAATGATTCAGATGCATGATAGCTGATGTCATAACTCATCCAAACTAATAATTCATAGTCAATAATCGATATGAATTGATGGGTCAAATACACTCGCGATATAAACAAATTCTAAAAGAAAAAAAATTAGAAAGATAAAGCTAAACAAAAATATATATTAAAATATATATATTAAATATAAATAACAAATAAGACTTCGAGACCCAAATGAAAGATAAAGCTAACCAACAACATTTTGATGTAACATTGAAAAATTTTAATAGTTGAATATATCACTTTAATAGTTTATCGTAAGATTATGAATTTGAATCTTAACTTTTTCATTTTTTTAATATTAATATAAATAATTAAAATATCGATTCCATGATAGTTGATGTCACGACTCATCGGAACTAATAATTCATAATCACTAATCGATATGGATTGATGGGTTCAATACACCCTCGATATAAAAAAATTTTAAAAGAAAAAAAGTTAGAAAGATAAAACTAAACAATTTTTTTTTAATATATATATTAAATATAAACAACAAATAAGTTTTCTTCTTGAGACGGCATGAAAGATAAAGCTAAACAACCACCTTTTAATGTAACGTTGAAAAACTTGGAATAAAGATATTGAATATATCACTTTAATAGTTTACCATAAAATTATGAATTTAAATCCCAGCTTCATCATTTATTTTTAAAAAATATTAAATACAAATAATAAACAAGTCTTCATCTTAAGGCCCACATGAGATGATGTGAGTGTTAGCTTTTATTTACGAATGATTCAACGTGATTGCATGATAGCTGATATCAGACTCATCCGAACCAATAATCATAGCCATAGATTAATATGGATTGATGATCCAATACACACATGATATAAAAGAATTTTAAAGGAAAAAATCATAAAGATAAAACTACACCATCTTTTGATGTAGCTTTGAAAAACTTGGAATCAAGTTATTAAATATATCACTTTAATAGTTTACCATAAGATTATGAATTTGAATCCTAACTTCATCATTTATTTTAAAAAATATATATATTAAATATAAATAATAAATAATTTTTTATCTTCGGCCAACATCAAATGATGTGAGTGCTTTTATACTCGAATGATTCAACATGGGCTGACGTCACCACTCAGCCGAACCAATAATTAATAGCCAAAGACAGCTAAACAACCATCTTTTGATGTAACATAAAAAAAACTTATAATTCAATTATTAAATATATCATTTTAATACCTTATCATTTTATTTTGAAATCAAATATTATTTTCATCATTTATCTTTTAAAAAATTATATATATTAAATATAAATAATAAATAAATCTTCCTCTCGAGGCCCACATGAGAGATGATGTGAGTGTCAGCTTCAATATGCGAATGATTCAATATGGTTGCATGATAGCTTTGACCACGAGAAACGTACCGCTACGAGTCGAGTTACATCTATCTAATTGACACTCACTAGCAACTATTACAGCATCCTTTTGTTGACTATTCTTGCACAGGCCATCGCATGATGAAGTCTCAGAAAAGAGCTCCTTGAACACGCTGGCTGAGTTGGAAAAATCTACCAAGGAGTCGATTCAAAGAATCCGTGAAACAACTATGTATAACCAGCAGCTCAAGAAGAAATCCCATGACGAAATATTGGAAACAACTAGCAAAAGTTGACATCCTGCCGATGAATCCACAGAATCTGGGAGAGGATTACAAAACCGTACTGCTGAAGCATATAGCATGCGCCTAAGTTTATTGAGCGTAGGTTATCGAACATCCATAAGCACTATGCCCCCGCAATCAACAGTTATGTTGATTAAAATAAGATTTTTTAAAGAAAATATTCATTTTTTTCTGTGATTTCTGTATTTCTGGTTTCTGATTTTTTTTTCTTCTTCTTCTAATATAACCATCTTTACTCAACTGAGGAGAAGGAAGTGAGACCAAAACCTTCGTGTCAGCCGCTATTAAAAGAAAAATAATAATACCAACCCAATAAATAGAGTGTTGTTACACAATGGACACAAACTCGTACAAGCAGAACTCATTCTCTCGAACCTGTCAACGACAGTCGTAAGAGGCGACGATGCAAAAGATTCTAATAAAATATATTATTCTGATCAAATATGACAAGGAACAATCTGAACACACATCAAACTAGAGGTCATGCAACATCCAATGTAGCTCCATCTTGTGTGTACACACGGGCTCTCTCGCACCGTTCTGCTAAAGTCTTCATGCATGCAAATAACTCCCCATATATGTCCGGGAGGCTCCACAAAGATGGAAGAACGGAAAGTGAAGAATGCTGAGAAGTTGTAGCCGCAATGACCGAGTAGATGTCTTTTGGATTCGTTTTTAGCCTCGAAGAGGATGCAGCAGCCTTCACGTTGAAGGAGAACCTAGCTATGGATTCAGTGTTTTATGACCTGCCAAAGGAAGCATTTGAAGAAGAGAAACATCGAGAACTTTATGTAGTAATAATAAACCCTAAAAATATAAGCAGCTAAAAGCAACCAACAACAGAAAAGGGAAGAATAATGTACGTACGATGAGCCATGTAAATTTGCCCGTAGGTTCTTGTCAATCATCTCCCTGTGCCATCTCCGTATATGGATCAGTGACAACATCTTCGTGCTGACCTATACTGCCTACGGACAACGCCTTCATACTATTTACATGACCACATCATTTGTTCTAAATTCTTTTGGAAAGATTAATTATTGCGTAGGTGCAAATACACAAATAAGTAACGTAGAAGGAAACAAACAAGCATACAGTCTTGATAGTAGGACGACATCATCGAATCCCTGCGCCAAATAGCTTCTTTATTCACAAGATATCTATAAGAAGAATAACCAGGCAAATGCCTTTTATTGATCCTGTACGAAAGGAGAAAGTCAACGTCAATGAAAACAAATACACATATATGTATATACAGTCATGGGATAGATAGAAAAGAAATGGAAAATGAACTTACCGGAACGACGAATTCATCATACTTTTGCATCGTACATGCGTGGATGCTTGCTGTATCGAATATAACTTTTCCTGGAATAGGTTTGAATTATGACATCTGGAATCTGTTGAATGATATGCCAATTCTCGTTGCCCTCGAGACAGCTCTTCAGCAGCACGGTGTTGCATTGCAGTTCCAGTTTTCTGAAGCTCCACTGAGCGGAAGGAATGCTTTGGCGCTGCTGAATTAGGGTTGATAGCCACTGCGGAAGTTGCTTCATTTGTCGTGGACATATCAGGACCAGCTGTTGCAACCTGTCGAGATTCTCCACGTACTCCAGATTCGGACAATCTTCCACCTTCAGATACTTCATGGAAAGGTTGGATATTCTATTCAACATCGTGTTATCTTTGACCTCGAGCTTGTAATTCAACCGGAGGTTTGTGATTTCTCTCAAGTCTTGAGTACTATCAAGATACAATTCCTTCAACTTGGTAGCATGGGATAGGCCTTCTGGAAGAGCTCTCAGTTTCGGACAGTCTATGATCTTGCATATCTTCAGATTAGGAAAGAGCTTGAGGTGCGGTCCCTGATCATTTTCTTCCATCCCCCATACTGACCATTCTTCCCAGTTGGGCATTTCGTCAAACTCCAGATGTTCAAGTTTTGGAAATGCGGAAGCTCCAGGGAACTTGCGGCCCAGAAACTCTGGCCCAATGGTTTTGATGGCTTCACCGCCGGTGATGTCGAGATGTTTCAGAAGGGGCAACATGCCTAGAGGAGGCAGTTCCGTGCATGATTTGAGGAACCAAAACCTCAAATATGCCAGATTAGGGAAGGATTTGTCTAGTGAGGTTGACATCAACCAGCATGGGAGTTGCCGACCGGGGAATCGTTGAAAGATAAGATCTTCCAGGCTGGATGGGGGAGAGAGTTCATCGCATACCTTCTCAACTGCCTGGAACTGCTCCTCAGTCCATGTCACTCCTTGGCCCTCATCCTCATCTTTGTTATCCTCCTCATTTCCTTCCTCCTCATCCTCCTCCTCATCATCATCATCATCATCATCATCGTCATCATTGTCATCATCCTCATCAGCATCGTCGTCGTCGTCATCATCATCATCATCATCATCATCATCATCATCATCATCGCCATCGTCATTGTTGTTCTCGTCCTCACCTCCATCATTCTCAGAGTTGCTGTCATCTCCACCGTCACCATCTTCTTCCTCATCATCACCATCTTCTTCTGGAGGCATCCAACTTAATGTCAGCTCCTTGAGAAGAGTTTTATCCGCAAGTACCGAGACCCCTGTTACTGCCCTCTCTAGCACATATATTCTCAGACATCTGAGCTTAGAAAGAGCTTGCAGCTCCTCTAGGTCACATCCCTCCTCATGCAACTCGTTCGTTGGATCATTGTGGCCGATCACAAATCCTTCGAGATGATTAAGATCCATCAGTTTTCCGATTCCCTTGGGTACATGAGTCAGAGGAACATTTTCAATATCAAGACATCGTAGACTGTGCAGTCTGGTGATCGCGTTAGGAAGTCTGTGCAAATATGCGCAATTATAGAGGTTCAGAGTTTGTAGGTTTGCAAGGCGTCCTATAGATTCTGGTATCTCATAAATATTTGTCTCATCCAAATCTATATACCTCAACTGCAACAGATCTCCGATACAATCTGGAAGTCTCTTGATCGATGTATAAGACAGATCCAGCACTCGAAGATGTGGTAACATTCTGAGTACATTATCCTCGATTATCTTGGTTCGAGGGGAATCGATAACAATTAAGGTTCTCAGACACTTCTCTTGCATAATTTGATCTGGCAGTACCAATTTACTCCCCATTTTAGACACTGACAACCGACGGATCTTTGCATTGGCTCTAACATCTAATTTTTGACCATGTCTAATTAATTTTCCTTCTTCCTTCATCAAACATGCACCGAGAGATCGTAAATGGTCATGCATAGAGAAGTTTTTCTGGCCTAAGGTACCTGCGTCCACTTGTAGAAGATTCCTCCAAATTAACTCATGGTAATATTCCTCGGCTATATCTTCCAACAGCCTATTTCCTTGTTGTGCGATAAGGCCTTCAGCTACCCAAAACCGAATGATTTCCTTGTAATACATATCACTTTTCTGGGGGTGCAAAGAACAGTACAGAAAACATTGTTTCAGATGAGATGGTAAATCCACATAGCTCAAATTCAAAGCCCCCGGTACTTCATCGTCGATCTGGTTCATATTCCATGCATCACTTTCGAGGACTTCTTCCCACTTCCCTATGCTCCTATCATTACAAACAAGAACACCTGCGATAGCTTTGATGGCAAGGGGAAGACCATCACATTTTCTGACAATTTTCATGCCTACTTCTTTCAACCTACGCTCGTCATCCTCCTCCTCAGCTCCAAATACCAAATTTCGAAGCAACATCCAGCCACTATTAACATCCATTTTCTCCACCGGGTGGGTATAGCTGGGTCTCATACCTTTTAACACAGTTTCTTTCCTCGTGGTGACTAAGATCGTGCAACCTACTGCTTTACTTAGTGGTTTCCTGAGGAAATCGTTCCATAAATTTGCACTCCAGACATCATCCAACACGAGAAATAAATTTTTGGTGAGGAGAGAGGCAAGTTTGATTTCCAATTCTGATTTGCTTTGTCCCTCGAAAGATTCTTGTTTGGCTTCACCTCCTTCAGATTTGTTAGATGCGCACCGAATTAACTCTCCGAGTAACTTCGTCTCCGAATAATTCTTAGAGATATACAACCATTTCTGAATGGGAAAATTGACTCTCATCCTTTCATCATTGAATATTTTACGTGCCAGAGTGGACTTCCCGATTCCGCCCATTCCAACAATCCCAAAAATACGACATTTTTGTTTGGTGTCCTCTAGCATGGCATTGATTAGAGTATCAGCATCTACTTCGATTTGTCCCCCTACGATGTCCTCCTCGACTTCCAAGGAAGTCGTCTCAAGTACAGTTGGTTTTTCGGGTTGGGGTTGGTGACTACCAGAAGACTGTAGATTACTAAGGATGGAGGTATCCTCAGCTATTTGTTTCAGTCTACCATTAATGGCTTCGATTTCACCCGCAATCTCATGGCGATGTTTGGTACACCGAAAGCAAGAAGAAACAAAGCTGAAAGCGAAGCTTACCCCCGAAGCCGATGCCGATCCCCGAGCCTCCAACAGTTTGCCACCTTCCATCATGCACAGATCGATGATGTCGTCGGCATCGTACATGATGGCTTTCAGCTTCCTCACCCAGGCCTCGATGCCGGGATCCCCACGGCTTTTCCGCTCTGCACTTTCGAGGTAACATTTGATCATCTCCAGCTTCTCCTGCAGCGTCTTGATCTCCTTCTTCACCCCCAGCACTTTGCATATCTCTCCCTCAACAAAGCCCGTCACTTGTTCAATGTATCTTGAAACAAATGAATCCAGGACCATTGCCATCTCTAAGACAAGTGAAATCTCTCCGCACTCTCGGAAACCAGACTCGGATGTTTCGCACGGGGAAGTGGTGGTTCCTTGAACACACACACATACATATATAGAGTGTACAACACCATTAGCGTGCATCATAATAAATAGCAATTAGCTGTCTGAGATGTTGACTCACCAGAGCCAATAATCCACGGCGTCATTGATGAGCATTGAAGAGGTTGATGTGAAAGAATTTTCTTTTTTTATAAAAATAATAATAAGATGACGTTGATAAGCTACCACCGTATGGTTGACTTAATGTTCACAGTCATTGATTGATAATAAAAAAAAATTCTCCTCATAATCGTTCCAAAAAAAAATAAAACAATGCCTTCAGGTATATTACGAAAAGCTTGTTGCGAGTCCCGATCAAGATAGGATTTTTTGGATATTCATAAACTTAATCTTGATTTCTTAGGGAGATTGGGATATAAAGTATTGAAAATAATTATTGAACTTTTTTCAAGAATAATCGACTTTCACTCACACGAATCATAAGCAATGACAAATATGTCATTTTCAAATTACTCAAGTATAAAATATAAAAAAACCCTTAAAAAATTATACGAGTGTATCCTCTTTTTTTTTTTTTAGTAAGATCGGCTTGATATTACTATACATAACAATTTTATGATATGACAAATGGTTAATTTGTTTAACTTTATATATATATATATATATATATATATATATATATATATAAAATTAATTCTACATGATTTCTGGTAGGTCTTAGGTACCAGCAACACACTGCTAAAATCAAATAGCATGCGTCTAGATGACATTGACTCGTCTTTTTTTTCTTTTTTTTTTACTTTTGTTCAACATGACATCTTACTGTAATTATGATATTTTACAAAAATATTTTATCACGAAAAGTCATTACTAATTGATATTTATCGGAAGGTGGTTTTCTATTGAAAAATTATCGGATGTATTTTTTTATAAATATTAATTGTATTTTCCTTTTCAAATTATTTATTTAATTTTTGAACTTGTTCATTAAACTGGTTCGAATTAGTTAACCAATTTAACGAATCGGTTTGGGTCAATGAATTCATCATCTCTATCTCTAATCCATCTCCATCTCTGTCTCTCTTCCTATTATAAACAACTACAATGACACATTATTATAATTAATTAATAGTTCTCGTTTCCACCTTCCATCTCTTCTCTTTCTCATCACCCGAACACCATAAGCTACCGGGCATCGACGAAAGAACAAGAAGCAACTGAACAGAACAAGAATAAGCAATGGGAAGAAAGTATAGTTAAAATCTAAAGTCTCTTAGATAGTTGAGTAGCCTATGGTTAAGGTAGAAAGAAGGGAGTTTCGCTTAGATTCAATGATTTGTTTCAAGTTTGTCCTTTGACCTTAGTTTCAGAGTGGAGTAAGGTGTTGTTACTTTCCTCTATTATATTAGGTGCATACTCTTTGATTACTTTACTGGCTTAACTGTGCCTATCTGAGTTAGTAACGCTGCTAGTACTAAGAAAAAAAGCTATGAGTCAGCAGAACAAGCAACTAAAAATACTGCTAGTACTTAAAAAGAAGCAGCGAGTCCGCAGAACAAGCAAGGCAGCTTGGCTAGTTCCCTAAAGAAGCAATGAATCCGTCGAACAAGCAAGGGAAATATATCGAAATTCTATAAGTCTATAAGCAACAGAGAACTGTGCCGACATTCAAACAAGCAACAGATTACTTCTGTCTATAAGCAACGGCGATTGGGTGCCTCTGTTCTTTTGCCGACATTCAAACAAGCAAAGGTGTTCCTCTCACAAGCAGTAATATGTTTTACAGCTCAGAGCCTACAGTCAAGTGTTTTGTCACTCTAACTTTATATTATATGCTACTTATTTCTTTCATCTTAAAGTTACAGGCGCAAATGGAAAGGTTTAGCTGGGCCCTAAGGACAGACGGAAAAGAAAAAGAATAGGAACAAGGGAACAAGCGAGTTCTTCGCCGTTGTGCTAACGGAGTTGAGTTCTGTATGCTAACGTGTAATTGTTTAGGGCATAGCCTAAGAAGAAAGAAATTAAGCAAGCAACAAGGGATACCTTATGGAGATAGCTTGGTGCATAATGGGAAGTGTCAGAGCTTAAAGTATTCCAGGTTCGTAAATGATTGGCTTAGGGAGTGTGATACCATTTAGCCTAGGAGTCTCCAATTTGTTACTGGTAAGATCTTATATCGTTAAGAATTTATTCATAGATAGTTATTATATTTTAAGTAATTATAGTCATGTTCTACCTAATTGGCCCATGATTTAAAAGTTACGAGGATAGTTCCTATACCTAATTTGATCGTTGGTGACATAATGGGAGTAAGATAATTATTACTATGTCTTATAAAAAGGATCATAGTTCATGAAGTAAGTGTTGGGAAATCATAGGGGGGGCGACATCATATGCGCAGCGGAAGAACAAGAAAACAAAAATCCCCGATTCCCAAAAGGATGTTCATCGTCGTGCGAAGATTGGTGCGCAAAATCCGCAAAAAACACAAAACTGCGTATAGAGATTGTGTTACCTAGGGAGATCGTATATCCCTGTTTCCTTGCAGATCCTTAGGAGAGGGTGAAGGAGGTCAAGCGTCCTCCTCTCTAGCGGTGATCCACACAGCAGGGTTGCGACGACGCTCCTCAAAACTCCAGGCCTACTCTGAGGTGGAGAGGGAGAGGAGAATAGGAAGGGCAAGCAAAGACTCTAGCCTATGAGGCTGTGAATCCCTCCTATTTATAGAGATCCCGTGTCAAAACCCTAATGGGTCCTTCCCTAGTGGGTATTGGATCTGCATCCAATAAGACAAGGGCTCCGTCGGATATCTCATATCCGAACCTCTACTCATCGCAATGCCTACCATATGTGTGTGACCCTCTAGGCCCAATATCGAGCTGGCCGTGAGTCATACCTGTCAGAACTCCTTCTGACTGAGTGAATTATTATCTCTGTAATAATTCACTCGACTCAACGACTACGGAAGTACTAGGCCACTACGCCGTAGTCCCCAGACGATACAGGGGAATCCAATCCATTGGACCTGTCTGTCCTCAGTTACCATGTACCTATAGTCCCTCATCCATCTAATATCCCAGAGACCGTATATCGAGCATGGTGCTGTCAGACCCATACGGTTTCTACTCGAGTCTCGCTCTAATCGGATTCTCCCGGAGAACTCTTTCTCTCTCAACCCGAATGACCCTGGCCAGGGATTTGTCTGAGCAAGAACACATAGGATATTCCTCTCATGACGCCGAGAGTGGATGATCCTCTGTCGACACTCAATAGCCCTCGTAAGGTCGACTACCACTCCCAATGACCAGCTGTACTAGATCTGAGAACAGTCAAACCTATAAGTCTGGTATCAAAGAGTGGAGCACTCATACAGGACATCCTTGGTGTCTCAAGTCTAAGGACCAGATACACCACTAGGACTACGGAATCGCTGTCTGACAATAAGGCATCATCAACCATCCAGCATTCCGTAAGCGGATCAATCAGTGAACTCATTATCCAATGAGCACCTGTACTGTATCCCTAGTGTCCCTACACGAGCAGCTATGAGACCAGCTGCATCCATCATATGGACGGGTATACAGCACACCAGTCTATCCGGTTATCACGATGTCCCTCTCGAGTAACCTATGACCGGGATTATTTAGGATATGTGTTTAAAGGTGAATCGATCTCATTATCGTGATCTCATCACGATCCGATTCCCATTGCACAAATCCAAGGACATCACAATATATATGCATTTATGCAATAGTTATAAAGTGATATACGCCAAAATATAATAAGCAAAAAGATTCTGTATCAAGTCACACGTGCCATCACTCACGTGATTGGCTTGCTGGGCACCTATGACTAGCAATCTCCCACTTGACCTAAAGCCAATCACCTATGTGTCTGATCCCCATCAGACCCCTGTGACGCTCAAAGACAATCTGAGACAACGGCTTTGTTAGTGGATCTGCAATGTTTTCTTCTGATGGAACTCTTTCCACTGCTACATCTCCTCGGGTTACGATCTCTCTGATAAGCTGGAACCTCCTCAGAACACTTCTGATGAGACCCGGGTTCCCTTATTTGAGTAATCACCCCATAGTTGTCGCAATATAAGGAAGTCGACTTGTCGCTATCTGTATCGACTCCCAAATCTGTGATGAACTTCTTCACCCAGACTCCCTCCTTTGCTGCATCTGATGCAACAATGTACTCCGCCTCTATGGTCGAGTCAGCAGTAGTATCTTGCTTGGAACTCTTCCAGCACACTGCTCCTCCATTCAAGGTGTACACATACCCTGAATTCGACTTGCTATCATCGACATCAGACTGAAAACATGAGTCAGTGAAGCCTTCAACCTTAAGGCTATTACCTCCATTTACTAGTAAAAGATCCTTAGTCCTTCTCAAGTACTTAAGGATACACTTTACTGCTTTCCAGTGCTCCAAGCCTGGATCCGCCTGATACCTGCTCGTGACACTCAGAGCATGCGCTATATCAGGCCTAGTACATAGCATGGCATACATGATAGACCCTATTGTTAAGGCATAAGGTATCATATCCATGTTCGCCCTTTCTTGGAATTTTTCATGCCAAAACTTTTGACAATGGTTTCTATGTACCTGGACTGGGACAAGCCAAGCATCCTCTTAGATCTATCTCTATAGATTCTAATCCCCAAGATATAGGATGCTTCCCCTAAGTCCTTTATGGAGAAGTGTCTAGATAACCAAGTCTTTACTGTGGATAGCATTCCTACGTCATTCCCAATGATGAGGATGTCATCCACATATAACACCAAAAAGGTGATAGCGCTCCCACTTACCTTTCTGTATACACAAGGCTCATCTTCGTTCTTAACGAAGTCATAAGATCTGATTGCCTCATCAAATCTTATGTTCCAACTTCGGGAAGCTTGCTTTAGTCCATAAATGGATCTAAGCAACCTACACACCTTATCTGGGCAGTTCTTGGACACGAATCCCTCAGGTTGCATCATATACACCTCCTCCTCCAGGTTCCCGTTGAGGAATGCGGTTTTCACATCCATCTGCCAGATCTCATAATCATAGTGTGCTGCAATAGCCAATAGAATTCTGATGGATTTTAGCATTGCTACGGGTGAGAAAGTTTCGTCGTAGTCAACACCTTGCCTTTGACGATACCCCTTAGCCACTAGCCTTGCTTTATAGGTCTCTACCTTTCCATCTACTCCGATCTTTTTCTTAAAGATCCACTTGCAACCGATGGGTACAATACCTTCGGGTGCATCAACTAGGTTCCAAACCTTATTGGAGTACATAGAATCCATCTCAGAATTCATGGCTTCTTTCCACTTCCCGGAGTCTATACTCATAATAGCCTCCTCGTAGGTCTGAGGATCAATATCCTCTACATCCTCTGCTCTAATATGTCCCACATATCTCTCAGGAGGATGGGATACTCTATCAGACCTGCGTAAAGTTGAAACTTGTGTATTAGATACCTGAACAGACTCGGGCTGTAGAGTGGTGCTTGAGCTTGGTTCCCTAACTTCGCTCAACTCTATCATTCTCCCACTGTCTCCGCCAAGAATGTGTTCCTTCTCAAGGAACACTGCTCTCTTAGCTACAAAGACCTTTTGGTCCTCGAGATGATAGAAATAATACCCACAAGTTTCCTTGGGGTATCCCACAAATTTGCATCGCTCTGTCCTTGATTCTAACTTATCGGGGTTGTGTCTTTTAACATGGGCAGAACAGCCCCAAATCTTAACAACCTTAAGATCAGGCTTCTTCCCTTTCCATATCTCATATGGTGTAGACACTACCGATTTAGTTGGAACTCTGTTTAGAAGGTAAGCTGCGGTTTCTAGGGCATATCCCCAGAATGAGATGGGTAGGTCAGCGAAACTCATCATGGACCGTACCATATCTAATAATGTACGATTTCTCCTTTCAGAGACACCATTGAGCTGAGGTGTATAAGGAGGTGTCCATTGGGATAATATCCCATGGTCCTTGAGGAAGTGAGTAAACTCTGTACTTAAGTACTCACCTCCTCGATCTGATCGAAGAGTTTTGATACTCTTTCCAGTCTGGTTCTCCACCTCATTCTTATACTCTCTGAATTTCTCAAAGGCCTCGGACTTGTACTTCATTAAGTACACATATCCATACCTTGAGAAATCATCAGTAAATGTAATGAAGTAGGAGTAACCTCCAATGGCATGAGTTGACATGGGTCCACATACATCACTATGTATGAGTTCCAACAACTCAGTGGCTCTCTCTCCAGTTCCACTAAATGGAGAGTTGGTCAGTTTTCCACGAATGCAAGGCTCACAAGTTGCATATGACACATAGTCGAATGGATCTAGATATCCATCATTTAGCAACTTTTGAATCCTTCTTCCATGGATGTGACCTAGCCTACAATGCCACAGGTATGCACTGTTCAACTCATCTCGTTTCCTTTTGGACACATTTACATTCATGATATGTGGAGTGGTGTCTAACATAAATAAACCATTATGCAATGTTCCTTTCGTGATGATCTTATCATCTAATAATATCGAACAACCATTGTTCTCAAAAACAAATTTATATCCACTAACTGTTAAACATGAAATGGAAATAATGTTTTTGATAATAGAAGGAACAAAATAACATGCATCTAATGCAATAAAAGCTCCACTAGGCAGATGTAGAGCGACCTCGCCAACAGCTAATACAGCAACTTTTGCTCCATTACCCATCTTTAGGTCCATCTCGCCTCTCTCTAGTCTCCTAGGCCTTGCCAGAACCTGCAACGAATTGCATATATGATAAGCACTACCGGTATCTAATACCCATGTGTTATCATAAGAGTCTGACAAATGGAGACTGATCATGAATGTACCTGAAGCTTCATCAAGCTTTTGTTTCGCCCTTTCTGCAAGGTACTCTTTGCAGTTTCTCTTCCAGTGCCCATCTTTACCACAGTGGAAGCACTGGCCTTTGTCCTTTGTTGGGTCTTTCTTAGCAACCTTTGCTTTACCTTGTTTGCCCTTGCCCTTTCCCTTCTTAAGGGACCTTTCTGCTTTCCTTTTCTTTCTGGTCTCACCAGTGTAGAGAACTGGCTTCTCTTTCTTAATAGTACTCTCTGCCTCCCTCAACATATTGAGGAGCTCTGGGAGAGTCACCTCAAGCTTGTTCATATTAAAATTCATTATAAACTGTGAAAAGGAATCTGGTAGGGACTGAAGCACAATGTCCACACACAAGTTATCCTCTAGGACCATTCCTAGACCTGTGAGTTTCTCTATCCACTCAATCATCTTTAGGACATGGTTCTGAACCGGTGTCCCCTCAGTCATCCTAGCGCGGAAAAGGCTCTTGGATATCTCATATCGTTGAGTCCTTCCCTGTTCCTCAAACAATTTACGGACATGTAGGAGAATGGATCTGGCATCCATCTTTTCATGTTGTCTCTGTAACTCTGGAGTCATAGAGCCCAACATATAGCACTGAGCAAGAGTGGAGTCATCAATGTACTTCACGTAGCGAGCGATCTCATCCTCGCTTGCCCCTTCTTCGGGCGTAGGCATCACTTTATCAAGGACGTACACGATTTTCTCCGCTGTGAGAACAATTCTCAAGTTACGGAGCCAATCCGTATAATTTGGACCAATGAGGCGGTTGACATCAAGTATGCCACGTAAGGGATTTGAAAGCGACATTTTCTGAAAATAAAGATGTAGCAAAAATGAATAACATGCAGATTTTGCAAGAAATAAACTATCAAGATATGGACTTCTATCTTAATATGCTCCCACTATTTTACTAACGAGTCACGCGACACCCTCAGCACGTGAAACGGAAGTCTCCGGCAGACTTCTAGTGGGGATCAGGATCCAATCAGCGTCTTAGTGTAACCTCGAGGGACTCGACCAATCACACTAAGCCTAAAAGGTAGACAACTCTTGCCGATCACAACTCCTTGTGATTCCCGTCCTATTCGGCCTCCGAATCACCATGGCCTCGAGGGACTCGACCAACCATGATGCTCGGTTAAGTCAACACCTTCGTTACAAGATGAGTCTGATTTGATGATATACCCTCGAGGGACTCGACCAAGCATATCATGCCCTCAGGTCACCGGTGACATCTCTATGTCGTAAGCAAGATAGCGAATCGCGATATAGGTGAGTCTCGAGGGACTCGACCAACTCAACCTACACCGGGATTCGGTTCCTACTCATAACGATGGAAGGCCACGTGGGTCAATCTAATTGCCTCACGTTTACCGACTTAATATTATCGAGAGATGTTTCTATGATTAGGTCTCCTAATATGACATGTCACACATATGCATATTTAATATATATCTACATCGCATGCAAATATATATACATATCTAGTATGTGTATAAGCAATCACACCAGATGATCATGGACCACAACCTAATATGATTAGGCCCGAGCCAGTAGGCCTAATCACTCACATCAAGATCTATGTGTGCAACGGTGCATCTCCATGCCTTGTGATCGTCCATCTCGTCCTCGTCGGTTCTGTCGACATCTTGATGCATCTCCATGCATCACAATCGTCCGTCTCGTAGGTCCTGCTATGGCATCCACGCTCCCGCTGCGCCTCCTCATGTGATTACAACTTAATCATAGGCACGCAGGCCCGACAATAAACGAGAAATATAATGGAGGTTCGCAGACCTCAATAATAATAATCACAAGTACACACATCACACGGTCCATGATCATCCGTCCACACATCATACATCACATGTATAAATAATCATCATCATGTAGGACTACTAGATAATAATAAAAATAATAATCAACTAAACCTTTTAATTAATTAATATTTTCTGAAATCAGGGATATATAGGGAATTTCTCAATTCCTAAGGGTATTTTCGTAATTTGGATAAAAGACAGAAACTGGAATTTCTCAAATTCCGAGGGGCAAAATTGTCTTTTGCCCAGAAAACCCTAATACCCTTTGCCCTTTTTGCTGCTGCCGCCGCCGCCACCCTGCCGGCGGCGGCCTGTGCGGCGGGGCGAGGGCACTGCCCTCGCCTGCAGGCGGCACGCCCGCTGGCGGCGATGCCGCTACGGGTGGGTGCCCCCTTCGGGCGCCGCTGCCTCCGCAGACGGTGCTGTACCGCCGGGCGGCCGCCCCTGTGGGGGGGGTTTCGCCCGCGGGAGCAGCGGCGGCAGGCGCCGCTTCCTTTCAGCGGCAGGCGCCGCTTCCCTGCGGCGCCTCTGCCCGTGGGTTGCCAGCCCCGCCAACAGCAAGCTTGCTGCAAGCAGACCGCCGGCCGGCTGCTGCAGGCACAGCGCTTGCGCATGCGCCGGCGCTGTGCTGCCTGGCTGCGGCTGCAGCTGCGGCTGCCGCTGCAGATGGCTGCAGGTATGCAGATCGAGGGCAGCAACTGTTGCTGCCCTTCCTCGCTTTTGCGTCAACGATTTTGACGTCAATATTCTTCCTAAACACAACACACGCAGTTCAAAACCAATCATTCGCACGAACAACCTGGCTCTGATACCACTATTGGGAAATCATAGGGGGGGCGACATCATATGCGCAGCGGAAGAACAAGAAAACAAAAATCCCCGATTCCCAAAAGGATGTTCATCGTCGTGCGAAGATTGGTGCGCAAAATCCGCAAAAAACACAAAACTGCGTATAGAGATTGTGTTACCTAGGGAGATCGTATATCCCTGTTTCCTTGCAGATCCTTAGGAGAGGGTGAAGGAGGTCAAGCGTCCTCCTCTCTAGCGGTGATCCACACAGCAGGGTTACGACGACGCTCCTCAAAACTCCAGGCCTACTCTGAGGTGGAGAGGGAGAGGAGAATAGGAAGGGCAAGCAAAGACTCTAGCCTATGAGGCTGTGAATCCCTCCTATTTATAGAGATCCCGTGTCAAAACCCTAATGGGTCCTTCCCTAGTGGGTATTGGATCTGCATCCAATAAGACAAGGGCTCCGTCGGATATCTCATATCCGAACCTCTACTCATCGCAATGCCTACCATATGTGTGTGACCCTCTAGGCCCAATATCGAGCTGGCCGTGAGTCATACCTGTCAGAACTCCTTCTGACTGAGTGAATTATTATCTCTGTAATAATGCACTCGACTCAACGACTACGGAAGTACTAGGCCACTACGCCGTAGTCCCCAGACGATACAGGGGAATCCAATCCATTGGACCTATCTGTCCTCAGTTACCATGTACCTATAGTCCCTCATCCATCTAATATCCCAGAGACCGTATATCGAGCATGGTGCTGTCAGACCCATACGGTTTCTACTCGAGTCTCGCTCTAATCGGATTCTCCCGGAGAACTCTTTCTCTCTCAACCCGAATGACCCTGGCCAGGGATTTGTCTGAGCAAGAACACATAGGATATTCCTCTCATGACGTCGAGAGTGGATGATCCTCTGTCGACACTCAATAGCCCTCGTAAGGTCGACTACCACTCCCAATGACCAGCTGTACTAGATCTGAGAACAGTCAAACCTATAAGTCTGGTATCAAAGAGTGGAGCACTTATACAGGACATCCTTGGTGTCTCAAGTCTAAGGACCAGATACACCACTAGGACTACGGAATCGCTGTCTGACAATAAGGCATCATCAACCATCCAGCATTCCGTAAGCGGATCAATCAGTGAACTCATTCTCCAATGAGCACCTGTACTGTATCCCTAGTGTCCCTACACGAGCAGCTATGAGACCAGCTGCATCCATCATATGGACGGGTATACAGCACACCAGTCTATCCGGTTATCACGATGTCCCTCTCGAGTAACCTATGACCGGGATTATTTAGGATATGTGTTTAAAGGTGAATCGATCTCATTATCGTGATCTCATCACGATCCGATTCCCATTGCACAAATCCAAGGACATCACAATATATATATGCATTTATGCAATAGTTATAAAGTGATATACGCCAAAATATAATAAGCAAAAAGATTATGTATCAAGTCACACGTGCCATCACTCACGTGATTGGCTTGCTGGGCACCTATGACTAGCAGTAAGGTAGTATGCATTTAGGAATATCTTGTAAATATTCTTAATCTTATCTCTTATTTAATACTACTTTAATTTTTTTGATTGAAAGTATTCTCTTTAACTACATCATAGTATTATGTTTTTATTTCCTTGCTCCTCCGTCCCTAACATATATGGTATTTGAGTTATGTTTCAATCTGAATTTGGCATTATGACTTTTAAAAATAATTTATATCCTTTCATAAGATTACTTAGATTGATGATTCATTGATAGAGAAACTATAATCTCTCAAATGCGTCTTCTATGACATGCATCATTAAGTCCATAGTAGTCCTATCTATTTATATGCGAAAGCATAGAATCTATGATAAATTATTAAGAGAATTCCTCCCATCAAAGGCATCCCGTAAATAAATCTAATATAATATAAATTTATTTTCTATTAATCATTATTGATCATCAAAATCTAATTGATTTTATTATATATCTTATCTAATTATAAAGGGTCATATAATCTAACAAATTCATCTCGAGAACGAAGTTAAGGGTTGTTGTAACCCAACACCACAATAACCAAAGAGAGTGGCTTTTGAATTCATTATTGGCCCGATAGACGATTGTTAGAACCATTGCAGATTCTAACCTTAGGGTTGATCTTTTTAGGGGATCGGCCTCCTTGAAACTCTATAGGAGTTCCTCCCTCCAAGTTGCTACTCAAATGCCGCAGAAAAGATTCATATATTGCTCAACAAAAGAGGATGAATACATGACTATTTATAGAGCTTCTAAACCCTAACTCCTAATAGGACTTCTACTCAAGACTTCTACTTCTAACTAACTCCTAATATGACTCCTACTCAAGACTCCTATTCCTTTGCAACTCCTAATTCTTCTTTAAGAAACAACCTCCTAACCCTAGTCGGCCTCTTCGTCTCTTTAATAGGGGTCAGGTTAAGTAGGTTTTACATGAATTCTCCTCTCTATTAGGACTCTCCTAGCTAGAGTCTTAACAATGATAAAGGAGGTAGTGTGTGTAAGGCTTCCAATCCGATAGAAATTTAGGAATAGTATAATGTCATTTCTTATAAGAATAAGTGATCAAAGCTAGAATAAATAAATTCCATAATTGTTATATAATCTAATTCATAATAAATCAGCGCATACAACATTCAATAGATTTAAGAACTTTAAAAGAATTCACAATATTTCAATCCAAATAATCCCTTTATCTAGAGAGGCCAACTGCCCACCCTCCTATAAGTGGATGGGTCCAACTAGGCCCAAACCCAATGGTACTATTGACACCTATTCAATAACCCCAAGCTCTCCCTTTAAGGATGTTGAATCTCGAAAACCAAATGATAGTGTTTATGATCTGATCTGCATTTTGAGTGACGTTGGAAGCTTCGATCAGGAAGAGACAATTAAAGCAAAAAGAATCATATTGAGTCAGAATAGAACATGTTAGAAGATTGGATGTTGAGCCGGAGGATCGGTCGATGTATCAGCAAAAGGCTTCGGACCTTGGGTTCGAGCATTGGGCCAAGAAGAGCGAAAATTACATCAAGAAAATCGGAGTTACGGAGGTCAACTGGTCGATTGGGCAATAGGTCGTAAGAGATGATGATGCGCCGAAGAATCGGATAAGGCGTCGATGAACCAATGACATGTCGGATAACATTTGGTTTAGCTTTGTAATAATTATGTAGATCGAAGTAGGTTTTATGTGTAATTGAGTTAGAATTAGGCCAAGTCAATTAGGGGCCAATTGGATCAAGTTTGAGTTGTGTTGGGCCATATAAAAGGCCCAAACAATGACCCAACAGGTGGAATCGTCGATGGCACAATAGTCGAGACTGTGTGTGTCAGGTGGTGGTACCTCCAGACTAGGCAATGTTATCGCCCAATGATAGGGTGTCAAGCGGTGGTACTGCATAGTATTAGTGCTGTCAGCAATAATACCACCCAGCACTGGCGATGGTACCGCCAGTACCCAAAAGACCCCAGAAAAGACTAGTTTTGGCTCCAAATTTGAATCCATTTGGAGCCTATAAATACCCCTCTCATCCCTGGTTAACAAATACAAGTACAGAGAACTTAAAAGTGGGAAAACGTTGTAGCAATCACTTTGAGAAATCTCCTCCTCTAGTTCTAAAGTTAAGAATTCGATTTTGGGAGGAGTAAGTGCTCGTAAAAGGTTATCTCCTAAACCTTTGAAAAGGAGAAGAGAGGTGTAAAAGGGTAGTTGATTTTCATGCTTGAAAGAAGATTAGTAATGAAAGCTAATGGCTACTTTTGTAGTTTTCCCGATTCCACCCATTCCAACAATCCCAAAAACACGACACTTTTGTTCGGTGTTCTCCAACATGCGATTGATTAGATCGTCGGCAGCTTCTTCGATTTGTTCCCCCACAATGTCCTCCTCAACTTCCAAGGGAGACGTCTCACGTGGTGGAGGTGGTTTTTTAGGGTGGAGTTGTTGGCTTGCGGGCTGTAGATTTCGAAGGATGGAGTTATCTGCCGCTATTCGTTTCAGCCTATCATTGATTTCTTCGATTTGGCCTGCGATCTTATGGCGGTATTTGGTACACCGAAAGCAGGAAGAGACGAAGCTTAAAGGAAGGCTTACCGCCCCTGAGGCTGATGTCGACGCCCGAACCTCCAAGAGGTTTCCCCCTTCCATCACGCACAGATCGATGACGTCGTCGGCGTCGTACATGACTTCCTTCAGCTTCCTCACCCAGATCTCCATGCCGGGATCCCCGCTGCGGCTCTTCTGCTCGGCATGCTGGAGGAAACATTTGATCGTCTCCAGCGTCTCCTGCAACGCCTTGATCTTCTTCTTCACGCCCAGCACTTTGCATATCTCTCCCTCTACGAAAGCTGCCACATCGTTGACGTATCTCGAAACGAAAGTATCCAGAACCATTGCCATCTCTCGAGGACGATCAGGGAAAAGGCCTCGGCACTCTCGGGAAGAAGACTCGATGCCCCAAGTGGTGGTTCCTCGAGCACACTTACGTATGATATTTAATGCCTACACCGATTGAATTTTCATCAAAAGAATAACCTAACCTGGAAATGCTTGCTCCCAGTCATTGTCGAGAAAGTCAAGTATTTTTCGAGTCTTATTTAATTAATTCTTAGGAATTATAGTATAAAAGAATCATTGATAAATTAAGATTTATTTATTCTATCAAAATCTTATGATCTCTTGATTAATATTCTATCAAAATCTTATTATCAAATTCTTTGCTTCGATCTTACCATTTCCATCTCATCTTTTCAATCCTTAAATTAATATAAATAATTTAACTATATATAATTTATACAAGGTATGTTTGATTTAAATCAAACTAATTAAAAGGATCATAAACATAACTACTAAGAATTTTATAAAATAAGTATTTAGAATAAATGATAAAAAATCTAAAAAAATTAATTTTATGATAATTACTAATAATATTTATACATTATTATAGTTTATAACTATCGTACTGAAATATTTTTAAAGAGCAATTTAAATTTGTTGACAAGTCACCGACTGACATATTAATGAAAGAATTAATTAAAATTTAGTGTGAAAGTATTTAAGGAATTCAAACAAAACTATAACCTCAAGAACATTGTATGTTGGGTATGAATATAGTTGAGTTCTTTTTTATATAATTTATTTTAATTTTATTTCTTCTATTTAAAATTTACTATAATAAAATTAAGGATAAGTAAAACTTAAATGAGTTAACTAGTATATGTGTTTAGAAAAAATTAAAATTAAAGTAAGAAAAACTCATAATATTGAGTACAACTCAAGGATTGAATAACAATAAAAGAAAGTTAAAAGCATAAATCATTTGAGTTTAATTAGAAAATAATAACTTAATTAGAGTAAAATTTTTTGAATTTAATATTAAAAAAATATAGATTTATACTCCTTTATCATTTTATATTCGAGAGATTTTTTGATGAAGATGAATAATAAAAATATTATTAATAAATAATAAAAATCATATATATATATGTGTGTGTATATATCAAATCATGTATATATTCTATCAATTTTTTGATTTATTATTTAATTATCAATTATTAGAATTTTCTTCTTCCCCAACAAACTTGGATTTCACTAAATATAATAAATTGATTTCTTAGTGAGACATACATAAATTCTTATTGAAAATTGATAGAAATAATTGAAAATTAGGAGGGACATAAATATATGTCTTATTGAAAATTGTAATGACAAAACATGTCATCAGGATAAAATATATAAAAAAAAACCCTTAAGAAAAAGGTAGAATCAAATTATTGAAACCAAACAACAAACATGTGGAACACATTACTTTCGTAGGATTCACATGAGATCAACCACACGTTTGGTGTCTCTCTAGTTAAGGCCAAGCCGCCATGAGAAATCCAGCATTATTGCACGTAACTGTTAGCTAAAGGAAACGTAGATGTAAAGTTAAAATAGCACACATCTAAATGACATTGACTCGTCATTCGTTAGATTACTATTCGACATAACATCCCACCAACCTGACAATCCATTCTGTGATATCCAATGAGCATTTAAATGACTCGGTCTTCGCTTTACTTCTGTTCGACATGACATTCCACCGAACCTAATAATCAATTCTGTAACATCTAACGAGCATCTAAACGACATTGACTCGTCCTTGCTTGACTACTGTTCGACATGATATCCCACAAACTATGATAATCTACTCCATAATATCTAATGAGCATCTAAATGGCATTGACTGGTTCTTCGCTTAACCACTGTTCGACATGACATCCTAACAAACCTAATAATTCATTTCGTAATATCTAATAAGTGATTGTGTGATCTGTTAGCATATGACGATTACCTGAGAGATAATTTAAATATTAAAGACTTTTTAAATTTATATACTTGGAGTTCCACATTGACTAATATGGCATTAAAATCTCTCTGGCTCTCAAAGACCCTATCAATTTATCAGATATCAGTGAGTTATTATCTAATATTTAGAGAGTAACTTTTTATCTTTAAAAATTTTTATATTAAATTGTGATCAAAATAGTTTAAAAACATGTCATGGAATCCAATTTGGTTTTGGATTAGACGAGTGATTTAGAGCTACGTGGCGTAATTATAAAGGTCGTGCGACATCTATTCTAGAATGTGGTCCATATTTGTCATGCGACAACTATAAATGTCCACCTCTATTTTTTTTCTCTTTTTCTTTACATCCTCTAATTGATTAATTCATATTTATAATATTATTAACTTATCTTGATCTATTTTCGTCCCATTACGAGCCTCATCACTTCGATCATGTCACTTTCATCTCATTACTTCAACCCTACTAATTACTTTTGACATCTATCATGATCTCCTTCGTTACTTTTGACATCTACTATTTTGACTTTGCCATTGTCCACAATCTCAAATCTTTTAGAATATATGATCTTATCTAATTAAATAAGATATATTATAAATATGATTGAATTTTAATTATAGTAATCGGTCAGTAAAAATGAAGTCTAATTATGATAAAATTTCTTAGGAGATACCTTTGATGGGAGGGACCATTAATTACTTATCATATATCCTTTACTCTTAGGAACTCAATGCGAATATGTGTGACGTAATATTATTGAGAGATTACAGATCTTCTCTCATCTCATTTAGTCACATTAAGTTGTTAAGAGATTATAGATCTTTCTTCATATCTTCTTAGTCCCTAATTTATCGCTCATAGTGATCTTGTGAAGGATAGGAAAAGAGAAGAAGACAAGTCTAGTTTTTCTTGTAGATCAACATCAATATAACCTTTGAATTCGACGACGATGTGCCTATAGAGCAGATAAAGACTTTTGGAGTAGCATCGAAAAATTTGTATATTATATATGATCTATTATTATTTGATTTCGATTTTTGACATTAAAATTTTTCATATAATAACATAATTATAAATTTTATATTTACAATCCTCTCTCGTATCTATCTCGCGAAAATAGGATAGCTCTAAGGCCATCCGTAGTGCCTTCTAAAGAGGTGGCGATGATTAAAAGCACCACTATTACAATGAAAGATGATGAAGATGGTGTTTGCTATTACCAGAGATCTTTTTATGATATTAGAGAAAAATAAAATGTTAAATGAATGAGAACGTCCCAAAAAGCTAAAAAGAGAAACTTTTTCAAAAAATATCCCCAATTTATTTTTAAAATCAGATAGCACGATGAAAAAAAAAAAAGAAACTAAACTACCACCTTTTTATTGAGTTAATATTCACAATCACAATAAAAATGTTTTGTAGCAACACCGATCCATTTTTTCTCAAAAGATTGTTTTGTCCTTCTCAAAAACCAAAACAAAACAAAACAAAGCAGTGTCTTCAACTCTAGTGTGAAAAGTTGATAAAATTAAACCATCTAAGATAGGGATTTAGATACAAACCATTGAAAAAGTTGGAATCAAATTATTGAATACAAACACATCTTCGTCTTTAGGCCCACATGAGATGATGTGAATGTGGGAGCTTCTATATGCAAATAATTCAACATTGTTGTTGATAGCTTTAGCTATGAGAAACGTACTGTTACAAGTCGAATAGCATCTATCTAATTGACCCTCACAAGCATCTATCTCATCACATGACGTAGTCTCGGAAACAAAACTTCCAGAACTCATTGGGTGAGTTTGAAAAATCTTTTAGGGAGTCGATTCAAAGAATATGTGAAACAACTTTGTATAACCAGTAACTCAGCACGGAGGACGGAGGAATCACCAAGACAAAATATTAGAAATAGCAAAAGAAAGTTAACATCCTGCCAATGAATCCACAGAATGTGAGAGACGATAACAAAACTGTATAGTTGAAATATAGTATGGCATGTTTAAGTTTATTGAGCATAGGTTATCCATAAGCACTACGCCCCCGCAATCAACAGTTTTAAATAGGATGATTTTTTAAAGAAAATATTTATATAATTATATTTTCATAATCAGTATTTCTTTTTTTTTTTCCCATAGTTACGGGAATCACTCCTCAAAAAATTTCTTCTTATTGTAGTATTTTTAGCCTATTATAATATTTTTAGTCTATTAAAATATATTGGTCATCACAATAAAAATACTATAAATCCTATTTTAAAATATAAAAAATAAGTCAAATAAAATCAAAACACATTAGATATCATTTGATATATTATACTATGATTCAAATAGGTATTTATGATAGTTAGGAACAACATAACCCAAATAGAAATAAAAAATTAACTTATTATAAAATTTTGATAAGTATAGTAAAAACACTATTAAATCTTCTTAAAAATACTATAAAATCTACTCCTAATCTCAACCAAATCAATTGTAAGCCTAAAAATATGATACCATAACAGTTTATGAGTGATGACAATTAAAGATAAACAATATAATAGGTCTAATTACATATTACCGCTTATAATTAGACCTCTTTACTATATCGGTCCCTAGACTTAAAAGATTTATATTGAAATTCCTATATTATGAAAGTAAAATATATACCTCTATCGTTATCGGTTTTTCCTCTTATGTTTTCGATGGTAGCGGACATCAATGTCGCTCGGGCCACGAATGACTATTATGGATGAAGATGAAGAGCGATGATGAGAGATGAGATAAAGGGAGAGGAGAAAGAAGATGATGCAGATGTCCATGCTCTACATCTGTCACTCAACAATTATGTCGGTATTTACGTCGTCCTCTTCCTCTTCTCCCTTTGCCTTACCTTGTCGTTACTCTCTCTCGTTATCCACAATAATCACTTATGCCTAACGGTGCTGTTGTCCATCACCACAAAAAAAACATAACTAAAATATCAAATTTATCTTTTTGCTTATTATTTTCATACTTTTATCAGTAAAATCCTATTATAAACAATTACAATAACATATTTTTAATTAATAGTTCTCGTTTCCACCTTCCACGTCTTCTCTTCCTCATCATCCAAATTATTAAGATGGAGGGGGATAATCATGCCATGTTATTATACTTAAATAGATATTATAATAGATCTAACATCATGTTATTAGAACATGCTATTTCAATAGATCTAACTGGTATATCATCATGTTATAATTTTATCTGAGAATGAAGGACAATCCTAGTAATAAATAATATTTTATCATGTAAAAGTCAACTGTCAACCACAGTGATATAATATGATGTTTCCTGGCAATGTTCGATCACAATAATATAATATTTTGCTTTACCTTATGGATGACAGCCAAAATAATAAATTTTATTAGTCAATAAAATGCATGAAATTTATGCAACATGCATTTTCAGAAAAATACTATACGATTATTTTATTAGTTATATTAATTATACAAAATTTACAATACTTAATACTCAAGTACACACAACTTCATATGCAAATTAATGAAGGGTAATCTTATATAAGTTTATCATAGCATAATATCATCGAAATATTATAAACCAATTAATCATGGCTCTTTTGAATGTGCACTACCTATCTGAGGTAATTAATGATTTGTTTGATTAGGATGCATTACAAACACATATATTCTTTGACCAGAAGGTCATATCCGGTACATCGAACACTTTGCTTGATTAGAATATATAACGCATAAGTAATACTTTGGTTACGATGGTCATACCAGGTGTGTCAGTTGCTTCTTTTGGTTAGGGTATGTTAGTGTAAGCAGATTTGTTGACTATTCTTTCATGCCAACACACTGAAACTAGAAATCTTTTGTTGACTAGATCTACACTCGTTCATCTGGATGAGTGTAGATAAATTTGATGGAGGAGCCTTGCTCCTAAACCCATTTTGTGGACAGGTGTCATATGCCTTGTGACAAAGAGACCATACAAGGATCATTCTAATGCTTCATGTCCCAATACTGGTAAACCATATTCATATGACTTCTTAATTCCCTAATATCGTTCAAAGTAAAAAAAATTTAATTAAGAAATTTAGGCATCAAATATGGTGAACCTTCTATTTTTCACAAATATGATGATCGTCGTATTTTTCAACAAAACGATGTTCATACGAATTTTCTTATACCATAATATTTTGACAAGTAAAAAAAAAAACGATGCTTCACAAATCATGTGAAACTTAAACTTTAGCAAATTTTATGACTATCATTTTTTATTTTGGACAAAACAATGTTCATATTACCTATCTTATACAACAATGTTGTGCTAAATTAAAATTGTTTGATTTTTAAATGATACGTCTAAATTTTTACTAACAGTACAATGACATATATACTTATATTCTCAACGCTCCTCCAAGCAGCCAATGGCTCAACCTAGCAAATGAATGTTGATCAGGGATATATATATATATATATATATATATATATATATATATATATATATATATATATATATATATATATATATATATAATACAAACAACAAATAACTCTTCATCGTAAGACCCACATGAAAGGTAAAACTAAACAACCAACTTTTAATGTAACTTTGAAATATTTGGAATCAAGTTATTCAATATGTCACTTTCATAGTTCCGTAAGATTATGAAATACAAACAACATTGTCTTAAGTCCCACATGAAATATAAAGCTAAACAACCACCTTTTATTGTAACGTTGAAAAACTTGGAATCAAGTTATTGAATGTCTCACTTTCATAGTTTTGTAAGATTATGAATTTGAATCTTAGTTTCATCATTTATTTTTTTTAAAAAAAAATTAAATACAGACAACAAATTAAGTCTTCATCTTAAGCCCCACATGATAGTTGATGTTAGACTTATCCGAACCAATAATCATAGCCATAGATCGATATGGATTGATGGGTCTAATACACTCGTGACATAAAATAATTTAAAAAAAAATTCACAAAGATAAAACTAAACTATCCTTTGATGTAACTTTGAAAAACTTAGAATTAAGTTATTAAATATATCACTTTAATAGTTTACTATAAGATTATGAATTTGATTTCTAGCTTCATCATTTATTTTTTAAAAAATATTAAATATAAATAATAAATAAATTTTTATCTTTAGGCCCACATCATATGATGTGAGTATTAGCTTTTATATGCGAATGATTCGACATGAGCAGATGTTATCGTTCATCCGAATCAATAATTCATAGCCATAGATCGGTATGGATTAATGGGTCCAATACACCCACGTTATTTTCATCATTTATATTTTAAAAAATTATATATATTAAATATAAATAATAAATAAATCTTCGTCTCGAGGCCCACATGAGAGATGATGTGAGTGTCAGCTTCTATAATGAATGATTCAACATGGTTTTATGATAGGTTTGACTCGGAGAAACGAACCACTACAAGTCGAGTAACATCTATCTAAGTAACACTCACTAGCAAGTATCACGGCATCCTTTTGTTGACTATTCTTGCAAAGGCCATCGCATGACCAAGTCTCGGCAACAGAGCTCCCTGAACACGTTGGTTGAGTTTGAAAAATCTACCAGGGAGTCGAGTAACATCTATCTAATTGACACTCACTCGCAACTATCACAGCATCCTTTTGTTGACTATTTTTACACAGGCCATCGCATGACGAAGTCTCCCTGAACAAGCTAGCTGAGTTAGAAAAATCTACCAGGGAGTCGATTCAAAGACTTTGTGAAACAACTATGTATAACCAGCGGCTCAGCGCGGGGGTTGGAGGAATCGCATGACGAAATATTGGAAACAGCTAGCGAAACTTGACATCCTGCCGATGAATCCACAGAATATGGGAGAGGATTACAAGATTGTGCTGCTGAAGGATATAGCATGCGTCTCCTATGGCACTATTAAGTTTATTGAGTGTAGGTTATCGAACATCCATATGAACTATGCCCCCGCAATCAACAGTTATGTTGATTAAAATAAGATTTTTTAAAGAAAATATTCATTTTTTTCTATGATTTCTGTGATTCTGGTTTCGGTTTTCCTTTTTTCCTTCTAATATACCATCATTACCTTTTAGATCACCTTTACACAACTGAGGAGAAGGAAGTGAGACCAAAACCTGCGTGTCAGCCGCTATTAAAAGAAAAATAATAATACCAACCCGATAAATAGAGTGTTGTTACACAATGGACACAAACTCGTACAAGGGGTTCTCATTCTCTCGATCCTGTCAACAAACAGTCGTAAGAGGCGACGATGCAAAAGCTTCTAATAAAAAATATTATTCTGATCAAATATAACAAGGAACAATCTGAACACACATCAAACTGGAGGTCATGCAACATCCAATGTAGCTCCATCTACTGTATACACACGGGCTCTCTCGCACCGTTCTGCTAAAGTCTTAATGCATGAAAATAACTCCAAATATATGACCGGGAGGCTCCACAAAGATGGAAGAACAGAAAGTGAAGAATGCTGTGAAGTTGTAGCCACAATGACCGAGTAGATGTCTTTTGGATTCGTTTTTAGCCTCGAAGAGGATGATGCAGCCGCCTTCACGTTGAAGGAGAACCTAGCTTTGGATTCAGCCCTTTATGACCTGCCAAAGGAAGCATTTGAAGAAGAGAAACATCGAGAACTTTATGTAGTAATAAAACCTAAAAATATAAGCAGCTAAAAGCAACCAACAAGAGAAAAGGGAAGAAAAATGTACTTGCGATGAGGCACGAAAATTTGTCCGTAGATTCTTGTCAATCATCTCCCTGTGCCATCTCCGTATATGGATCAGTGACAACATCTTCATGCTGAGCTAGCCTATGGACAACGCCTTCATACTATTTACATGACCACATCATTTGTTCCAAATTCTTTTGGAAAGATAAATTATTGTGGAGATGCAAATACACAAATAAGTAACGTAGAAGGAAACAAACAAGCATACAGGCTTGATAGTAGGACAACATCATCGAATCCCTGCTCCAAATAGCTTCTTTATTCACAAAAAATCTATAAGTAGAATAACCGGGCAGAGGCCTTTTATTGATCCTGTACGAAAGGAGAAAGTCAACGTACATGAAAACAAATACACATATATGTATATACAGTCATGGGATAGATAGAAAAGAAAATGGAAAATGAACTTACCGGAACGACGAATTCATCATACTTTTGCATCGTACATGCGTGGATGCTTGCTGTATCGAATATAACTTTTCCTGGAATAGGTTTGAATTATGACATCTGGAATCTGTTGAATGATATGCCAATTCTCGTTGCCCTCGAGACAGCTCTTCAGCAGCACGGTGTTGCATTGCAGTTCCAGTTTTCTGAAGCTCCACTGAGCAGAAGGAATGCTTTGGCGCTGCTGAATTAGGGTTGACAGCCACTGCGGAAGTTGCTTCATTTGTCGCGGACATATCAGGACCAGCTGTTGCAACCTGTCGAGATTCTCCACGTACTCCAGATTCGGACAATCTTCCACCTTCAGATACTTCATGGAAAGGTTGGATATTCTATTCAACATCGTGTTATCTTTGACCTCGAGCTTGTAATTCAACCGGAGGTTTGTGATTTCTCTCAAGTCTTGAGTACTATCAAGATACAATTCCTTCAACTTGGTAGCATGGGATAGGCCTTCTGGAAGAGCTCTCAGTTTCGGACACTCTATGATCTTGCATATCTTCAGATTAGGAAAGAGCTTGAGGTGCGGTCCCTGACCATTTTCTTCCATCCTCCATACTGACCATTCTTCCCAGTTGGGCATTTCGTCAAACTCCAAATGTTCAAGTTTTGGAAATGCGGAAGTTCCAGGGAACTTGCGGCCCAGAAACTCAGGCCCAATGGTTTTGATGGCTTCACCGCCGGTGATGTCAAGATGTTTCAGAAGGGGCAACATGCCTAGAGGAGGCAGTTCCGTGCATGATTTGAGGTCCCAAAACCTCAAATATGCCAGATTAGGGAAGGATTTGTCTAGTGAGGTTGACATCAACCAGCATGGGAGTTGCCGACCGGGGAATCGTCGAATGGTAAGATCTTGCAGGCTGGATGGGGGAGAGAGTTCATCGCATACCTTCTCAACTGCTTGGAATTCCTTCTCATTCCATGTCACTTCTTGGCCCTCATCCTTATCTCTGTTATCCTCCTTATTTTCTTCCTCCTCCTCATCATCATCATCTTTCTCACAGTAGCTATCATCTCCATCACCATCACCATCGTCTTCCTCATCATCGTCATCTTCTTTTGGAGGCATCCAACATAAAGTCAGCTCCTTGAGAAGAGTTTTGTCCGCAAGTACCGAGACCCCTGTTACTGCCCTCTCTAGCCCATATATTCTCAGACATCTGAGCTTAGAAAGAGCTTGCAGCTCCTCTAGGTCACATCCCTCCTCATGCAACTCGTTCGTTGGATCATTGTGGCCGATCACAAATCCTTCGAGATGATTAAGATCCATCAGTTTTCCGATTCCCTTGGGTACATGAGTCAGAGGAACATTTTCAATATCAAGACATCGTAGACTGTGCAGTCTGGTGATCGCGTTAGGAAGTCTGTGCAAATGTGCGCAATTATAGAGGTTCAGAGTTTGGAGGTTTGCAAGGCGTCCTATAGATTCTGGTATCTCATAAATATTTGTCTCATCCAAATCTATATACCTCAACTGCAACAGATCTCCGATACAATCTGGAAGTCTCTTAATTGATGTACCAGACAGAACCAACACTCGAAGATGTGATAACTTTCTAAGTACATTATCCTCGATTATCTTGGTTCGAGGGGAATAAATGAGAATTAAGGTTCTTAAACACTTGTCTTCCATAATTTGATCTGGCAGTTCCAATTTATTCCCCATTTTAGACACTGACAACCGACGGATCTTTGCATTGGCTTTTAGATTTAATCTTTGACCATGTCTAATTAGTTTTCCTTCGTCCTTCATTAAATATGCACCCAGAGATCGAAAGTGGTCATGCATAAAGAAGTGTTCCCTGCCTAAGGTACCTGGGTACACTTGTAGAAGATTCCTGCAAACTAATTCATGGTAGTATTCCTCTCCTATATCTTCCAACAGCCTATTTCCTCGTTCTGCGATAAGGCCTTCGGCTACCCATAACCGAATAATTTCCTTGTAATACGAATCACTTTTCTGGGTGAGCAAAGAACAATACAGAAAACATTGTTTCAGATGAGATGGTAAATCCACATAGCTCAAATTCAAAGCCGCTGGTACTTCATCGTCGATCTGGTTCATATTCCACGCATCACTTTCGAGGACTTCTTTCCACTTCCCTATGCTTTTGTCATTAGAAACAAGAAGCCCTGCAATAGCTTTGATAGCAAGGGGAAGGCCATCACATTTTCTAACAATTTCCATGCCTACTTCTTCCAACATACGCTCGTCATCCTCCTCCCCAGCTCGAAATACCAAATTTCGAAGCAACATCCAGCCACTATTGTCATCCATTTTCTCAACCGAGTGGGTATAGCTGGCTCTCATACCATTTAACACAGTTTCATTCCTCGTGGTGACTAAGATCGTGCTGCTACCTACTGCTTTACTTAGTGGTTTCCTGAGGAAATCGTTCCATAAATTTGTACTCCAGACATCATCCAACACGACAAATAAATTTTTGGTGAGGAGAGAGGCAAGTTTGGGTTCCAATTCTGATCTGCTTTGTCCCTCGAACGATTCTGATTTGGCTTCACGTCCTTCAAGTTTGTTAGCTGCGCACCGAATTAACTCTCCGAGTAACTTCGTCTCCGAATAATTCTTAGAGATATACAACCATATCTGAATGGGATAATTGACTCTGATCCTTTCATCATTGTATATTTTACGTGCCAGAGTGGACTTCCCGATTCCGCCCATTCCAACAATCCCAAATATACGACATTTTTGTTTGGTGTCCTCTAGCATGGCAGTGATTAGAGTATCGGCATCTACTTCGATTTGTCCCCCTACGTTGTCCTCCTCGACTTCCAAGGGAGACGTCTCAAGTACAGTTGGTTTTTCGGGTTGGGGTTGGTGACTACCAGAAGACTGTAGATTACTAAGGATGGAGGTATCCTCAGCTATTTGTTTCAGTCTTCCATTAATGGCTTCGATTTCACCCGCAATCTCATGGCGGTATTTGGTACACCGAAAGCAAGAAGAAACAAAGCTGAAAAGGAAGCTTACCCCTGAAGCTGATGCTGATCCCCGAGCCTCCAACAGTTTGCCACCTTCCATCATGCACAGATCGATGATGTCGTCGGCATCGTACATGATGGCTTTCAGCCTCATCACCCAGTCCTCGATGCCGCGATCCCCACGGCTTTTCCGCTCTGCACTTTCGAGGTAACATTTGATCGTCTCCAGCTTCTCCTGCAGCGTCTTGATCTCCTTCTTAACGCCCAGCACTTTGCATATCTCTCCCTCAAGAAAGAGTGTCACTTCTCCAATGTATCTTGAAACAAATGAATCCAGGACCATTGCCATCTCTCAACCAAGTGAAATGTCTCCCCACACTCTCGGAAACAAGACTTGGATGTTTTGCACGGGGAAGTGGTAGTTCCTTGTGTATATATAAAGAGTATACAACACCATTAGCATGCATCCGTTCATTCATAATAAATGGCAACTAGCTGGCTGAGGTGATGACTCACCCGATTCGACAATTCATGGCGTCATTGATGAGCGCGATGTGAAAGAAAGTTTATATAAAAATAATATACTATGAAAAGCTTGCTCCGAGCCCTGATCAAGATAGGATTTTTGGATATTCATAAACTTAATCTTGATTTCTTAGGGAGATTAGGATATAAATAATAGAAATAATTAATCAGTTTTTGTTCAAGAATAATCGACTTTCACTAACAGGGAATCATAATTATATTTTATTTGGTTTTAGAGTCATTCAAAAATTAACTTTTTGGTAATTTAAATATCACAACTGACATTATGAAAAGATTGTTTTATCCTTCAAAAAGAAAATAAACAAAACAGTGTCTTCAACTCCAGCATGAAAAGCTGATAAAATTAAACCATCTAAGATAGGGATTTAGATACAAACCATTAAAAAAGTTGGAATCAAATTATTGAATACAAACACGTCTTCGTCTTTAGGCCCACATGAGATGACGTGAGTGTGAGAGCTTCAATATGCAAATAATTCAACATGGTTGCTGACAGCTTTAGCTACAAGAATCGTACTTATGTGCGTTGCTTAATCCCAGAGTACTTTCACTTTGCGTGCTTGGCTTGACATGTCTATGAGACAGAGATCACTGGTGAAGCGGGGCTCGTGTTAGAGTCTCTTTGAGTGCAAATGTCATCATCTAGGTTCTGTTCTTTTCTTCATGGCTTACTTCGCACAGTCCGTAACTCAATCTCAATCGCTGCATTTCAAAGTAGAAAGTAACGTTGAAAGAAGGGCATTTTGTTCTAAGGAAGGGCAGAAGCGATGGGAGAGCACTCTCAATTCTATTCTTTATAAAAGCATTGTTTTTAAGTGAGTTTTAAGCAAAGCAGTGATGAGGTTACTTTCATTATGGATGTGATGTGGATGGCTTAATTCTATTCTTAAGTGAGTCAGAGGAGTAAGGAATTAATTCCTAAGTGAGTCAGAGGAGTAAGGAAGCAATGCTGTGTTAGACTGAGCCAAATAGTTGTTGTGTATGATGAAATTCAATGATAACTTTCAATTTTAGGGGCTAGTGCAGTCTTAGGTTATTTGGAGTTTCAAAGCCCGATTAATATATACTCGCTCAATGAAGTCCAATGAGAACCCATAATCTATTATTTTCTTTTTTGCAGATGGATGAAATAGTTGTTGGAATTAAACTTGTTCATTTCATCAAAAGAAAAGTTCATTGCATCAAGTCGAAGAATCATTACATCAAGAAGAAAAAATGGATTAAAAGTCTATAGAAGGATAAGTCAAATTGGTTATTGGTTCTTGGGTTTCTTGAAAGAGAATGATTCATTTTGAATATAATTAATATAATATATTTTGGGGACTATATAAACCCCATATGTTGGGTCATGAGTGTAAGAGAGTTTCTGAAATTGTAAAAATATTTTTTTTCTTGAGAGAAATATAGAAGATTAAAGTTTGTCCTACTCTTCTTCTGTTTTGATAACTCCATCACCTCTTCCTATCAAATTCAACATTTGGTATCAGAGCATAGGTTAAGCTATGTTCTCTTCCTCAAGTGCCATCCAACTCCAGATCCCCAGATTGACAAAAGAAAATTATGACATATGATGCATCCAAATGAAGGTTCTTCTAGGCTCCCAAGATGTATGGGAGTTTGTAGAAGATGGATTTGCTGAACCAAGTCTAGCAGAAGGAGCGATGAATGCGGAAGGAAGAAAATAACTCAAAGAAAGAAGGAAGAAGGAGAAAAAAGCTTTGTTAATGATCTACTAAGGACTTGATGATACAATGTTCGAGATTATCGTTCCAACAAATACTTTAAAGGAGGCTTGGGAAATGCTTCAAAAAGCATTCGGTGGTATTGATAAGGTAAAGAAACTACGTCTACAAGTTTTACGAGCCGAGTTTGAGAAATTACAACAAGGTACTTCTGAAACTATTTCTGATTACTTCTCAAAAATCATTTCTATTGTTCATCAAATGAGACGAAATGGTGAACAAGTAAATGATCAGAGAGTAATAGAAAAAATATTGAGATCTCTAGATCCGAAATTTGATTTTATTATTGTTGCGATCAAAGAATCTAAAGATTTGAAAAAAATGTCTTTAGAAGAACTTATGGGTTCCCTTCAAGTTCATGAACAAAGGATTACAAAAAGAGGAGAAGACAAAACTATGGAGCAAGCACTACAAATGAAGCTTACTCTTCAAAATAAACGAGAATCAAATTCTCAAAGAGGAAGAGGACGAGGACAAAGAGGAAGAGGAGGCAGAAATCAGACCAATCAAGAATCTCCAAACAATGAAGGTGGTGGAGAAAATTCTAGCCAAAGAGGTCGAGGACGTGGCCGAGGCTGTGGACGTGGCAGAAACTCTAAAAGGTCTGAAATACAATGTTATATTTGCAAAAGGTATGGACATTATTCTTATGAATGTTATTATAATCCTAACAATCAAGGTGATAAGGCAAATTTTGTTGAGGAAGAAAAGAACATAAATCAAGTTTTATTAATGAGTTATGATAATTTGAAAGAAGATCAATCTATGACATGATATCTAGATACAAGAGCTTCAAATCACATGTGTGTCATCAAAGAGTTATTTTCAGAAATGGATACAAGTTATTCCGGGAACACTACATTTGGCGATTTGTCTCAAAGACCAGTAAGAGGCAAAGGTAAAATTCTCCTTGAACTTAATAATGGCAAGGAAGTATGCATTTCAGATGTTTATTATGTTCCTGATATGAAAAATAATATTTTAAGCTTGGGACAATTACTTGAAAATGGTTATGAAATTGAGATGAAAGATATGGTTCTCTCAATTCGTGATAAAAATAAAACACTGATATCACATGTGAAAATGGCAAAGAATAGAATGTTTCCTCTGCATTTAACTATTTTTGATCAATCAAATTGTTTTAAAGCTAATATTGAGGATATTTCTACACTTTGGCATCTTAGATATGCTCACTTAAATTTTGAGGCTTTGAAACTTCTAGAGAAGTATAATATGGTGACAGGAATGCCAAAAATTGATCGCCCAGCAAAATTATGTGAAGTATGTGTCATTGGTAAGCAAGAAATAAAGCCTTTCAAAGTGAGAAGGGCAAAAAGAGCATGGAATCGACTTGATCTGGTACACTCAGATGTTTGTGGCCCTATCAATCCAGTATCACTTGGAGGAAGCAGGTATTTTCTTACCTTCACTGATGATCATAGTGGAAAAACTTGGGTTTATATGTTAAAAGAAAAGAAAGAAGTTTTAAGCAAATTCAAAGAATTTAAGGATTTGGTTGAAAGACAAAGTTGTTGTAAGATTAAATGTTTAAGAGCAGATAGGAGTGACGAATATATATCAAATGAATTTAAAAGTTTTTGTAGAAGTAATGAAATTCTACATCAATTCACCATGCCATACACACCTCAACAAAATGGTGTCTCAGAAAGAAAAAATAGGACTATCCTTAATATGGTCCGATGTATGTTAAAAGAAAGAAAAATTCCGAAAGAATTTTGGAGTGATGCTGTTGCTTGTGCAGTTTATTTGCTTAATAGGTTTCCGATAAAGCGAATTGGTAATATTACACCAGAAGAAGCATGAAGCTTACAAAACCAAGAGTTGATCATTTGAGGATTTTTGGAAGTGTTGCATTTGCCAAGATACCAGAAGAGAAGAGAACAAAATTGGAGGATAAAAGTCAAAAATGCATTTTGCTAGGTTATCCAGAGAATTCCAGTGGTTACAAACTCTACGATCCTATAACAAATAAAGTTGTGATGTCAAGAGATGTTGAGTTTGATAAACAATAGATTTGGAATTGGAAAAGTGATGAGCAGCATAAGAAATCTATAGCTTCAGAAGAAGATGATACGATACAAGCAAGCACCGAAGTGGCTTTGCCAGAATCATCACCTAGATCAGCTAGGTCACACGATTCAAGAAGTCCAATTATAAGAATGACAAGACTGATTCAGGACCTATATGATGTGACTCGAAGGATTGATACTAACAATGATGAACTTTCTTTATTTTATTTTTTTACAGGATATAATCCATTAACCTTTAAAGAAGCTTATAGAGATGAAAAATGGCGACAAGCTATGAATGAAGAGATTCATGCCATTAACAAAAATAATACATGGGAGCTTACTACACTTCCAGAACACCACCAAGCTATCGGTATTAAGTGGATCTTCAAAACAAAAAGAAATGCAAAAGGAGAGGTGGAGAAATACAAGGCCAGATTAGTTGCAAAGGGATATAAACAACAATATGTGATTGACTATGAAGAAGTATTTACACCAGTTGCTCGATTGGAGACATTAAGATTACTTATCTCTCTAGCAGCTCAAATGAAATGTAAGATTTTACAAATGGATGTCAAATCATTATTTCTTAATGGAGTTCTTGAAGAAGATGTATATATTCAACAACCCCTGGTTTTATTATTCAAGAACAAGAAGACAAAGTATACAAGTTAAAGAGAGCTCTTTATGGGCTTAAACAAGCCCTACGATCATGGAATTCTCGAATAGATACTTATTTTATTCAAAATGATTTTTCTAAATGTCCACATGAACATGCTCTCTATACGAAATCTAACTCTAATGGAGATATCTTGTTTGTATGCTTGTACGTAGATGATTTAATATTTACAGGCAATAGTAGCTCCATGATTAAAGATTTTAAGTACTCTATGAAAAAGGAGTTTGAGATGATCGACTTGGGCTTAATGTCTTATTTCCTTGGTATCGAAGTTATATAAGATAATGGAGGAATTTTTATCTCACAAGAAAATTATGCAAAGGAGGTTTTAAAGAAGTTTTCCATGGAAGATTGTCATCCTACAGATACACCTGTTGAATATGACACCAAGTTGATCAAGGAAGGTGAAGGTAAATACATTAATCCAACTTATTATAAAAGTCTAGTTGGATGTTTAAGGTATTTGACATGCACTCGACTTGATATACTATTTGGAGTTAGTTTAATAAGTAGATTTATGGAAGTTCCAAAGACATCTCATTTAAATGTCGCTAAAAGAATTTTACGATATATCAAAGGAACAATTGAGTATGGAATGTTCTATTCATCATCTAAAAAGTTGGAGCTTATTGGATATAGTGACAGTGATTGGGCCGGAAGCTACGATGATCGAAAGAGTACAACTGGATTTGTATTTTATTTTGGTGAAGCTACATTCACTTAGTCTTCAAAAAAGCAACGAATCGTTGCTCTATCAAGTTGTGAAGCAGAATATATAGCAGCTTCTTCTACTATTTGTCATGCAATATGACTAAGAAGATTACTCAAAGAACTTCATATGCCACAGGAGAAGTCAACCAAGATTTATGTTAATAACAAATCAACTATTGCCTTAGCCAAGAATCCAGTCTATCATGAAAGATCGAAACATATCGATACAAGATTTCATTTCATAAGAGATCATATCAAAAATAAAGAAGTGGAGATACATCATGTCAAGACAAGTGAACAAGTGGCTGATATACTTACAAAACCTCTTAAATTTGAAATATTTCAACAACTTCGGAAAAAACTTGGCATACTGGATGGAACAAGTTTAAGAGGGGAGAATGTTGGAATTAAACTTGTTCAAGTGTCATAAAGAGGTTCATTTCATCAAAAAAAAGATTCATTGCATCAAGTGGAAGAATCATTACATCAAGAATAAAAAATGGATTAAAAGTCTATAGAAGGATAAGCCAAATTGGTTATTGGTTCTTGAAAGGGTTTCTTGAAAGAGAATGATTCATCTTGAATATAATTAATATAATGTATCCTTGGGGACTATATAAACCTCATATGTTGGGTCATGAGTGTAAGAGAGTTTCTGAAATTGTAAAAGTGTTTTTTTTCTTGAGAGAAATATAGAAGATTAAAGTTTGTCCTACTCTTCTTATGTTTTGATAACTCCATCCCCTCTTCCTATCAAATTCAACAATAGTTGCGCTTGTCCCTCACTCAACTCAACGAGAGTAGGTTTTTCATCTATTTTATACATTGTTCTAGGTAGATGAAATGATTTCTTTTGCAGTTGAGGGACAAGTTAGTAGTCTTTCGTTGTTTGCTTACTTTCTTCTTTTCGTCCACAATTGTACACGACAGCTACTCTCCTCCTGTAGGGAAATTTAATAGGAATAAATAGCAAAACTATATAGTGTTAGGAGTTCTTTTACACTGGAACGCTACTCTACTACAGTGACCTACTAGAACCCTACTTTACTACAGCGAGCTACAAGTGAAAAGAACTAGGGAGCAAAGCCAAGTTCAAGGGTTGGGCGCTAAAGCAAACGGTGAGTTGGAGAGTTATGTACCTTACGTTAATAAAGGATAGAGGCAGAATTGAGTTATGAATTGTGCGTTGAACCAGCAATAAATAGTGAGTTGAGAGTAATGGAACAAGCAAGGACGAATGAGCCAGCTGAGTCGTTCTTAAAGTTAAGTCAATAAGGAGTAAAGAGTGATAGAGATGTTATAAGTGAGAGCGATGCTATAAGATAATTATATTTGAAATAAGCCCAAAAGTCAGCATTAGCATCTCGCCCGAACACCCACCATAAGCTAACGGGCATCGACGAAAGAACAAGAAGCAACAGAACAAGAATATGCAACGGGAAGAAAGTCTAGCTAAAGTCTGAAGTCTCGTAGATAGTTGAGGTAGAAAGAAGGGAGTTTCGTCTAGATTCAATGATTTCTTTCAAGTTCGCCCTTAGTTTCAGAGTGGAGTGAGGTGTTGTTACTTTCCTCCATTATATTAGGTTAGGTGCATACTCTTTGATTACTTTACTGGCCTAACTGTGCCTATCTGAGTTAGTAACGCTGCTAGTACTAAGAAAAAAAGCTATGAGTCCGCAGAACAAGCAACTAAAAAAACTGTTAGTACTTAGCTATGAGTCCGCAGAACAAGCAAGGTAGCTAGGCTAGTACCCTAAAAGAAGCAATGAATCCGTAGAACAAGCAAGGGAAATATGCCGACATTCTTTAAGTCTATAAGCAATAGAGAACTGTTCCGACATTCAAAAAAAGCAACATATAACTTCTGTCTATAAGCAAGGGCGATTGGGTGCCTCTGTTCTTTTGCGGACATTCGAACAAGCAAAGGTCTCTCACAAGCAGTAATATGTTTTGGAGCTTAGAGCCTCCGGTCATAAGTGTTTTGCACTCTTTAACTTTATATCATATGCTACTTATTTCTTTCATTCTCAAAGCTACGGGCGCAAAGAGAAAGGTTTAGTTGAGCCCTAAAGACGGGCGGAAAAGAAAAATAATAGGACAAGTGAGGGAACAAGCGAGGAGTTCTTTGCCGTTGTGCTAACGGAGTTGAGTTCTATTGGCCTGAATGCTAACGTGTAATTGGTTTACGGCATAGCATAAGAAGGAGAAATTCAGCAAGCAAAAAGCGATACCTTAAGGAGGTAGGTAGGTTGGTTCAAGTATTTCAGGTTTGCAAATGATTGGCTTAGGGAGTGTGACACCATTTAGTCTGGGAGTCTTCGACCTAAGAATTTGTTAATGGTAAGATTTAAGAATTGATTTATAGATAGTTATTATATTTTATGTAATTATAGTCATATTCTATCTAAGTGGCTCATGATCTAAACGTTATGGGGTTAGTTCCTATGTCTAATTTGATCATTGGTGACATAATGAGAGTAAAGTAGTTATTATCATGTCCTATAAATATGATCATAGTTCATGAAATAGGATAGTGTACATGTAAAAGTATCTTGTAAGTATTTTTAGTCTTATCTCTTATTTAATACTACTTTGAGTTTTTTGATTGAAAGTATTTTCTTTTAATTACATCATAGCATTCTATTTTTATTTTCTTACTCCTTCATCCCCAATATTTATGATATGAGCTAAGTTTCAATCTGAACTGGGAATTATAGTTTTTAATAATAATTTCATGTCTCAACCCATTATTTTTATTTTTTAGGATAAATATTTTAAATTTTGGAATATCAAGATGAAGACTCTATTTAGGTCTTATGATTTTTGGAACTTAATAGAGAATGTATATGCAAATCTAAATAAAGAAACCAGATTGAGGAAGAATAGAAAGGACTCAAAAATATTATTTTTCATTCAACAAATTCTACATGAGACAACCTTCTCAAGAATTACAATAACAATAATCTTAAAGTAAACTTGGTTGATACTTCAAAATAAATTTTAAGGCTCATTGAGAGTGATTACGGTAAAACTTCAAACCCTTCATTGTGAATTTAAAATTTTGTTCAAGAAAAACAATGAATGAGTATAAGATTTTCTTTCTAGAGTGATTGAAATTATTAGTCAAATGAAATCTTATGGTGAATATCTTCATGATCATATAATTGTTGGAAAGGTTCTAAAAAGTTCAACTCTAAAATTTGATCATATTATTGCCACAATTGAAAAGTCAAAAGATTTACCTATATTTTTATTTAATAAATTAATAGGTTGCTTGCAAGCACATGAAGCAATGTTGAATAGGTCACTTGAAAAAAAAAAAAAAAAAGTATTTCAGACTAAAAGATAGTCTTCTACTTCAAAAAAAGAGACAAAAAAATCAACAGGAAGAGGATGTGATAGAGGAAATGGAAGAGAAAGATGACACTTTGATAAGTATGATGAAAAATAAATAAATAAATTATTATAAAAAAATTATAAGAGTGAAATTCAATATCACTATTATAAAATGTTTGGCCATATGAAAAGATAAAAGTAAGGAAACTATGTAGAGGAAAATGAAGAAAATAGTAAGTTATTTATGACTCATTCATAATTTCATGATATCTCAAATAATATTTGGTTTTTGGATAATGGATATTCTAATCATATGTTAAGCATAAGATCAATGTTTAGAAATATTGATGAAACTAAAGTTAGGTTTGGAGATAACATACAAATCTAAGCGGAAGGGAAAGGAATAATGAAGGTAAAAATAAATTAAGGAAAGGTAAAATAACTTGATAATATTTTCTTTATTCCTAATTTATCACATAACTTGTTAAATATTAGATAATTGATAGATGATTGATATTTAGTTATATTTGATGATGGTTCATGCATTATTAAAGATAAAATTTCTAGTTTAATTACAATAAATATTTGCATGACGTCAAATAAGATATTTTCATTTGATGTTTCAAATATTGAAAAGCATGCTTTGTTGCAACTCAAAAGAATGAGTCTAATTTATGGTATTTAAGATATAGACATCTTAATGTTAAGGGTTTAAGGTTATTAAATTAATAAGAAATAATTTTCGTATTGCCCAAAATTTATACACTTGGTTGAAGGATGCATTTATGACACATAAAATAAAAAGTAATTTTCTATTAGAAAAGCATGGAGAGCATCTAATTATCTTGAATTAATTCATAATGACTTATGTGGACGGATACAAAATCATTTGGTAGAAGTTGATATTTTTTATTATTTACTAATGATTACAACTGTATAATTTGGGTATATTTTCTAAAATTGAAATATAAAACATATGATAATTTTTAAAAATTTAATGTACTTGTAGAAAGGCAAAGTGGTAAATACATAAAGACACCTCAGACAGATGAAAGTGATAAATTTTTATCTAATGAGTTTAATTATTTTTGTAAAAAAATAATATTCGTAAAAAGTTGATAGTATCATATATACCGAAGCAAGCTGATATAGCTAAATGTAAGAATTAAACTATTATTTAAATAGTAAAAAGTTTGCTTAATAGAAAGTATCTTCCAAATCAGTTTTGGACAAAAGTAGTTACAATAGTAGTTTATTTATTGAATAGTTCAACAACAAATGTTGTTATGAACCGAACTCTTTCTAAGACTTGGTATGGTATAAAGCCAAGTATAAGCCATCTAAAATTTTTTTATTATATTGCTTATGCATTGGTAAATTTATAAAACCATCTTAAGCTTGATGAAAAGTCTAAAAAATACATCTTAATTGGTTAATTCTTACAATCCAAAGAAGGTAAAACATAAATTCAGATTCGAGCAAAACTAACCACTCTATAGAATCAATTGATGGATCCTGTTCCAATAAGTTCATTGTCAACCTTACCTTGAAATAGTTCAAATTCATCCAAATTCATTAAATGATTCCTCATATGAAATCGCTCTGGAAAATTCAGATCATTAATAGAAATTTATGATTCAATATTTTCTTTATTTATTTCAGATCCTATAAATTTTGAGGAAATAGTTAAAAAAAAGGAATGACGAAAGAGAACGAAGAAGGAAATCAAGTCAATTAAGAAGAATGAAACCTATAAACTAATAGATCTACCAAAAGAAAATAAAGTTATTAAATTAAAATGAGTGTTCAAAACAAAGTATAATACAGATAGAAGTATTCAAAATCATAAGGCTGAGCTTATAGCAAAAAGATATTCGTAGCAACAAAGTATTGATTTTAATGATATTTTTTCTCTAGTTGCTAAATTTGAAACAGTGAGAACTTTCTTAATTTTTACTACTCACTTGAGTTAGATTGTTTATTAATTTGATGTAAAATATATGTTTTTAAATGGAGATTTATAAGAAGAGATTTTTGTTACTCAACCTGAAGATTTTTTAGTTAAAGGACATGAGGAAAATGTGTATAAGCCAAAAAAAAGTTATTTATAAGCTTAAACAAGCTCTAGGGGCAAGGTACAGTAAAATTGATTCTTATATTCATCCAAATAGATTTAAGATGAGTAATAATATACCTACATTTTATCTAAAGAATGAAGGTAAACATAATATACTTATGGTTTGCTTTTATGTTGATAATATTATATATATATATATATATATATATATATATATATATATATATATATATATATATATATATATATATATGTTCATTTAACTCTTTTATGGTAAAATTTAAAAAATAAATGATGAATAAATTTGAAATATCAGATCTAGGTCTAATATACTGTTTTCTTATGTTGGAAGTGAAGCAAGGATTAGATGAAAATTTTAATTTACAAAAAAAGTATGCAACGGATCTACTAAAATATTAACATAATTAATTGTAAAGTTGTAGCAACACCCATAAATGTAAATGAGAATTAAAACTTGAAGATGATGCATATTTAACAAATGTAAGATACTATAGAAGTTTGGTTAGAGGTTTGATTTATCTAACTCATACTCGACTAGATATTACTTTCTTTGTGGATGTAGTATCTAGGTTTATGCATAGCCCAAGCAAATATCATCTTAGAGCTATTAAAAGAATTATGTATTATATTATCGGAACTACAAATTATAACATTTAATATTCTCATAATTTTAAATATAAATTATTTGGTTTCATTGATAGTGATTATGTAAGAGATTTGGATGATGGAAAGAGTACTTTAGAAAATATTTTTAGTCTCAAATTAGGAGCTACATCTTAGAGCTCAAAAAAGTAAGCGACAACTACGTTATTGACATTAGAAGTAGAATATGTAGCTGCAACATCAGTAGCTTGTCAAGCAATATGATTTAAAAGACTTCTTAAAGACTTTCTTTAAGAATAAAAAGAAGCAATAGAAATATTTTATGACAATAAAGTCATATTTACAATAACAAAGAATCCAATCGTCCTTGGATGAACAAAGCATATAGAGATATACTATTATTTCATCCGAGATCTTGTAGTAAGTAGAGCCAAAACAATGAAGTATTGTGACAATGAAGTATTTTGACATTTTATCGCTTTATATCAACTACAATATATATGTTGTGATGTTCTTGGATCTATGCAATGGGAATCGGATCATGATGAGATCATGATAATGAGACCAATTCACCTTTAAATACAGATCCTAAATAATCCTGATCATAAGTTACTCGAGAGGGACATCAAGATAACCGGACAGACTGGTGTACTATATACCCATCCATATGATGAATGTAGTTGGTCTTATAGCTGCTCGTGTGGGGACACTAGGGATACAATACAGGTGCTCATTGGAGAATGAGTTCACTGATTGATCCACTTATGGAATTCTGGATGATTGATGATGCCTTATTGTTAGACAGCGATTCCGTAGTCCCAGTGGTGTATTTGGTCCTTAGACTTGAGACACCAAGGATGTCCTGTATGAGTGCTCCACTCTTTGATACCGGACTTATAGGTTTAGATGTCCCAAATCTAATACAACCGGTCATCGAGAGTGACAGTCAACTTTACGAGGGCTATTAAGTGTCAATAGAGGATCATCCACTCTCTATGTCATAAGAGAAATATCTCATATGTTCTTGCTCAAATAAATCCATGGCCAGGGTTATTCGGATTGAGAGAGAAAGAGTTCTCCGGGAGAATTCGATTAGAGCGAGACTTGAGTAGAAGTCATATGGGTCTGATAGCACCATTCCCGGTATACGGTATCTAGGATATTAAATGGATGAGGAACTATAGGTACACGGTAACTGAGGACAAACAGGTTAAATGGATTGGATTCCCCTGTAGCGTCTGGGGACTATGGCGTAGTAGCCTAGTACGTCCGTAGTCGATGAGCATAGTGAATTATTATGGAGATAATGGGCATAGAGGGTCACACACATATTGTAGGTGTTGCGATAAGTAGATGTTCGGATATAAGATATTAATCGGAGCTCCTATCTTATTGGATATCCAATAAGCCCCGGAATTATTGGATCCTATGGATGAGATCCAATAAGAGCCCATGAGAGATTATTGGATAAAGATCTACTAATCTACGAGACTTGGGTAGTTGGATGGAGATCTAATACCCAATAAGGGAGGATCCATTAGGGTTAAATTGATATGGGACCTCTATAAATAGGAGGAAATCAGTGGTTCATAAGCTAGAGCCTTTGCTTGCTAAAGTAGGTCTGGAGTTTTGAGGAGCATCGTTGTAGCCCTGTTGTGTGGATCACCACTAGAGAGGAGGGTGATTGACCTCCTTCACCCTCTCCTAGAGATCTGCAAGGACACAGGGATATACGATCTTCCTAGGTAACACAATCTATTTTATACTTAGTTTTAAGTTTCACGGATTTTTGCGCATCAATCTTTGCACGATGACGAATAAATCTTTGAGTAATTGAAGATTTTATTTTTCTATTCTTCTATTACGAATGTAATATTGCCCTCAATATTTTCCAATAGTGGTATCAGAACCAGGTTGTTCGTACGAAAATTAGTTTTGAACTACGTGTATTATGTTTTGGAAAAGTTTTCACGTCAAAATTATTGACGCGAAAGCAAGAAAGGACAGCAACAGTTGCTACCTCGATCTGCATGAGTGCTGCCGTTATAGGCAGCACATTGTCGGTGCATGCGTAGGCACTACGCCTACAGCAGCCGGTCGGCGGCCTGCATGCAGCAGGCTTGCGGCTGGGGCACCCGCCAGCGGGGGCGCTCACCTACAGCGGCAGCACCCCCCGCCGTACAAGCGACTGTAGCAAGCAGTAGGAGATGGAGAGGGTAGGGTTTTAGGCAAAAAGATAATTTTGCCCATATAAATTTGAGAAATTTTAATTATGTCCTTTTTTTCCAAATTATGAAAATGTCCCCTCATAATTCAAAAAATTTCCTACATGTCCCTGATTTCAGAAAATATTAATTAATTAAAAATTTTAATTGATTATTATTATTTTATTATCTAGTAGTCCTACATGATGATGATTTATACATGTGATGTATAATGTGTGGACGGATGATCATGGACCGTATGATGTGTGTACTTGTGATTATTATTATTGGGGCTTGCGAGCCTCCATTTTATTTCTTGTTTATTGTCGGGCCTGCGTGCCTATGATTAAGCTGTAATCACACGAGGAGGTGTAGTGAGAGCATGAAAGCGATAGCGAGACCCACGAAACGGACGATTATGATGTATGGAGATGCATCAAGATGTCGACGGAACCAACGAGGATGAGATGGACAATCACAAGGCATGGAGATGCACCACTGCACACATAGATCTTGATGTGAGTGATTAGGCCTATTGGCTCGGGCCTGATCACATTAGGTCGTGGTCTATGATCATCTGGTGTGATTGATTATATACATACTAGATATGTATATATATTTATATACGATGTAGATATATTTTAAATATGTATATGTGTGACATGTCATATTAGGAGACTAAATCATAGAAACCCCTATCTCGATAATATTAAGTCAGTAAATGTGAGATAATTAGATTGACCCACATGGCCTTCCATCATTATAGGTAGGAACCGATTCCCGATGTATGTTGAGTTGGTTGAGTCCCTCAAGGCTCACCTATATCGCGATTCACTATTTTGCCTATGACATAGAGATGTCACCGGTGACCTGAGGACATAGTATGCTTGGTCGAGTCCCTCGAGGGTATATCATCGAATCAAACTCATCTTGTAATGATAGTGTTGACTTAACCGAACATCATGGTTAATTGAGTCCTTCGAGACCATGGTGATTTGGAGGCCGAACAGGACGAGAATCATAAGGAGTTGTGATCGGCAAGAGTTGCCTACCTTTTGGGCTTAATGTGATTGGTTGAGTCCCTCGAGGTTACACTAAGACGCTGATTGGATCCTGATCCCCACTATAAGTCTATCGGAGACTTCTGTTTCACGTGCTGAGGGTGTCACGTGACTCGCAAGTAAAATAGTGAGAGCATATTAAGATATAAGTTCATATCTTGATTATTTATTTTTTATAAAATCTGCATGTTATTCATTTCTGCTGCATCTTTATTTTAGAAAATATCGCATTCAAATCCCTTACATGACATACTTGATGTCAACCACCTCACTGGTCCAACTTATACGGATTGGCTCCGCAACTTGAGAATTATTTTCACGGTAGAGAAAATCGTGTATGTCCTTGATACAGTAATGCCTATGCCCGAGGAAGGGGCAAGTGAGGATGAGATCGCTCGCTATGTGAAGTATATTGATGACTCCACTTTTGCTCAGTATTATATGTTGGGCTCTATGACTCCTAAGTTACAAAGACAATATGAAAAGATGGATACTAGATCCATTCTCCTATATATCCGTAAACTGTTTGAGGAACAGGGAAGGACTCAGCGATATGAGATAACCAAGAACCTCTTCCGCTCTAGGATGACTAAGGGGACACTGGTTCAGAACTATATACTAATGATGATTGAGTGGATAGAGAAACTCACAGGTCTAGGAATGATCCTAGAGGATAACTTGTGTGTGGATCTTGTGCTTCAGTCCCTATTAGATTCCTTTTCACAGTTCATAAAGAATTTTAATATGAACAAGCTTGAGGTGACTCTCCCAGAACTCCTCAATATGTTGAGGGAGGCAGAGAGTACTATTAAAAAGGAGAAACCAATTCTCTACACTAGTGAGACAAGAAAGAAAAGGAAAGTAGAAAAATCCCTTAAGAAGGGCAAGGGCAAGGGCAGGCGAGGTAAAACAAATATTGCTAAAAAAAACCTAACAAAGGACAAAGGCCAGTGCTTCCACTATGGCAAAGATGGGCACTAGAAGAGGAACTGCAAAGAGTACCTTATAGAGAGGGTGAAACAAAAGCTTATAGATGCTTCAAGTACATTCATGATCAATCTCCAATTATCATATTTTTATGATAGTGCATTGGTATTTGATACTGGTATTGCTTATCATATCTGCAATTTATTGTAGATTCTGGTAAAGCCGAGGAGATTGGTGAGAGGAATATTGCATTAAGGTTTGTTTATGCTAGACATTGGTTCATATATCATGAATGTAAGTGTGTCCAAGAGGAAACGAGATGAGATGAACAGTGCATACCTGTGGCATTGTAGGCTAGGTCATATCCATGAGGGAAGGATTTAAAAGTTGCTATAGGATGGATATCTAGATCTATTTGACTATGAGTCATATACAACTTGCGAGCATTACCTTCGTGGAAAACTGACCAACTCTCCATTTTGTGAAATTGGAGAAAGAGTCATCGAGCTATTGGAACTCATACATAATGATGTATGTGGACCCATGTCAACTCATGTCATTGATGGTTACTCCTGCTTCATTACCTTTACTGATGATTTCTCAAGGTATAGCCATGTATATTTAATGAAGTATAAATCCAAGGCCTTTGAGAAATTTAGAGAGCATAAGAATGAAGTGGAGAACCAGGTTGGAAAGAGTATCAAGACTCTTCGATCAGATCGAGGAGGTGAGTACTTAAGTACAGAGTTTACCCATTTCCTCAAGGACCATGAAATTCTATCCCAATGGACACCTCCTTATACACCTCAACTCAATAGTATATCTAAAAGGAGGAATCGTACGCTGTTAGACATAGTACGATCCATGATGAGTTTTGTTGACCTACATATCTCATTCTCGGGATTTGCCCTAGAGGCCGTAGTTTACCTTCTAAATAGAGTTCCAACTAAGTCAGTAGTGTCTACACCATATGAGATATGAAAAGGGAAGAAGCTCGATCTTAAGGTTGTTAAGATTCGGGGCTGCCCTGCCCACGTTAAAAGACATAACCCCGATAAGTTGGAATCAATGACGGAGCAATGCAAGTTTGTGGGATACCCCAAGAAAACTTGTGGGTATTATTTCTATCATCTCGAGAACCAAAAGTTCTTTATAGCTAAGAGAGCGATGTTCTTTAAGAAGGAACACATTCTTGACAGAGATAGTAGGAGCATGATAGAGTTTAGAGAGGTTGGAGAACCTAGCTCAAGCACCACTCTACAGCCCGAGTATGTTCAGGTACCTAACACACAAGTTCCAACTTTATGTAGGTCTGGTAGAGTATCACATCATCTTGAGATATATGTAGGATATATTAGAGGAGAGTATGTTGAGGATATTGATCCTTAGACCTACGAGGAGGCCATCATGAGTATAGACTCTGGGAAGTAACAAGGAGCTATGAATTATGAGATGGATTTCATGTACTCCAACAAGGTTTGGAACTTAGTTGATGCGCCCGAGGGTATTGTACCCATCGGTTGCAAGTGGATCTTTAAGAAAAAGATCGGAATATATGGAAAGGTAGAGATCTATAAAGCAAGGATAGTGGCTAAGTGGTATCATCAAAGGCAATGTGTTGACTATGATGAAACCTTCTCACCCATAATAATACTAAAATTCATCTGAATTCTGTTAGTTATTGCAGCACACTATGATTATAAAATCTAGCAGATGGATGTGAAAACCATATTCCTCAATGGGAACCTCGAGAAGGAGGTATATATGATACAACACGAGGGATTCGTATCTAAGGACTGTCCAAATAAGGTGTGTCGGTTACTTAGATCCATTTATGGACTAAAGTAAACTTTCCAAAGTTGGAACATAAGATTTGATGAGGCAATCAGATCTTATGACTTCGTTAAGAATGAAGATGAGCCTTATGTATACATGAAGGTAAGTGGGAGCGCTATCACCTTTTTGGTATTATATTTGGATGACATCCTGATCATTGGGAATGATGTAGGAATGCTATTCACAGTAAAGACTTGGTTATCTAGACACTTCTCCATAAAGGACTTAGGGGAAGCATCATATATCTTGGAGATTCAGATCTATATAGATAGATCCAACAGAATGCTTGGCTTGTCTCAGTCCAGGTACATAGACATCATTGTCAAAAGATTTGGCATAAAAAATTCCAAGAGATGTCTCACACGGATGAGACATGTGATATCGCTTTCTCGGAATATGACCCCAAAGACTACTGAAGAAAGAGCGAACATAGATAGGATACCATATACCTCAATGATAGTGTCTATCATGTATGTCATACTATGTACCAGGCTTGATATAGCGCATGCTTTGAGTGTCACGAGCAGGTATCAAGCAGATCCAAGCTTGGAGCACAAGAAAGCAATAAAGTGTATCCTTAAGTACTTAAGAAGGACTAAGAATCTTTTACTGATATATGAAAGTAGTAGCCTCAAGGTTGAAGGCTACACGGACTTGAGTTTCAGTCTGATATCGATGATAATAAGTCAAATTTGGGGTATGTGTATACATTGAATGAAGGAATAGTATGTTGAAAGAGTTCCAAGCAAGCTACTACTATTGATTCGACCATAGAGGCGGAGTACATTGCAACAGCAGAGACAGCAAAAGAGGGAGTATGGCTGAAGAAGTTCATCACGGATTTAAGAGTCGTACTAGACAGCAAGGAGTCAATTCCCTTATATTACAATAACTATGAGGCGATTACTCAAATAAGGGAACTCGAGTCTCATCAAAAGTATTATGAGGATGTTCTAGCTTATTAGGGAGATCATGACCCGAGGAGATGTAGTAGTGGAAAGAGTTTCATCCGAAGATAACATTACCGATCCACTAACAAAGTCATTGTCTCAGATTATCTTTAAGCATCATAGGGGTTTGATGGGGATCAGACACATAGGTGATTGACTTTAGGTCAAGTGGGAGATTGCTAGTCACATGTGCCCAGCAAGCCAATCACGTGAGTGATGACATGTGTGACTTACACTCAATCTTTTTGCTTATTACATTTTAACATTTTATCACTTTATATCGATTGCAATATATATATTGTGATGTCCTTTAATCTATGCAATGAGAATCATATCATGATGAGATCATGATAATAAGATCGATTCACCTTTAAACACAAATTCTAAATAATCCTAATCATAGGTTACTCGAGAGGGACATCGAGATAACCGAACAGATTTGTGTGCTGTATACCCGTCATGTAGTTGGTCTCATAGCTGCTCGTGTGGGGACACTAGGGATACAGTACAGGTGCTCATTGGAGAATGAGTTCACTAATTGATCTGCTTATAGAATACTGGATGGTTTTTGATACCTTATTGTCAGACATCGATTTTGTAGTCCCAATGGTGTATCTGGTCCTTAGACTTGAGATACCTAGGATATCCTATATGAGTGCTCCACTTTTTGATATCAGGCTTATAGGTTTGAATGTTCAAGATCTAGTACAATCGGTCATTGAGAGTGACAGTCAACCTTACGAGGGTTATTAAGTGTCGATAGAGGATCATCTACTCTGGTGTTATGAGAGGAATATCCCATGTGTTTTTGCTCAAACAAATCCCTAGTCAAGGTCATTCGGATTGAGAGAGAAAGAGTTCTCTAGGAGAATCCGATTAAAGCGAGACTCAAGTAGAAACTATATGGGTCTGACAGCATCATGCCTGGTATACGGTCTCTGGGATATTAGATGGATGAGAGACTATAGGTATACGGTAACTGAGGACAAACAAGTCCAATGGATTAGATTCTCCTGTATCATTTGGGGACTGCGACGTAGTTGCCTAATACGTCCGTAGTCGATGAGTCAAGTGAATTATTATGAAGATAATAATTCACTGAGCCAGAAGAAGTTCTGACAGGTATAACTCACAGTCAGCTCGATATTAGGCCTAGAGGGTCACACACATATGGTAGGTGTTACAAAAAATATCGAATCTACTTGTGGAAGGTTCCTCCAAACTAGTAGTAGCCCATAGCACTCATCAGCTATATCTTCCATCAACCTACTTACCTCCTCATTCTACAATAAGGCCTTCAGCCACCCAAAACGGAGCAATGTCTTTGTAATACAGAAAGACCTTCGTAGAGAAACAACTAAGAAAAAATTGTTTCAGATGAGATGGTAAATCCTCGTAGCTCGGTGGCGGTGCTCCTACCGCTCCACATCTTGAACGTAACATCTGATGGCCTCCAACCTTCGCAGCAGATTCATATTAATTTCATGCTTCCAATGGAATGGAGTTCAGCCTTACAAGTGTTCCAAAGAGTAACTAAGACCAACTAAATCATATTAATTTCTGGTTTCTAATGAACGAATATGTATATTGATCCCGAATACGTTTACATGAGAAGGAAAAATATGAATGCATTCCATGCCATGTACTAAGAAAGAAGGTGACCGGTTCGAGAACGAAGTTGAGGGTTGCTGCAACCCAACACCACAATGACCAAACAGAGTGGCTTCTGAATTCATTATGGCCTGGTAGACTATGAATGAGGTGGTGTGTAACGCTTCCAATCCAGCGGATAGTACAATGTTATAATTATGTTGATTTTGAATGCAAGGAAAGAATCAAAATAAAGTAGATTTGATAATTATCACACAATCTAATTCATGATAAATCAACCCATAGGATACACAATAGATTTAACAACTTCCTAAGAATTATCAATATTTCAATCCAAATAACATAGAAAATAATCTAAACATACAGTGATCTTAATAGATTAATTATATAATTTAATCGATAACCGATCCATCATGTTTCAACCGCACACTCAGAAAAATTTAAAGATAATCTGATATAAGCAACCCACAGTCCAATAAACACCGTGATTCATATGTTAATCAAAACTTATCATAAATAAATAATAAAAAGATGAAACCATTAAATCCCGGCATCAAATACCTTTATTCGCAAAATATTATATAAAGGAAGCATAAACTGGCGCAGAGACCTTTCATTGACCCTGCAAAGAAATCAACATAAGAATTAAGAGAATATATACACACACATATATAGCTAAGTTATTGGATAGAACCAAGAAAAATGACTTACAAGGAAGACCAATGCCCTTATTCTGGAGGTACATTTGTGTCATACTTATATGGATCCTTGATGTATCGCATGTATTCTTTGGAAAAAGTTTGAAATTTGACATCTGGAATTCGTTGGATGATGTTCCAATGCTCGTTGCCCTCGAGACAGCTCCTTAGCAGCACTATGTTGCAGTGCACTTCAAGTTTGCGGAAGCTCCATTGTGCAGAATTAGGGCGCTGTTGATCAATTAAGCGGGATAACCACGGGGGAAGCTGATCCATATGTTCCGGACATATCAGGACCAGGTGCTGCAGCTTGTCGAGATTATCCACGTACTCTAGATTGGGGCAATCCGCCACCTTCAGATACTTCATGGCAACGTTGGATATTCTGCTCAACATCTTATTGTCTCTGACGAGCAGCTTGTAACTCAAGCGGAGATTTGTGACTTGTCTCAAGTTGTGAGCTCTCCGAATGTGCAATTCCTTCAAGTTGGTAGCGTAGGATAGGCCTTCCGGAAGAGCTCTCAGTTTGGGACAGTTATGGAGAGCACACATCGTTAGATTGGGAAATAGCTTCAGGTGTGTTCTGTGACCACCTTCCTCCACCCCGCATAGTGACCATTCTTCCCAGTTGGGCATGCCGTTGATCTCCAAATACTCAAGTTTGGGAAATGCACAAGTTCCTGGGAAACTGTGGCCGAGAAACTCAGGCCCAATGGCCATGACCGCTTTGGCTCCTATGATCTTAAGAGATTTCAGCAGGGGCAGCATGCCCAGAGGAGGGAGCTCTGTGCATGATGGGAACACCAAAAGATACAAGTATTGCAGGTTAGGGAGTGATTCGCCCAGGGAGGACGACATCATCCAGTTTGGGAATTGTCGACCCGGGAATTGTTTGATGAAAAGAGTTCGCAGGCTTGAAGGAGGAGAGAGTTCATTACATATCTTCTCGGCTCTCATCTGGATTTGCTCCTCCTTTCTCAATGTTGTTGCTCTTCTATCGTCACCACTATCAGTGGCATCTCCATCTTCCCCATCTTCTGGTGGCATCCAACTTAAAATTAGTTCCCTAAGAGAACGTTTCTCCGCTAGTGCCGAAGCTGCCGTCACTGCCCTCTCTAGCCTGTATATGCTCAGATATCTTAGCTTGGAAAGATGTTGTAGCTCCTCTAATCGGCACCCGGTCTCGTCCACCTCGTTAGTCGGATTGTCATGACCGATCACAAATCCTTCGAGTCTGTTAATGTTTATCAATTTTCCAATTCCCTTGGGTACATGAGTTAAAGGAGTGTCTTCAACACGGAGACTCCTTAGATTGTATAGCCTCGTGATGGTCATGGGAAGCTTGTACAAGTGTTTACATTCTGAGATATTCAAAGTTTGAAGGTTTACAAGGCACCCTATTGATTCTGGTATCTCATGAATCTTTGTTCCATCAAGATCTAAGTATCTTAGGTGCAATAGATCTCCGATGCAATTTGGAATTCTCTCGACTGATGTGTTACAAAGATCCAATACTCGTAAATTTGGTAACCCTTCGAGCACATTATCCTCAATTGTGATGGTTAAGTGGGAGTCTCTGATCACTAAAGTTCTCAAATATTTCTTTTCTATGATGTGATCCGACAGTACTAATTTTATTCCCATGTTAGATATCAACAACCGACGAATCTTCGCGTTGGCTTTTATATCTAATCTTTGACCAACTGTAATCGAAAGTCCTTCTTCTTTTATCAAGTATGTAGCGAGTGCTCGTAAATGATCATGCATGCGAAAAACACTCCTGTTTATAAACGATGGATCCAGTTGTAGAAGATTCCTCGAAACTAGTTCCCAATAGTACTCCTCGGCTACATCTTCCATCAGCCTACCTCCTGCTTCTACAATAAGGCCTTCTGCTACCCAAAATCGAATAATATCTTTGTAATGATTAAACTTCCAAATGAAGAACGAGCAATAAAGAAAGCATTGTTTCAGATGAGATGGTAGATCCTCATAGCTCAAGTGCAAAGCCCTTGGAACTTCTTCGTCGATCTGACGGTTCGTACTCCATGCGTCATTCTCGAGGACTTGTTCCCACTCCGCTGTGCTTCTGTCCTTGGAAATTAGAACCCCTGCAATAGCTTTGATAGCAAGAGGAAGTCCATCACATTTTCTAACAATTTTCCTACCAACTTCCTCCAACGTACGCATGTCATCCTCCCCCCCAGCTTCGAATACCGTCTTCCCAAGCAGAATCCACCCGCTGTTCTCATCCATTTTCTCGGCTTGGCGCGTATAGGTGGCTTTCATCCCTTTTAACACTATTTCGTTTCGAGTGGTAACAAAGATCGTGCTGCTACCTGCTCCTTTACTTAGTGGTTTCCTCAGGAAATGAGTCCATACATTTGGACTCCACACGTCGTCCAACACGAGAAATATATTTTTAGTAAGGAGCGAGGCAAGTTTGGGCTCCAATTCTGCTCTGCTGTCTTCCTCAAAAGATTCTGCTTTGGTTTCATCTCCGGCAGACCGAATTAACTTTCTGAGTAACTTGATCTCCGAATAATCCTTTGAGATATACAACCACTTTTGGATAGGAAAGTTTGCTTTGATCCTTCCATCATTATATATTTTACTTGCCAGAGTTGTTTTCCCGATTCCACCCATTCCAACAATCCCAAAAACACGACACTTTTGTTCGGTGTTCTCCAACATGTGATTGATTAGATCGTCGGCAACTTCTTCGATTTGTTCCCCCACAATGTCCTCCTCAACTTCCAAGGGAGACGTCTCACGTACAGTTGGTTTTTCGGGTTGGGGTTGGTGACTACCAGAAGACTGTAGATTACTAAGGATGGAGGTGTCCTCAGCTATTTGTTTCAGTCTACCATTAATGGCTTCGATTTCACCCGCAATCTCATGGCGGTATTTGGTACACCGAAAGCAAGAAGAAACAAAGCTGAAAGGGAAGCTTACCCTCGAAGCCGAAGCTGATCCCCCAGCCTCCAACAGTTTGCCACCGTCCATCATGCACAGATCGATGATGTCGTCGGCATCGTACATGATGTCTTTCAGCTTCCTCACCCAGGCCTCGATGCCGGGATCCCCACTGCTTTTCCGCTCTGCACTTTCGAGGTAACATTTGATCATCTCCAGCTTCTCCTGCAGCGTCTTGATCTCCTTCTTCACGCCCAGCACTTTGCATATCTCTCCCTCAACAAAGCCCGTCACTTGTTCAATGTATCTTGAAACAAATGAATCCAGGACCATTGCCATCTCTCAAACAAGGGAAATCTCTCCGCACTCTCGGAAACAAGACTCGGATGTTTCGCACGGGGAAGTGATCGTTCCTTGAACACACACACATACATATATAGAGTGTACAACACCATTAGCGTGCATCATAATAAATAGCAATTAGCTGTCTGAGATGTTGACTCACCAGAGCCAATAATCCACGGCTTCATTGATGAGCATTGAAGAGGTTGATGTGAAAGAATTTTCTTTTTTTATAAAAATAATAATAAGATGACGTTGATAAGCTACCACCGTATGGTTGACTTAATGTTCACAGTCATTGATTGATAATAATAAAAAATTCTCCTCGTAATCGTTCCAAAAAAAAATAAAACAATGCCTTCAGGTATATTATTACGAAAAGCTTGTTCCGAGTCCCGATCAAGATAGAAATTTTTGGATATTCATAAACTTAATCTTGATTTCTTAGGAAGATTGGGATATAAAGTATAGAAAATAATTATTGAACTTTTTTCAAGAATAATCGACTTTCACTCACACGAATCATAAGCAATGACAAATATGTCATTTACAAATTACTCAAGTATAAAATATAAAAAAACCCTTAAAAAATTATACGAGTGTATCCTCTTTTTTTTTTTTTTAGTAAGATCGGCTTGATATTACTATACATAATAATTTTATGATATGACAAATGGTTAATTTGTTTAACTTATATATATATATATATATATATATAATTAATTCCACATGATTTCTGGTAGGTCTTAGGTACCAGCAACACACTGCTAAAATCAAATAGCATGCGTCTAGATGACATTGACTCGTCTTTTTTTTTTCTTTTTCTTTTACTTTTGTTCAACATGACATCTTACTGTAATTATGATATTTTACAAAAATATTTTATCACGAAAAGTCATTACTAATTGATATTTATCTGAAGGTGGTTTTCTATTGAAAAATTATTGGATGTATTTTTTTATAAATATTAATTGTATTTTCCTTTTCAAATTATTTATTTAATTTTTGAACTTGTTCATTAAATTGGTTCGAATTAGTTAACCAATTTAACGAATCGGTTTGGGTCAATGAATTCATCATCTCTATCTCTAATCCATCTCCATCTCTGTCTCTCTTCCTATTATAAACAACTACAATGACACATTATTATAATTAATTAATAGTTCTCGTTTCCACCTTCCACCTCTTCTCTTTCTCATCATCCAAATTATTATGGTCAAGCGGGGCAACGAGGGGGACAATCAACTGTCCGCAACTGTTCTTCTTTGCGTCCATAACTGTCCACGACAGCTACTCTCCTATAGGGAAATTTAATAGGAATAAATAGCAAAACTATATAGTGTCAGGAGTTCTTTCACACTGGAACCCTGCTCTACTACAGTGAGCTACAAGTGAAAAGAACTAAAGCCAAGTTCAAGGGTTGGGCGCTAAAACAAACAGTGAGTTGGGGAGTTATGTACCCTACGTTAATAAAGGACAGAGGCAGAATTGAGTTATGAATTGTGCATTGGATCAGCAATAAATAGTGAGTTGAGTAATGGAACAATCAAGGACGAATGAGCCAGCTGTTGCACCAGTCGTTCTTAAAGTTAAGTTGGTAAGGAGTAAAAAGAAAGAGATACTATAAGATAGTTTATATTTGAAAAAAGCTTGAAAGTCAACATTAGCACCTCACCCGAACACCATAAGCTAACGGGCATCGACGAAAGAACTGAACAGAACAAGAATATGCAATGGGAAGAAAGTATAGTTAAAATCTAAAGTCTCTTAGATAGTTGAGTAGCCTATGGTTAAGGTAGAAAGAAGGGAGTTTCGCTTAGATTCAATGATTTCTTTCAAGTTTGTCCTTTGACCTTAGTTTCAGAGTGGAGTGAGGTGTTGTTACTTTCCTCCATTATATTAGGTGCATACTCTTTGATTACTTTACTGGCCTAACTGTGCCTATCTGAGTTAGTAACGCTGCTAGTGCTAAGAAAAAAAGCTATGAGTCAGCAGAACAAGCAACTAAAAATACTGCTAGTACTTAAAAAGAAGCAGTGAGTCCGCAGAACAAGCAAGGCAGCTTGGCTAGTTCCCTAAAGAAGCAATGAATCCGTAGAACAAGCAAGGGAAATATGCCGACATTCTTCTATAAGTCTATAAGCAACAGAGAACTGTGCCGACATTCAAACATGCAACAGATTACTTCTGTATATAAGCAAGGGCGATTGGGTGCCTCTGTTCTTTTGCCGACATTCAAACAAAGCAAAGGTGTTCCTCTCACAAGCAGTAATATGTTTTAGAGCTCAGAGCCTATAGTCATGACTGTTTTGTCACTCTAACTTTATATTATATGCTACTTATTTCTTTCATCTTAAAGCTACAGGCGCAAAGGAGGGAAAGGTTTAGCTGGGCCCTAAGGACAGACGGAAAAGAAAAAGAATAGGAACAAGTAAGGGGAACAAGCGAGTTCTTCGCCGTTGTGCGAACGGAGTTGAGTTCTGTATGCTAACGTGTAATTGTTTAGGGCATAGCCTAAGAAGAAAGAAATTAAGCAAGCAACAAGGGATACCTTATGGAGGTACCTTGGTGCATAATGGGAAGTGTGGGAGCTTAAAGTATTCCAGGTTCGTAAATGATTGGCTTAGGGAGTGTGATACCATTTAGCCTAGGAGTCTCCAATTTGTTACCGGTAAGATCTTATACAGTTAAGAATTGATTCATAGATAGTTATTATATTTTAAGTAATTATAGTCATGTTCTACCTAATTGGCCCATGATTTAAAAGTTACGAGGATAGTTCCTATGCCTAATTTGATCATTGGTGACATAATGGGAGTAAGGTAATTATTACTATGTCTTATAAAAAGGATCATAGTTCATGAAGTAAGGTAGTATGCATTTAGGAATATCTTGTAAATATTCTTAATCTTATCTCTTATTTAATACTACTTTAATTTTTTTGATTGAAAGTATTCTCTTTAACTACATCATAGTATTATGTTTTTATTTCCTTGCTCCTCCGTCCCTAACATATATGGTATTTGAGTTAAGTTTCAATCTGAATTTGGCATTATGACTTTTAAAAATAATTTATATCCTTTCATAAGATTACTTAGATTGATGATTCATTGAGAGAGAAACTATAATCTCTCAAATGCGTCTTCTATGACATGCATCATTAAGTCCATAGTAGTCCTATCTATTTATATGCGAAAGCAAAGAATCTATGATAAATTATTAAGAGAATTCCTCCCATCAGAGGCATCCCGTAAATAAATCTAATATAATATAAATTTATTTTCTATTAATCATTATTGATCATCAAAATCTAATTGATTTTATTATATATCTTATCTAATTATAAAGGGTCATATAATCTAACAAATTCATCTCGAGAACGAAGTTAAGGGTTGTTGTAACCCAACACCACAATAACCAAAGAGAGTGGCTTTTGAATTCATTATTGGCCCGATAGACGATTGTTAGAACCATTGCAGATTCTAACCTTAGGGTTGATCTTTTTAGGGGATCGGCCTCCTTGGAACTCTATAGGAGTTCCTCCCTCCAAGTTGCTACTCAAATGCCGCAGAAAAGATTCATATATTGCTCAACAAAAGAGGATGAATACATGGCTATTTATAGAGCTTCTAAACCCTAACTCCTAATAGGACTTCTACTCAAGACTGCTACTTCTAACTAACTCCTAATATGACTCCTACTCAAGACTCCTATTCCTTTGCAACTCCTAATTCTTCTTTAAGAAACAACCTCCTAACCCTAGTCGGCCTCTTCATCTCTTTAATAGGGGTCAGGTTAAGTAGGTTTTACATGAATTCTCCTCTCTATTAGGACTCTCCTAGCTAGAGTCTTAACAATGATAAAGGAGGTAGTGTGTGTAAGGCTTCCAATCCGATAGAAATTTAGGAATAGTATAATGTCATTTCTTATAAGAATAAGTGATCAAAGCTAGAATAAATAAATTCCATAATTGTTATATAATCTAATTCATAATAAATCAGCACATACAACATTCAATAGATTTAAGAACTTTAAAAGAATTCACAATATTTCAATCCAAATAATCCCTTTATCTAGAGAGGCCAACTGCCCACCCTCCTATAAGTGGATGGGTCCAACTAGGCCCAAACCCAATGGTACTATTGACACCTATTCAATAACCCCAAGCTCTCCCTTTAAGGATGTTGAATCTCGAAAACCAAATGATAGTATTTATGATCTGATCTGCATTTTGAGTGATGTTGGAAGCTTCGATCAGGAAGAGACAATTAAAGCAAAAAGAATCATATTGAGTCAGAATAGAACATGTTAGAAGATTGGATGTTGAGCCGGAGGATCGGTCGATGTATCAGCAAAAGGCTTCGGACCTTGGGTTCGGGCATTGGGCCAAGAAGAGCGAAAATTATATCAAGAAAATCGGAGTTACGGAGGTCAACTGGTCGATTGGGCAATAGGTCGTAAGAGATGATGATGCGCCGAAGAATCGGATAAGGCGTCGATGAACCAATGACATGTCGGATAACATTTGGTTTAGCTTTGTAATAATTGTGTAGATCGAAATAGGTTTTATGTGTAATTGAGTTAGAATTAGGCCAAGTCAATTAGGGGCCAATTGGATCAAGTTTGGGTTGTGTTGGGCCATGTAAAAGGCCCAAACAATGACCCAACAGGTGGAATCGTCGATGGCACAATAGTCGAGACTGTGTGTGTCAGGTGGTGGTACCTCCAGACTAGGCAATGTTATCGCCCAATGATAGGGTGTCAAGCGGTGGTACTACATAGTATTAGTGCTGTCAGCAATAATACCACCCAGCACTGGCGATGGTACCGCCAGTACCCAAAAGACCCGAGAAAAGACTAGTTTTGGCTCCAAATTTGAATCCATTTGGAGCCTATAAATACCCCTCTCATCCCTGGTTAACAAATACAAGTATAGAGAACTTAAAAGTGGGAAAACGCTGTAGCAATCACTTTGAGAAATCTCCTCCTCTAGTTCTAAAGTTAAGAATTCGATTTTGGGAGGAGTAAGTGCTCGTAAAATGTTATCTCCTAAACCTTTGAAAAGGAGAAGAGAGGTGTAAAAGGGTAGTTGATTTTCATGCTTGAAAGAAGATTAGTAATGAAAGCTAATGGCCTCAACTGAAGAGGAATCAGGAGTGGATGTAAGTCATGACGATCGAACCACTATAAAAATCTGATTTACATTTTTATTTTGTTCTTTACATATTTACTTCCACCACTATAAAAGGCTTACAAGTGTTCCAAAGGGTAACTAAGAGCAGCCAAATCATATTAATTTCTGGTTTTGAATGAACGAATATATATATATATATATATATATATATCCCGAATACGTTTACATGAGAAGGAAAAATATTAATGCATCAAACGAGGTCATGGAATGCATTCCATGCCATGTACTGAGAAAGAAGGTGATCATCTGTCGGTACGAGAACGAAGTTGAGGATTGCTGCAACCCAACACCACAATGACCAAAGAGAGTAGCTTCTGAATTCATTATTGACCTGTTAGATGATGTGGTGTGTCTAACGCTTCCAATCCAGCGAAAAGTCAGGAATAATATAAAGTTATAATTCTGTAGATTTTGAATGCAAGGGCAGAATCAAAATAAAGTAGATTTCATAATTATCACATAATCTAATTCATGATACATCAACCCATAGGATACACAATAGATTTAATAACTCCATAAGAATTCTCAATATTTCAATCCAAATAACATAGAAAATGATATAAACATACAGTGATCTTAATATATTAATCATATAATTTAATCAATAACCGATCCATCATGTTTCAACCGCACACTCAGAAAAACTTAAAGATAATCTGATATAAGCAACCCACAGTCCAATAAACACCGTGATTCATATGTTAATCAAAACTTATCATAAATAAATAATAAAAGATGAAACCATTAAATCCCTGCATCAAATACCTTTATTCGCAAAATATTATATAAAGGAAGCATAAACTGGCGCAGAGACCTTTCATTGACCCTGCAAAGAAATCAACATAAGAATTAAGAGAATATATACACACACATATATAGCTAAGTTATTGGATAGAACCAAGAAAAATGACTTACAAGGAAGACCAATGCCCTTATTCTGGAGGTACATTTGTGTCATACTTATATGGATCCTTGATGTATCGCATGTATTCTTCGGAATCAGTTTGAAATTTGACATCTGGAATCCGTCGGATGATGTTCCAATGCTCGTTTCCCTCGAGACAGCTCCTTAGCAGCACTATGTTGCAGTGCACTTCAAGTTTGCGGAAGCCCCATTGTGCAGAATTAGGGCGCTGTTGATCAATTAAGCGGGATAACCACTGGGGAAGCTGATCCATATGTTCCGGACATATCAGGACCCCGTGCTGCAACTTGTCGAGATTATCCACGCACTCTAGATTGGGGCAATCCTCCACCTCCAGATACTTCATGGCAACGTCGGATATTCTGTTCAGCATCTTGTTATCTGTGACAGACAGCTTGTAACTCAAGCGGAGCTTTGTTACTTCTCTCAAGTTGTGAGCTCCCCAAATGTGCAATTCCTTCAAGTTGGTAGCGTGGGATAGGCCTTCTGGAAGAGCTCTCAGTTTGGGACAGTCTACGAGACAACATTCCTTTAGATTGGGAAACAGCTTCAGGTGTGTTCTGTGACCACCTTCCTCCACACCGCATAGTGACCATTCTTCCCAGTTGGGCATGTCGTTGATCTCCAAATACTCAAGTTTGGGAAATGCACAAGTTCCCGGGAAACTGTGGCCGAGAAACTCAGGCCCAATGGTCATGACCGCTTTGGCTCCTATGATCTTAAGATATTTCAGCAGGGGCAGCATGCCCAGAGGAGGGAACTCTGTGCATGATGGGAACACCAAAAGCTCCAATTGGACCAGGTTAGGGAATGATTTGCCCAGGGAGGATGACATGATCCAATTTGGGAATTGTCGACCCGGGAATTGTCCGATGACAAGAGTTCGTAAGTTTGAAGGAGGAGAGAGTTCATTACATATCTTCTCGGCTCTCATCTGGATTTGCTCCTCCTTTCTCCGGTTTGCTCTTCTATCCTCACCACTATCGGTGGCATCTCCATCTTCCCCATCTACTGGTGGCATCCAACTTAAAATTAGTTCCCTAAGAGAACGTTTCTCCGCTAGTGCCGAAGCTGCCGTCACTGCCCTCTCTAGCCTGTATATGCTCAGATATCTTAGCTTGGAAAGATGTTGTAGCTCCTCTAATCCACACCCGACCTCGTCCACCTCGTTCGTCGAATTGTCGTGACCGATTACAAATCCTTCGAGTCTGTTAATATTTATCAATTTTTCGATTCCCTTCGGTACGTGAGTTAGAGGAGTGTCTTTAATAACGAAACTTCTTAAATTGTATAGCCTCGTGATGGTCATGGGAAGCCTATGTAAGTGTTTACATCATGAGATATTCAAAGTTTGAAGGTTTACAAGGCATCCTATTGATTCCGGTATCTCATGAATCTTTGTTCTGTCAAGATCTAGGTATCTTAGGTGCAATAGATCTCCGATGCAATTTGGAATTCTTTCGATTGATGTATCGCAAAGATCCAATACTCGTAAATTTGGTAACCCTTCGAGTACGTTATCCTCAATTGTGATGGTTGGGAGGGAGTCTCTGATCACTAAAGTTCTCAAACATTTCTCTTCTAAGATGTGATCCGACAGTACTAGTTTTATTCCCATGTTAGATATCAACAACCGACGAATCTTAGCGTTGGCTTTTATATTTAATCTCTGACCAACTGTAATCGAAAGTCCTTCTTCTTTCATCAAGTGTGTAGCGAGCGCTCGTAAATGGTCATGCATACAAAACACACTCCTGTTTACAAACGATGGATCCAGTTGTAGAAGATTCCTCGAAACTAGTTCCCGATAGTACTCCTCGGCTACATCTTCCATCAGCCTACCTCCTGCTTCTACAATAAGGCCTTCTGCTACCCAAAACCGAATAATATCATTGTAATGATAAAACTCGGACATGAAGAACGAGCAATAAAGAAAGCATTGTTTCAGATGAGATGGTAGATCCTCATAGCTCAAGTGCAAAGCTCTTGGAACTTCTTCGTCGATCTGCCGGTTCGTACTCCATGCGTCATTCTCGAGGACTTGTTCCCACTCCGCTGTGCTTCTGTCCTTGGAAATTAGAACCCCTGCAATAGCTTTGATAGCAAGAGGAAGTCCATCACATTTTCTAACAATTTTCCTACCTACTTCCTCCAACCGACGCATGTCATCCTCCTCCCCAGCTGCGAATACAGTCTTCCCAAGCAACATCCACCCGCTGTTATCATCCATTTTCTCAGCTTGGTGCATATAGCTGGCTTTCATACCTCTTAACACTGTTTCGTTTCGAGTGGTAACTAAGATCGTGCTGCTACCTGCTCCTTTACTTAGTGGTTTCCTCAGGAAATCAGTCCATACATTTGGACTCCACACGTCGTCCAACACGAGAAATAAATTTTTAGTAAGAAGCGAGGCAAGTTTGGGCTCCAATTCTGCTCTGCTTTCTCCCTCAAAAGATTTTGCTTTGGTTTCATCTCCTGAACACCGAATTAACTCTCTGAGTAACTTGATCTCCAAATAATCCTTTGAGATATACAACCACTTTTGGATAGGAAAGTTTGCTTTGATCCTTTCATCATTGATTATTTTACCTGCCAGAGTGGACTTTCCGATTCCGCCCATTCCAACAATCCCAAAAACACGACACTTTTGTTCGGTGTTCTCCAACATACGATTGATTAGATCGTCGGCAGCTTCTTCGATTTGTTCCCCCACAATGTCCTCCTCTAGTACCAAGGGAGACGTCTCAAGTGCAGTTGGTTTTTCGGGTTGGGGTTGGTGACTACCAGAAGACTGTAGATTACTAAGGATGGAGGTATCCTCAGCTATTTGTTTCAGTCTACCATTAATGGCTTCGATTTTACCCGCAATCTCATGGCGGTGTTTGGTACACCGAAAGCAAGAAGAAACAAAGCTGAAAGCGAAGCTTACCCCCGAAGCCGATGCTGATCCCCCAGCCTCCAACAGTTTGCCACCGTCCATCATGCACAGATCGATGATGTCGTCGGCATCGTACATGATGTCTTTCAGCTTCCTCACCCAGGCCTCGATGCCGGGATCCCCACGGCTTTTCCGCTCTGCACTTTCGAGGTAACATTTGATCATCTCCAGCTTCTCCTTCAGCGTCTTGATCTCCTTCTTCACGCCCAGCACTTTGCATATCTCTCCCTCAACAAAGCTCGTCACTTGTTCAATGTATCTTGAAACAAATGAATCCAGGACCATTGCCATCTCTCAAACAAGGGAAATATCTCCGCACTCTCGGAAACAAGACTCGATGTTTCGCACGGGGAAGTAGTGGTTCCTTGAACACACACGCACATACATATATAGAGTATACAATACCATTAGCATGCATCATAATAAATAGCAATTAGCTGGCTGAGATGTTGACTCACCAGAGCCAATAATTCACGGCGTCATCGATGAGCATTGAAGAGGGCGATGTGAAAGAATTTTCTTCTTTTATAAAAATAATAATAAGATGACTTAATGTTCACAGTAATTGATTGATAATAAAAAAAAATTCTCCTCATAATCGTTCCGAAAATAAAAATAAAACAATGCCTTCAGGTATATTACGAAAAGCTTGCTCCGAGTCCCGATCAAGATAGGATTTTTTTGGATATTCATAAACTTAATCTTGATTTCTTAGGGAGATTAGAATATGAAGTATAGAAAATAATTAATGAGTTTTTTTCAAGAATAATAGACTTTCACTCACAGGAATCATAAGCATGATTAATTCGGTTTTACAAAAGTGATATTTTAACAAGAGTGATGTTTTACAAAAATATTTTATCAAGAAAAGTCATTACTAATTGATATTTATTGGAAGGTGGTTTTCTATTGAAAAATTATCGGACGTATTTTTTTTATAAATATCAATTGTATTTTCCTATTCAAATTAATTTTTTAATTTTTGAACTTGTTCATTAAACTGGTTCGAATTAGTTAACCAATTTAACTAATCGGTTTGGGTCAATGAATTCATCAACTCTATCCCTTTTCTCCTCGTCTCGGTCTCCATCTCGGTCTCTTTTCTTATTATAAACAACTACAATGACATATTTTTAATTAATAGTTCTCGTCTCTACCTTTCACCTCTTCTCTGCCACATCATCCAAATTATTATGATGGAGGGGGATAATCATGCTATGTTACTATATTTAAATAGCTATTATAATAGATCTAACATCATGTTATTAGAACATGCTATTACACTAGATCTAACATCATGTTATAATTTTATCTGAGTATGAAGGACAATCCTAGTAATAAATAATATTTTATCATGTAAAAGTCAACTGTCAACCACAGTGATATAATATGATGTTACCTTGCAATGTTGGATTACAATAATATAATCTTTTACTTTACCTTATGGATGACAGCCAAAATAATAAATTTTATTAGTCAATAAAATGCATGAAATTTATGCAACATGCATTTTCAGAAAAAGACTATGCGATTATTTTATTAGTTATATTAATTATACAAAATTTACAATACTTAATACTCAAGTACACACAACTTCATATGCAAATTAACGAAGGGTAATCTTATATAAGTTTATCATAGCATGATATCATCAAAATATTATAAACTAATTAATCATGGCTCTTTTCAACGTGCAACGCCTACCTGAGGTAATTAATTATTTGTTTGATTAGGATGCATTACAAACACATAAATTCTTTGATCAGAAGGTCATATCCGGTACATCGAATACTTGGCTTGATTCGAATATATAACGCATAAGGAATACTTAGGGCATGTTTGTGTAAGCAGATTTGTTGACTATTCTATCATGCCAACACACTGAAACTAGAAATCTATTGTTGACTAGATCTACACTCGTTCATCTGGATGAGTGTAGATAATTTTGATGGAGGAGCCTTGCTCCTAAACCCATTTTGTGGGCAGGTGTCATATGCCTTGTGACAAAGAGACCATATAAGGATCATTCAACATTGTTGCATAAGACTGCTAGCATTAAATGTGCTTCATGTCCCAATACTGGTAAACCATATTCAAATGACTTCTTTAGTTCCCTAATATCGTTCAAAGTCAAATTTTTTTAATTAAATTTTTTTTGCATCAACTATCCTGAACCTTCTATTTTTCACAAATATGATGATTGTCACATTTTTCAACAAAATTATGCTCATACGAATTTTCTTATACCATAACATTATGACAAGTAAAAAAAAAACGATGCTTCACAAATCATGTGAAACTTCAACTTTAGCAAATTTGATGACTATCATTTTTTTTTTTGAACGAAAGAATGTTCATATTACCTATCTTGTACAACAATATTGTGCTAAATTGAAATTGTTTGATTTTTAAATGATACGTCTAAATTTTTACTAACAGTACAATGACATATATACTTATATTCTCAACGCTCCTCGAAGCAGCCATTGGCTCAACCTAGCAAATGAATGTTGATCAGGGATATATATATATATATATATATATATATATATATATATATATATATATATATATATATATATATATATATATATATATATATTTAAAATACAAACAACAAATAACTCTTCATCGTAAGATAAAACTAAACAACCACCTTTTAATGTAACTTTGAAATATTTGGAATCAAGTTATTGAATATCTCACTTTCATAGTTCAGTAAAATTATGAAATATATATATATATTTAAAATACAAACAACAAACTAAGTCTTCGTCTTAAGTCCCACATGAAATATAAAGCTAAACAACTACCTTTTATTGTAACGTTGAGAAACTTGGAATCAAGTTATTGAATGTCTCACTTTCATAGTTTTGTAAGATTATGAATTTGAATCTTAGTTTCATCATTTATTTTTTTTAAAAAAAATTAAATACAGACAACAAATTAAGTCTTCATCTTAAGCCCCACATGATAGCTGATGTTAGACTCATCCGAACCAATAATCATAGCCATAGATCGATATGGATTGATGGGTCTAATACACTCGTGACATAAAATAATTTTAAAGAAAAAAAATCACAAAGATAAAACTAAACTATCCTTTGATGTAACTTTGAAAAACTTAGAATTAAGTTATTAAATATATCACTTTAATAGTTTACTATAAGATTATGAATTTGATTTCTAGCTTCATCATTTATTTTTTAAAAAATATTAAATATAAATAATAAATAAAATTTCATCTTTAGGCCCACATCAGAAGATGTGAGTATTAACTTTTATATGCGAATGATTCGACATGAGCAGATGTTATCGTTCATCCGAATCAATAATTCATAGCCATAGATCGGTATGGATTAATGGGTCCAATACACCCACGTTATTTTCATCATTTATATTTTAAAAAATTATATATATTAAATATAAATAATAAATAAATCTTCGTCTCGAGGCCCACATGATAGATGATGTGAGTGTCAGCTTCTATATATGAATGATTCAACATGGTTTTATGATAGGTTTGACTACGAGAAACGAACCACTACAAGTCGAGTAACATCTATCTAATTGACACTCACTAGCAACTATCGGCACCCTTTTGTTGACTAATCTTGCACAGGCCATCGCATGACCAAGTATCGGCAATAGAGCTCCCTGAACACGCTGGATGAGTATGAAAAATCTACCAGGGAGTCGAGTAACATCTATCTAATTGACACTCACTCGCAACTATCACAGCATCCTTTTGTTGACTATTTTTACACAGGCCATCGCATGACGAAGTCTCCCTGAACAAGCTAGCTGAGTTAGAAAAATCTACCAGGGAGTCGATTCAAAAAATCCGTGAAACAACTGTGTATAACCAGTGGCTCAGCGTGGAGGTTGGAGGAATACGCATGACGAAATATTGGAAACAGCTAGTGAAACTTGACATCCTGCCGATGAATCCACAGAATCTGGGAGAGGAGTACAAAATTGTGCTGCTGAAGTATATAGCATGCGTCTCCTATGGCACTACTAAGTTTATTGAGTGTAGGTTATCGAACATCCATATGAACTATGCCCCCGCAATCAACAGTTATGTTGATTAAAATAAGATTTTTTAAAGAAAATATTCATTTTTTTCTGTGATTTCTGTGATTCTGGTTAAGGTTTTCTTTTTTTCCTTCTAATATACCATAATGACCTTTTAGATCACCTTTACACAACTGAGGAGAAGGAAGTGAGACCAAAACCTGCGTGTCAGCCGCGATTAAAAGAAAATTAATAATACCAACCCAATAAATAGAGTGTTGTTACACAATGGACACAAACTCGTACAAGCAGTACTCATTCTCTCGAACCTGTCAACAACAGTCGTAAGAGGCGACGATGCAAAGCTTCCAATAAAAAATATTATTCTGATCAAATATAACAAGGAACAATCTGAACACACATCAAACTAGAGGTCATGCAACATACAATGTAGCTCCATCTTCTGTATACACACGGGCTCTCTCGCACCGTACTGCTAAAGTCTTCATGCATGCAAATAACTCCCCATATATGACCGGGAGGCTCCACAAAGATGGAAGAACAGAAAGTGAAGAATGCTGTGAAGTTGCAGCCACAATGACCAATTAGATGTCTTTTGGATTCCTTTTTTGCCTCGAAGAGGATGCAGCCTTCACGTTGAAGGAGAACCTAGCTTTGGATTCAGCCCTTTATAACATGCCAAAGGAAGCATTTGAAGAAGAGAAACATCGACAACTTTATGTAGTAATAAAACCTAAAAATATAAGCAGCTAAAAGCAACCAACAAGAGAAAAGGGAAGAATAATGTACTTGCGATGAGGCACGAAAATTTGTCCGTAGATTCTTGTCAATCATCTCCCTGTGCCATCTCCGTATATGGATCAGTGACAACATCTTCATGCTGAGCTACTGCCTATGGACAACGCCTTCATACTATTTACATGACCACATCATTTGTTCTAAATTCTTTTGGAAAGATAAATTATTGCGTAGGTGCAAATACACAAGTAAGTAACGTAGAAGGAAACAAACAAGCATACAGTCTTGATAGTAGGACAACATCATCGAATCCCTGCTCCAAATAGCTTCTTTATTCACAATAAATCTATAAGTAGAATAACCGGGCAGAGGCCTTTTATTGATCCTGTACGAAAGGAGAAAGTCAACGTACATGAAAACAAATACACATATATGTATATACAGTCATGGGATAGATAGAAAAGAAAAAGGAAAATGAACTTACCGGAATGACGAATTCATCATACTTTTGCATCGTACATGGGTGGATGCTTGCTATATCGAATATACTTTTTCCTGGAATAGGTTTGAATTATGACATCTGGAATCTGTTGAATGTTATGCCAATTCTCGTTGCCCTTGAGACAGCTCTTCAGCAGCACCTTGTTGCATTGCAGTTCCAGTTTTCTGAAGCTCCACTGAGTGGAAGGAATGCTTTGGCGCTGCTGAATTAGGGTTGATAGCCACTGCGGAAGTTGCTTCATTTGTCGTGGACATATCAGGACCAGCTGTTGCAACCTGTCGAGATTCTCCACGTACTCCAGATTCGGACAATCTTCCACCTTCAGATACTTCATGGAAAGGTCGGATATTCTATTCAGCATCGTGTTATCTTTGACCTCGAGCTTGTAATTCAAGCGGAGGTTTGTGATTTCTCTCAAGTCTTGAGTTCTCTCGAGATACAATTCCTTCAAATTGGTAGCATGGGATAGGCCTTCTGGTAGAGCTCTCAGTTTGGGACAGTCTATCATCTTGAATGTCTTTAGATTAGGAAAGAGCTTGAGGTGCGGTCCCTGACCATTTTCTTCCATCCCCCATACTGACCATTCTTCCCAGTTGGGCATTTCGTGAAACTCCAGATATTTCAATTTTGGAAATGCGGAAGCTCCAGGGAACTTGCGGCCCAGAAACTCAGGCCCAATGGTTTTGATGGCTTCACCGCCGGTGATGTCAAGATGTTTTAGCAGGGGCAACATGCCTAGTGGAGGCAGTTCCGTGCATGATTTGAGGTACTCAAATCTCAAATATGCCAGATCAGGGATGGCTTTGTCTAGTGAGGTTGACATCAACCAACCTGGGAGTCGCCGACCGGGGAATCGTTGAATGGTAAGATCTTGCAGGCTGGATGGGGGAGAGAGTTTATCGCATACCTTCTCAACTGTCTGGAACTGCTCCTCAGTCCATGTCACTCCTCGGCCCTCATCCTTATCTCTGTTATCCTCGTCATTTCCTTCCTCTTTTTCCTCATCTTTCTCACAGTTGCTGTCACCATCTTCTTCCAAATCATCGCCATCTTCTTTTGGAGGCATCCAACATAAAGTCAGCTCTTTAAGAAAAATTTTATCCATAAGTACTGAGTCTTCTGTTACTGCCCTCTCCAGCCTGTATATTCTCAAACATCTGAGCTTGGAAAGAGCTTGCAGCTCCTCCAAGTCACACCCCTCCTCGTGCAACTCGTTCCTTGGGTTGCTATGGCCGACCACAAATCCTTCAAGATGATTAAGATCCATCAGTTTTTCGATTCCCTTGGGTACATGAGTCAGAGGAACATATTCAATATGAAGACACCGTAGATTGTGCAGCTTAGTGATCGACTTAGGAAGTCTGTGCAAATATTTGCAGTTATAGAGGTTCAGAGTTTGGAGATTTGCAAGGCGCCCTATAGATTCTGGTATCTCATAAATATTTGTCCAATCCAAATTTATATATCGCAGTTGCAATAGATCTCCGATACAATCTGGAAGTGTCTTGATCGATGTATAAGATAGATCCAACACTCGAAGATGTGGTAACATTCTGAGTACATTATCCTCGATTATCTTGGTTCGAGGGGAATCATGGAGAATTAAGGTTCTTAAACACTTTTCTTCCATAATTTGATCTGGCAGTACCAATTTTTTCCCCATTTTAGACACTGACAACCGACGGATCTTTGCATTGGCTCTAACATCTAATCTTTGACCATGTCTAATTAGTTTTCCTTCGTCCTTCATCAAACATGCACCGAGAGATCGTAAATGGTCATGCATAGAGAAGTTTTTCTGGCCTAAGGTACCTGCGTCCACTTGTAGAAGATTCCTCCAAATTAATTCATGGTAATATTCCTCGGCTATATCTTCCAACAGCCTATTTCCTTGTTGTGCGATAAGGCCTTCAGCTACCCAAAACCGAATGATTTCCTTGTAATACATATCACTTTTCTGGGGGTGCAAAGAACAATACAGAAAACATTGTTTCAGATGAGATGGTAAATCCACATAGCTCAAATTCAAAGCCGCTGGTACTTTATCGTCAATCTGCTTCATATTCCATACATCACTTTCGAGGACTTCTTCCCACTTCCCTATGCTCTTATCCTTACGATCAAGAACACCTGCGATAGCTTTGATAGAAAGGGGAAGACCATCACATTTTCTAACAATTTTCATGCCTACTTCTTTCAACCTACGCTCGTCATCCTCGTCCCCTTTTCGAAACACCAAATTTCGAAGCAACATCCAGCCACTATTAACATCCATTTTCTCAACCGAGTGGGTATGGCAGGGTCTCATGCCTTTTAACAGTGTATTTTTCCTCGTGGTGACTAAGATCGTGCTGCTACCTGCTGCTTTGCTTAGTGGTTTCCTGAGGAAATCGTTCCATATTTTTTTACTCCATACATCATCCAACACGAGAAATAATTTTTTGGTGAGGAGAGAGGCAAGTTTGATTTCCAATTCTGATTTGCTTTGTCCCTCGAAAGATTCTTGTTTGGCTTCACCTCCTTCAGATTTATTAGCTGCGCACCGAATTAACTCTCCGAGTAACTTCGTCTCCGAATAATACTTAGAGATATACAACCATTTCTGAATGGGAAAATTGACTCTGATCCTTTCATCATTGACTATTTTACGTGCCAGAGTGGACTTCCCGATTCCGCCCATTCCAACAATCCCAAAAATACGACATTTGTGTTTGGTGTCCTCTAGCATGGCATTGATTAGAGTATCGGCATCTACTTCGATTTGTCCCCCTACGATGTCCTCCTCGACTTCCAAGGAAGTCGTCTCAAGTAGAGTTGGTTTTTCGGGTTGGGGTTGGTGACTACCAGAAGACTGTAGATTACTAAGGATGGAGGCTTCCTCAGCTATTTGTTTCAGTCTACCATTAATGGCTTCGATATTACCCGCAATCTCATGGCGTTGTTTGGTACACCGAAAGCAAGAAGAAACAAAGCTGAAAACGAAGCTTACCCCCGAAGCCGATGCTGATCCCCGAGCCTCCAACAGTTTGCCACCTTCCATCATGCACAGATCGATGATGTCGTCGGCATCGTACATGATGTCTTTCAGCTTCCTCACCCAGGCCTCGATGCCGGGATCCCCACGGCTTTTCCGCTCTGCACTTTCGAGGTAACATTTGATCATCTCCAGCTTCTCCTGCAGCGTCTTGATCTCCTTCTTTACGCCCAGCACTTTGCATATCTCTCCCTCAACAAAGCCCGTCATTTGTTCAATGCATCTTGAAACAAATGAATCCAGGATCATTGCCATCTCTCAAACAATGGAAATCTCTCCGCACTCTCGGAAACAAGACTCGGATGTTTCGCACGGGGAAGTGGTGATTTCTTGAACACACACGCACATACATATATAGAGCATACAACACCATTAGCATGCATCATAATAAATAGCAATTAGCTGGCTGAGATGTTGACTCACCAGAGCCGATAATTCACGGCGTCATCGATGAGCATTGAAGAGGGCGACGTGAAAGAGTTTTCTTTTTTTATAAAAATAATAATAAGATGACTTAATGTTCACAGTCATTGATTGATAATAAAAAAAAATTCTCCTCATAATCAATCGTTCCAAAAATAAAAAAATAAAACAACGCCTTCAGGTATATTACAAAAAGCTTGCTCCGAGTCCCGATCAAGATAGGATTTTTTGGATATTCATAAAATTAATCTTGATTTCTTAGGGAGATTGGGATATACAGTATAGAAAATAATTATTGAACTTTTTTTAAAGAATAATCGACTTTCACTCACATGAATCATAAGCATGATTTATTCGATTTTGTAGTTATTAAAAAATTAACCTTTTTTTATTCAGTGAAAATGTTTTATTTGTAATTTAAATTTCACAGATGAGGCCATGGATGATATTAATTTGATAGCTTTCGTTAACATCTCCATAGATTAGAAAAAGGGTACAGATGATACGATTTATTAGGTCATGCAGTTCACATACATTGTCACATGGAATAAAATAGTTTTTTTCACATTTTAAAGTTAGTTAGATAATCTTAGATTATTGGATCACTCAATTCAACTTAATTTAGTTAGATTTTTATTTAATTATAATTATATTTGAGAAATCTCAACAAACTAAAATAACATGATATTCAAATACTATGTCACATTGAACGAATCCCACCTATAAGGTGCTTAATTTTTAAAAGTATTTATTTTGTAGATCAAAACCTTTGCATATTCCTTTAAAAGTTCAAAATCCATTTCAAACTCTAATTCATGTTGTTATACTTTGAAAACTCAGATGTATTATATTTTCATATAATTCTTTGACTTAAGACAAACTAAAACTAATCGCCATTAAAAATGGTTAACTTGGTTTTTTTAATGCATTTATCGCATACGTAGATGAACTTAATCTTTAGATAGGTACCAATATACGTTATATTGAAAATTGTAATGACAAACATGTCATTTTCAAATTACTCAAGGATAAAATATAAAAAACCCTTAAAAAATTATACGTGTATCCTCTTTTTTTTTTTTTAGTAAGATCCGCTTGATATTACTATACATAATAATTTTATGATACTACAAATGGTTAATTTGTTTAACTTTTATATATATAATTAATTTCACATGATTTCTGGTAGCTATTAGCTACCAACAACACATTGCTAAAATCAAATAGCATGCGTCTAGATGGCATTGACTCGTCTTTTTTTTTTTTTGCTTTTGTTCGACATGACATCTTACTGAAATTAACAAGAGTGATATTTTCCAAAAATATTTTATCAAGAAAACTTATTACTAATTGATATTTATCGGAAGGTGATTTTCTATTGAAAAATTATCGAATGTATTTTTTTTATAAATATCAATTGTATTTTCCTATTCAAATTATTTTTTTAATTTTTGAACTTATTCATTGAACTGGTTCTAATTCATTGCCATCTCTCGAACAAGTGAAATGTCTCCCCACACTCTCGGAAACAAGACTCAGATATTTTGCACGGGGAAGTGGTTGTTCCTTGTGTATATATAAGAGTATACAACACCATTAGCTGCCACATCGTTGACGTATCTCGAAACGAAAGTATCCAGAATCATTGCCATCTCTCCAGGACGAGCAGGGAAAAGGCCTCGGCACTCTCGGGAAGAAGACTCGATGCCCCAAGTGGTGGTTCCTCGAGCACACTTACGTATGATGCTTAATGCCTACACCGATCGAATTTTCATCAAAGGAATGACCTAAGCTGGAAATGCTTACTCCCAGTCATTGTGGAGAAAGAAACTTTGTTATGATTGTCAAGTATTTTTCGAGTCTTATTTAATTAATTCTTAGGAATTCTAGGATAAAAGAATCATTGATAAATTAAGATTTATTTATTCTATCAAAATCTTATTATCTCTTGATTTTAATGTTGAAGAAATACAGAATAAAAATATTTTAGATGTCGGTATGATTTTCTCTGAATCTCAAGAAAGGTTAAGAGAAAATAATATTAAAAATTTAGATGAAAGGATGTACAAAGAATTTCAGTTTGAGTTTAGGTTAACTCAAAAAATAAATTATTTTCTTAGATTTATTATACATCAAATCATGTGCATATTATATTATATTAATTTTTTATTTATTTTTTAATTATTAATTATTAGATTTTTATTCTTCCCCAACTATCTTGGAATTCAATAAATAGAAACTTGATTTCTTAGTGAGACATAATGTCTCATTGAAAATTGACAGAAATAGTTAAAAATTTTGGAGGGACATAAATATATGTTTTATTAAAAATTGTAATGACAAAATATGTCATTCTCAAATATGCAAGGATAAAATATATTAAAAAAATCCTTAAAAAAGGGTAGAATAAGATTACTGAAAACAGACAACGAACATGTGTGATGCATTATTTTCGTAGGATTCATATGATATCATCCACACGTTCGTTTGGTGTCTCTCTCGGTAAGCCCAAGCAGCCACGATAATTCCTGCATTATTGCACGTAACTGTTAGCTAAAGGAAACTTAGATGTAAAGTTAAATAGCACACATCTAAATGACATTGACTCATTTAGATGCCATGAGAATTCCTGCATCATTCTTTAGACTACTGTTTGACATGACATCCCACGAACCTCAGAATCGATTCTGTCATATCTAATGAGCATCTAAATGACTCATCCTTCGCTTTACTTCTGTTCGACATGACATCGCACCGAACCTAATGATCGATTCTGTAATATCTAATGAGCATCTAAACGACGTTCTCATCATTACTGTCCGAGGTGGTGACATCCCATAAATCCTGATAATCTATAATATTTAATGAGCATCTAGATGTCATTGACCGGTCCTTTATTATTGTTCGAAATATTTTTTAAAATATATGATCCTATTTAATTAAATAATATATATTATAAATATAATTAAATTTTAATTATGATTATCGATCAATAATAAGAAAATCTAATTATGATAGGATTCGAGATACATTTGATGTGAGAGATTTTTCTAATTGCTTTTTATAAACCCTTTGCTTTTAGGGATTATGTGACATAATGTTATTGAGCATTATAGATTCTCTCATCTCATTTAATCACGTTAAGTTATCGAGAGATTATATATCTTTTTTTTTTTTAACTTTTCTTAGTCTATAATTCATCACTTTTTATGAAGGATAAAAAAAAAGAAAAGATGAGTTTAGCTTTTCTTATAAATTGACATTAATGTAACTTTTGGATTCGACGATGTTATGCCTATAAGACATACAAAGGCTTTCTAAATAGTATTGAAAGGTTCGCACATTATATATGATCTATTATTATTTGATTTTAGTTTTTTGACATTAATTTTGTTTTATAACAACATAATCATAAATTTTATATTTACAATCCTCTCTCATATCTATCTCACGAAAATAAGATAGCTCCGAGGCCATATGTAGTGCCTACTTAAAGAAAAAAGTGGCGATGATTAAAAGCACGACTATTGCAATGAGAGACCTTTTTATGATATTAGAGAAAAATAAAATGTTAAACGAAAGACAACATCCCAAAAAGCTAAAAAGAGAGATTTTTTCAAAAAATTATCCCCAAGTTATTTTAAAAAATAGATAGCATAATGAAAAGAAGAAAAAAAAATAAACTACCACCTTTTGTTGTTTTGGTAAGTAAACTACCACCTTTTGATTGAGTTAATATTCAAAATCACAATAAAAATGTTTTGTACCAACACAGATCCACTGTCTTCTGAAATGTTAATATTCACAATCACAATAAAAATGTTAATATTCTCATAAGATTGTTTTATGCTTCTGAAAACACAAAACAAAGCAGTGTCTTCAACTCTAGCGTGAAAAGCTGATAAAATTAAACCATCTAAGATAGGGATTTAGATACAAACCATGAAACATTAAAAAAGTTGGAATCAAATTATTGAATACAAACAGGCCTTCGTCTTTAGGCCCACATGAGATGATGCTAGTTGCTAATAGCTTTAGCTACGAGAAACACATTAATATAAGTCAAATATCATCTATTTCATCGTATGACATATTCTCAGAAACAGAGCTTCTAGAACTCGCTGGTTGAGTTAAAATATTAAAAATAAGTCAAATAAAATCAAAACATATTAGAAATCATTTGATATATTATACTATGATTCAAATAGGTATTTATGATAGTTTAGGAAAAACATAACACAAAAAGAAATAAAAAATTATTTTTTATAAAATTTTGATCACTATAGTAAAAACACTATAAAATTTACTCAAAAACACCTTATCAAAATAAACTCATAATCTCAACCAAATCAATTATAAACCTAAAAATATGATACCATAACAATATGTTAGCAATGACAACTAAATATATACAATATGATGTGCCTAATTACATATTATCTCTTATAATTAGATATCTTTAGCATCTTAGTCCCCAAACTTAAAAAAATTATATTAAAATATCTATATTATGAAAGTAAAACATATATCTTCATTTACCCTAAGATCATCGGTTTTATAGACAACAGAACAAAATGATAAGCAAAAAAATAATTTTAATATCTTAATTATATATTCAATGATGATGGATAACAATGTCGTTGGGGCTATAGGTAGCTATTATGGATGAGGATGGAGAGTAATAAATATCGATGCTCTACATGAGGTGGGATAAAGGAAGAGGAGAAAGAAGATGACATAAATATCGATGCTCTACATCTACGTCAATACCACTCAACAACTGCGTTAGTATTTGTGTCATCCTCTTCTTCCTTTCCTTTTGCCTCACCTCTTGTCATTATTCTCTCTCCTTATCTACAATAGTCACCCAGTGTTATTATCAACCACAACAAAAAACATAATTAGAATATCAAAATTATCTTTTTGCTCATTATTTTCATGCTTTCGTCGATAAAATCGATGACGTTAGATTTCAATATAAGTTTTTTAAGTCTAGAAATCAAGATGCTAAAGATGTATAACTATATAGGGTAATATATAATGAGCCCCAATATGATGTCACTTAAAATAATTTTTAATAATATTTATGATGTTTTTAATATCTTAATAAAATATTATAAATATTATTAAAAAATACTATAAATGAGTTAAATGAAAATACTATAATAGTTTAAAGTCGATAGAAAAAGAATGAAAACTTGGCCCCGCCTCGGAGCCAACCCACCGATCCGACATCACTCTTCCACCCACTCAGACGATCTTACACTTTCGAGACAAAACTAAACCGTATCGACCCTAGGCCACAACATAAAGGAGTATAATATTTTTGACGTTAGAAGGATGACCGAATGTCACCATTTTTTAGTAAGATCTACTTGATATTATTACATATAATAATTTTATGATATGTGACATATGGTTAATTTGTTTAACTTATATATATATATATATAACTAATTCCACATGATTGCTGGTAGCTATTAGCTACCAGCAACACACTGCTAAAATCAAATAGCATGCGTCTAGATGGCATTGACTCGTCATTTTTTTTTTTACTTTTGTTCGACATGACATCTTACTGAAATTAACAAAAGTGATCTTTTACAAAAAAATTTACCAAGAAAAGTCATTACTAATTGATATTTATTGGAAGGTGGTTTTCTATTGAAAAATTATCGGATGTTTTTTTTTATAAATATCAATTGTATTTTCCTATTCAAATTTTTTTAAAATTTTTGAAGTTGTTCATTAAACTGGTTCGAATTAGTTAACCAATTTAATGAATCAGTTTGGGTAAAGGAATTAATCTAACTCTATCCCTTTTCTCCTCCGTCTCCGTCTCTCTTCCTATTATAAACAACTACAATGACATATTTTTAATTAATAGTTCTCATCTCCACCTTCCACCTCTTCTCTTCCTCATCATCCAAATTATTATGGTAGAGGGGGCAAGAGGGGTCACGACTTATCTAAACTAATAGTCATTGATTGATATGAATTGATAGGTCTAATACACCCGTGATATAAAAAAATTCTAAAAAAAATAAATTAAAAAGATAAAGCTAAACAATATATATATTTTAAAATATATATTAAATACAAACAATAAATAAGTCTTTGTCTTGAGACGAACGTAAAATATAAACCTAAACAACCACATTTTGATATAACATTGAAAAACTTAGAGTCAAATTATTGAATATATCACTTTAATAGTTTTAAACTAAGATTATGAATTTGAATCTTAGCTTTATCATTTATTTTTTAAAAAAAATTATTAAATATAAATAATAAATAAGTCTTCATCTTGAGGCCTATATGAGATGATGCGAGTGTTAGCTTTTATATGTAAATGATTCGGTTGCATGATAACTTATGTCAAGACTCATCCGAACTAAAAATTCATAGCCACTAATCGATATGGATTGATGGTCCAATGCACCCATGATAAAAAAAATTCTAAAAGAAAATAATTAGAAAGATAAAACTAAACAAAAAATATATTTATATATATGTTAAATACAAATAATAAATTATTAAATCTCGAATTTTGATAATGAAATCAATTGATGAGTTTGTGATCTAATCTACATTTTGAGTGACACGAGATTAGCTTCGATCAAGGAGAAGCAAATTGATTGAAGCAAGAGGAATCAGACATTGGGCCGGAGTTGAACATGTCAAGAGATTGAACGTCGGGCCGGAGGATTGATTGACGTGCCAATAGGAGGACTTCGTGCCATGAGTTTGGGCATTGGGCTGAAAGATCGGACATTATGCCAAGGAGATCAGAAGTTGTGAGAGTTAACATGTCGATTAGGCAATACACCGAAAGAGAGGATGATACATTGAAGGATCTGACGAAGCACCGGAAGAACCAATGACATGTCGGATATCATATGATTCAGGCTTTATAATAATTTATTTAGAACGAGTTAGTTTAGGTCTAATTGAGTTAGTATTGGGGTAAAACAATGTCAACTTAATTAGGGACCAATTAGGCTTGAATCATGGTAGAATTAGACCTACTATTTAGCTCATTTAGTGTCCTATAGCAGGGTCTGGTGGTGGTACCATCTAGACTAGGCAATGGTACCGCCTATACATAGTCTCCCAAACTACGTCAAGCGGTGGTACCACCCAATGTCAGAACTGACAAGTAGTGTTATCGCTTAATACTGATGGTGGTACTGCCAGTACTCCGGAATCTCAAGGATTTGAATTTTAACTTTACTTTTTGAAGTCATTTGGAGCCTATAAATACCCCACTTATCCTTGCACAGTAAACACATCAATTGAGAATACAAATTGGGAAAAGCACTATTGTAATCTTGTGAGAATTCCCGTCCTCTAGCCTTAAGTGTTGATTTTAGTTTAAGAGAGGGATGAGTGGGTTGTAAAGGTTATCTCCTAAACCTATCAAAATGAGAAAATAGTTGTAAGAGAGTATTGGTCTTTGCCCATTGAAGGAAAACCATTAGTGGATGCCGGTGGCCTCAACCGAAGAGGAATCAAGAGTGGATGCAGGTCACGATGATCGGACCACTATAAAACTCGATTTGCATTTCATTGATATTGCTTTAATTACTTATTACACTTATTCTTAGTCAAGTACACCTTCAACATTTCCGACATGGTTTTTCATTGAACAAAAGTTTTGGAATCGTAGATGTTTTATCAAAGCACTAATTCACCCCCCATCTTAGTACCGATTTCGGTCCTAATAATTGGTATTAGAGTCAATTTCTCTCTATTTGGTTTAACACTAAAGAGTGATGACTTTTTTTGGCTTTTAATAATGTCACTCTATCATTCATCCTCCTATGTTCAATAAGACGGACTACACATATTGAAAAACTCAAATGAGAGTTTCTTGCTTTCTATGAATTTTGATTATGAAATATTGTTGAAAGCAGTTTTAAAAAAATTTTCAAACTAATGAATGGATGGAATGATTGGGAGAAGACTTTTTTTTTTAATGCTAAAGCAATGAACGTTTTGTTTTATGCCTTACACAAAAATGAATTTAATCAAGTTTCTATTTGTGAAACTATATATGAGATTTAGCACACTCTTAAATTTACACATGAAGGTACAAGTAGAGATAAAGATTCTAAAATTAATCTTTTGATGCATGATTTTGAATTATTTTGTATGAAGCATAGTGAAACTATTGTTGACATGTACACCCGTTTTACAGATGTCGTTAATAGTTTAAAAAGTCTTAGTAAATATTTTTATAATTTTAAATTTATTAATAAAATACTAAGATCCCTTTCAAAAAGTTGGGATCTGAAAGTGACAGCAATACAAGAGACAAAAGACTTGAAACAATTTCTTTCTTGAAGAACTTATCGGGTCTTTAATGACCTATGAAATGACTTGTATCGAATATGATGAACATAAGAATAACTTTCCAAAAAATATAAATAATTTGACACTTTGAACAATAGAAGACCACTTGAGAGAAAACTCAAGTAATGATGATGATGATGATAACTTTAAACTCCTAACAATAAAATTTAAAAGGTTCATAAAACAAGAATTAAAGAATAAAAATGAACTTAAAAAGGATAAAACAATTTACTATAAATGCAATCAGCTAGGGCACTTAAAAAGCGAATGTCCACAAATGAAGAAGAAGCTACAAAAGAAGAAGAAGACACTCAAGGTGACATGGGACGAATTAAGTATATTTAAAGATGAGGTTGCAAACTACACCTTGGTAGCATTCGACAATGAGGTAAGTGACTCAACCAAAACTCCTTTACCTTACTATAAAATTACTTGATATATTTCATGAGTTGTTATTTAATTAGTTAGTAATAAATAAAAAATATAAAAAAATCATGCTTCTCTTTTTAGTGATTTTAAAAAATAAAAAATGAGCATAACAATTGCATGTTAACTCCTTACACTAATTGAAATGAGTTAGATTCACTAAAGAAGGAAATTGTATTACTACAATAAACAATAATAAAAGAAAATTCGTTGGAATTAAAATGATTATTAACAAATAAAATCTTTTGTTTGAAGATGCCATGAACATAACTCATTAAATATTTGTGTAATAAGTGATAAAAATTTGAATCTAATGCTTGCATACTAAATAAAAATAATTCTATGAATTCTTAAATGTTTATCTTGATGATTTTCGTGATGAAGCTTGTTTTTTTGTTTTTAAACATTGATGTATGTTTTATTTGGCATAAAAGACAGAGGCATATTTGTATGAAATAAATCACATAAATTGAAACACATAAAAAGGGGAATGCATCTGTTTTGAAAGTATTTTTATTTCTAAAACTTATCAAGTTTTTCAATCCATGTATATTATTATTTTTTGAATCTATTGAACTATAAAAGTAATTTTGATGATATGAATTTAAATGAGTTATTATCAAAATTATGATCTTGATTCCTTGATAATTATAACTTGAGATCTTTATGAATCAAGATCTTTTATTCTCCTATGTTCCTTTTAATGATTTACTAAAGAGAATATCATTTTTGGAATTTATGACTTAAGATTTTCCTTACTATTTGATCTCCTAAGATTTATTTTTCATTATTTAGAAAAAAAAGAGATCAAAATGAATCATGTCTTTTGGTATTCATATGATCTTTGATATTATATCCTTCTTGACATGATTTTCATTATGTACAATTCCCTTGTGTTTATGGTTGTATACCTTATGTGATGTTTAGAGCATTGATGTAAGAAGAAAATTTTGCACTATTGTATTATTCTTCTCTTCTTCTCTTTGACAATAACAAAAGGGGAAAAAGTCTTGCTAGCTTGTACATGATAAAAAGAAGCAAAAATTGCTAGCTTACACATTTCAAGGAAAGAAAACTTACTAGCTTGCAAAAGGAAGCAAAAATTGCTAGCTTGCATATTGCAAAAGAAAGCAACATTGCGTGGTTGCATATTTCAAAAAAGTAGAAACTTGCTATCTTGCACATCTCAAGAGAAAAGTACTAGCTTACTCATCTAAAAAGAAGCAAAACTTGCTAGCCTTCGTACTTCAAAAAGAAGTAACGCTTGCCAACTTGTTAGCTTGCATGTTCTAAAGTGATGTAAATCTTGCTAAATTGCTAGCTTGAAAACTTATTAATTGTACTTCTTCTTTTATTGATGACAAATGAGGAGAAGTTATGATGATGATCATGCATGGTGTACTTTGAGTATGCATGAAATACTTATGATTTTAAGATGCATGCAATGATGTGATTAATTGGTTCTTTTAATATTCATGATGCATGTAATGATGAAATAGTTATGCTTTCAAAATTCAAAGTTTCTATCAGTATAGTATATTGATAGGAGGAGTTTAGTTTAAACTCTATCATCAATTGATTGTCATCATAAAAAAGAGGGAGATTGTTGAATCTCGGATTTTGATGATGAAATCAATTGATAAATTTGTGATCTAATCTACGTTTTGAGTGACGGCAAGACTAGCTTCAATCAATTTGCCTCTCTTTGATTGAACATGTTAGTAGATTGGACGTTGGGCCAGAGGATCGGTCGACGTGCCGATAGAAGTACTTTGTGCCATGAGTTCAGGCATCGGGCTGAAGGATTGGACATTGCACCAAGGAGATCGAAAGTTGCATGAGTCAACATGCCAATTGGGTAATACACTGGAAGAGAGGATGATGTAATGAAGGATCAGACGAAGCGTAGGAAGAACCAATGACATGCCAAACAATATATAATTCATGCTTTATAATAATTTGTCTAAATCAAGTTAGTTTAGATCTAATTGAGCCAGTATTGGGGTGAAACAATGCCAACTCAATTAGGGGCCAATTTGGCTTGAATTAGGGCTGAATTGGGTCTACTGTTTGGCCCATTCAATGTCTTGTAGCAAAGTCTAGTGGTGGTACTGCCAAGACTAGGCGATGGTACTGCTAGACTGAGCAGTGGTACCGACCAGACATAGTCTCCCAGATTATGTCAGGTGGTGGTACTGGCCAATGTTAGTGTGTTAAGCGATAGTACCACCAGACTGGGCAATGGTACCGCTAGTATCCCGAAATCTCGGGGATTTAAATTTTGGCTCCACTTTTTGAAGCCATTTAGGGCCTATATATATCTCACTCATCCCTACTCAATAAAAATATCAACTAAAAACAAAAATTGGGGAAAACACTATTGTAATCTTGTGATAATTCCCTTCCTCTAGCTCTAAGTGTTGATTTCAGTTTAAGAGAGTGGTGAGTGGGTTGTAAAGGTTATCTCCTAAACCTATAAAAAGGAGAAAGAGTTGTAAGAGGGTAGTTGGTCACTGCCCATTGAAGCAAGATCGTTAGTGGATGTCGGTGGCCTCAATAGAGAAGGAATCAGGAGTGGACATAGGTCACGACGATCGAATCACTATAAAACTTGATTTGCATTTTTATTTGCTTTTTAATATAATTGATATTGTTTTAATTACTTATTGCACTTATTCTATATCAAGCACACCTTCAACATTTTCAACACGATTTTTCATTGAACGAAAATTTTTGAATCATTAAGGTTTTTATCGAAGCAGTAATTCACCCCCTCTTAGTGTCGATTTTGGTCTTAACACAAATAAGTCTTTGTCTCGAGACCCACACGAAAGATAAAGCTAAACAACCACATTTTGATGTAACATTGAAAAACTTGGAATCAAATTATTGAATATATCACTTTAATAGTTTATTGTAAGATTATGAATTTTAATCTTAGCTTTATCATTTTATTTTTTAAAAATATTAAATATAAATAATAAATAAGTCTTTGTCTTGAGGCCCACATGAGATGATGTGAGTGTTAGCTTTTATATACAAATGATTCGGATGCATGATAGCTGATGTCACAACTCATCCGAACTAATAATTCACCACCACTAATTGATATAGATTTATTGGTCAAATACACCTGTGATGTAAAAAAATTCTAAAAGAAAAAAATTAGAAAGATAAAACTAAACAAAAAAAATATTATATATATATATATATATATATATATATATGTATATATATATATATATGTATATATATATATATGTATATATATATATATATATATGTATATATATATATATATATATATGTATATATATATATATATATATATATATATATATATATATAATACAAACAACAAATAAGTCTTCATCTTGAGACCCAAATAAAAGATAAAGCTAAACAACAATATTTTGATGTAACGATGAAAAACTTTAATAGTTGAATATATCACTTTATTGAATATATCACTTTAATAGTTTATCATAAGATTATGAATTTGAATCTTAGTTTTATTATTTATTTTTAAAAAAATTAAATAAATAATAAATAAGTCTTCGAGGCAGATGATGTGAGTGGTAGCTTTTATATGTCAATGATTCGATTGCATGATAGCTGATATCATGACTCATCCGAACTAATAATTCATAGCCATTAATCGATATAGATTTATGGGTCCAATACACCTGCGATATAAAAAAATTCTAAAAGAAAAAAGTTAGAGAGATAAAACTAAATAAAAAATATATTTTTTAAATATATATTAAATATAAATAACAAATAAGTCTTGACCCACATGAAAGATAAAGCTAAATAACCACCTTTTAATGTTACGTTGAAAAACTTGGAATAAAGTTATTGAATATATCACTTTAATAGTTTACCGTAAAATTATGAATTTAAATCCCAGCTTCATCATTTATTTTTTTAAAAAAATATTAAATACAAACTAAGTCTTAGACTTAAGGCCCATATGAGATGATGTGAATGTTAGCTTTTATATATGAATGTTTCAACATGGTTGCATGATAGCTGATATCAGACTCATCCGAATCAATAATCATAGTCATAGATTAATATGGATTGATGGTCTAATACACCCATGATATAAAAGAGTTTTAAAGGAAAAAAAATCACAAAGATAAAACTAAACCATCTTTTGATGTAACTTTGAAAAACATGGAATTAAGTTATTAAATATATCACTTTAATAGTTTATCATAAGATTATGAATTATAAATTTGATTCCTAGCTTCATCATTTATTTTTTGTAAATACATTAAATATAAATAACAAATTTTTTTCGTCTTAAGCCCACATGTGAGTGTTAGTTTTTATGTTCGAATGAATCGACATGGGCTAAAGATAAAGCTAAACAATCTTTTAGCTTGATTCCAAACCAATAATTCACTACTCATCAGATAATGAATCGACATCAAATGATGTGAGTGTTAGTGTTTGTTAGTGTTTGTGTTAGTGTTAGTGTCACTAACACTGATGATGTGAGTGTTAGTGTTAGTGTTAGTGTCACTAACATCGACAACGAATGAATCATGATGTGTGTTAGTGTCAGTGTTGGTGTCACTACTCATCCAAACCAATTATTCATAGCTAAAGATAAAGCTAAACAATCTTTTTCAATATAACGTTAAAAAACTTAGAATTCAATTATTGAGTGTATCATTTTAATACTTTATCATATGATTTTGAAATCAAATATTATTTTCATTATTTCTCTTTTAAAAAATTATATATATTAAATATAAATAATAAATAAATCTTACTCTCGAGGATCACATGAGAGATGATGTGAGTGTCAGCTTTTATATGTGAATGATTCAACATGGTTTCATGATAGCTTTGACTACGAGAAACGTACCACTACGAGTCGAGTTGTTTCTTTCTAATTGACACTCACTAGCAACTATCTCAGTATTCTTTTGTTGACTATGATTGCACAGGCCATCATATGACGAAGTCTCGGAAACAGAGCTCTCTGAACACGCTGGTTGTGTTCAAAAAATCTATCAGGGAGTCGATTCAAAGAATCTGTGAAACAACTGTCTATAACCAGCAGCGCGGAGGTCGGAGGAATCGCATGAAGAAATATTGGGAACAGCCAGCAAAATTTGACATCCTACCGATGAATCCACAGAATCTGGAAGAGGATTACAAGACTGTACTACTGAAGTATATAGCATGCGTCTCCTACGGCACGCCTAAGTTTATTGAGCGTAAGTTATCGAACATCCATAAGCACTATGCCCCCGCAATCAACATAACACAGAATATAGTACGAGCATTTCGAGAGATGCATGAAGTTGAAATTAATGTTTCTGGTCCCAAAACATCTAAATATTTCCTGATGGAGATGTATCACCAATCCATGCAAATATTATTTATTGCATGAAGCAAACAAAACCCCAACAGGGTGAATGTGTTGGATGCTTTCGTTCATTCTCGGGTGTTGAAAGCATAAAGTGTACACACACACAAGTTTCTTCAGGAGCCTATTGAGTTAACATCATGTGAAGTCAATAGTGACTCCTACCAAATTTTGTCCTGATATTACTACTGATGCAATATAATAACAACATTTTAATTGGACTTGACTACATGCATCTTTTCATGCTAAAAAGAACAAAAAAAATATTTTCGACGTGCTAAATACTTTAGTAAATGAGCACATTGTGAGCTGTTATGTTTAATGAGACAAATAGACAAATCAGTATTTTTATTATCCTTTATTCATGATAAGTTAAGGGGGGTTTGGGATAATATAGTATAAAAAAAATGTTAATTAAGAAGTAGAAGAGGTTAATTGACAAAAAAAAATTTAGAGATGATCGTCGATCTAAAGTGATGAATTTGATCCGACATGACCTACTTTTCAAATATTATCATAATAGAATTGATCATCAATTCAAAGTGTTGGTTCCTCGTTTGCGCCTTAATATCTCAAGTTGAAGGATGTTATAAAACTACATCAGATCATCTCTCGTGTGAACCTTTCGATGTTTAAGTTAACGAACTATTTTTCTTATGAAGTTCCGATTGATTATCAATTCTAACTATATTAAAAGTACCATCATCATGTCCCTCTCATAAAATTAGGTGGAGATGGCCATCACGCTTTGAACAATGGAAAATTGTGTTCCCTAATGTTAAATATTTGACGTCCTAATTAACTCATTTTGCACGGCATAAGATTCCATTTGGTGGGTATGTGTTGAGCTGAGGACTGTCTTTTAGCTACCTTCTTGTCAGCTAATAATTGATGCCAAAAGAATCAGTAGATTTGATGCCAATATACACATTTATTATGTATCATTTTCTTGTGACGAAACACATAATAATCGACCAAAGTTAATTCCACTAAATTGAATCACACTCTTAGAAATTTCAGATGGGATCGAGCTACTAATCGGACCTCAGCTAACACAGAACGAAGAAGAACTATGATCTCTCATTTCAACCAGTCAATGGCATAGCCCGCATTGCACGTAATACTAGAAGAGTAGAATTACAGTTCTAAATTGAACGGAGCTTAAAGCTAGCAACAATTCTTTATTAGAATTGAAGAGTCATATTAGTCTCACACTACATCGAGCAATTGAACAATAGGATTATCAAAAGCACAAGAACTGAGAGAGAGAGAGAGAGAGAGTATTGAGAATTTAGGAGGGATTTTTTATTTTATTTTTTGAGATTGTCATAACTCAAACATAGTTTCTTACCATCAAACTGAATTTTCATTAAATCTTAGATTACAATATCCTTCACCATTGATTTCTCCACAACTATACTAATTAAGAACAGGTAACTACCTAATTTATTTCTTAAAATACTCATAACATTTCATATATTTTCAAGACATCCATATTTATATAAAACACAACATGTTGACATTAACAATAGTAAAAAAAGTTGTCGGTTTCGATGGACAATGAAACAACTCCTTTGGTTCGATCTCGAACATACTGTACGATAATTTATTAATATGTTATTAATCCTTGGCCTTTTTCTTATTATAAGATTTAGTCTTGCGTTAAATTTTTTTTTAAAAATAATTAGATTTATAAATATTTGATGGATTTATACTTATTAATTTGAGCTTAAGCTTTCTAAACTAAGTGAGAATCAAAGCTTCATTGAGTAAGCCATGGCATGTAAAGCAAATTTTTATTCAAAGAAGGTCCTTTAACACTTTAATCCATAATCCATAGATGTTTTATTCTATTGCACAAAAACATGTAGTTTGTGTTTCCAAAAGAGAAATGTATTAACTAAGCATTAGAAACAAGAAAGGAGCTCTGTAGATCAAAAGCACAAAAAAACAATTGGGCTAAGAAGGTCACTTCCCTCTTCAAAAAAGTACAGATTCGATTAGCCTGACATATCTAGTGAACTAATTAATTAGCAGCCTTATTCTACTCTCTATATATATACATGAGAGATTACGTAGGAATCAAAACAATACTGAATGTGTCAAATATCTTCAATTATATTTTGGACTGCCCAGAGAGTAAAAATTATCTTGTGTAACACCTTAATTAGAACCTCTGAATGAATCAGTATGAGCCCATCTTGTTTAGCTACTCGAAGGCCATCTCTTACAGTAGTAGCCTCGGGATACAACATACTCCCAACTCTCAAAAGACCTGCATCGAAGAACGAGGGATCACAAGTATCATTTCTTGATAGAAATCGTACAAAGTCATGTAGTTGGCAAAGAAGAAAACGACGTAAAATGTCAACACAAACCCTGAAATTATATATTAGTAGATAAGAGAACCAAAAGAAAACAAAAAAAGGGAAGAAGAATACACAGTTGCAATTTACCTCAGGCTAAAGGGCAGCCCTCCAGCAATGGTAAGCTTCGTTCCGTTTCAAACTTGCAGCTGTTTGCCTTTAGGATCAGTGACAGTGTGGTGAGGTGATGCCGATTAATCACCTCAAGAACCACTGCGGAAGCTGCTTCATTTGTAGTGGACATATCAGTTTTTGTGTGGCAGCCGGTCGAGATTATCCAGGTGCTCCAGATTTGGACAACCATGCACCTCCAAACACTTACGGAAACATTGGATATTCTGTTCAACTTCTTGTTGTCTGTGACACTGAGAACGTCATCCAACCGGAGGTTTGTGACTTCTCTCAAGTCGTGAGCTCCATAGAGGTACAATTCTTTCAAGTTGGTAGCATGGGATAGGCCTTCCGGAAGAGCTCTCAGCTTGGAGCAGTCGGCAAGAACACACTCCTTTAGATTGGGAAACAGTCTTCCCTGCCCGCCTACCGACCATTCTTCCCGGTTGGGCATGTCGTTGAACTCCAGATGTTCGAGTTTCGGAAATGCGGAAGATCCCACCGGCAAACTGCATCCGAGAAATTCAACTCCGATGGTTTTGACGGCTTTGAAACTTATGATCTCCAGAGATTTTAGCAGCGGCATCATGCCTAGAGGAGGTAGCTCGGTGCATGATGGGAAGTGCCAGAGCTTCAAGTATTCCAGGTTAGCAAAAGATTGGTCCAGGGAGTGTGACACCATCCATCCTGGGAGTCTCCGACCGAAGAATTGGCTGATGGTAAGGTCTTGCAGGCTTGTTGGAGGAGAGAGTTCATTATATATCTTCTCTGCTCTCTCGATTTCCTCCTCGTCCTCCTGATTATGTATGTTGTTCCCATCTCCATTATCTTCTTCTTCCTCCTCGTCTTCACTCTCTTCGTCCTCATCTACACCGTCATCGTCGACTTCAACATCCTCGCCATCGTCCGCGACATGCATCCAACTCAAAAGGAGATAACTAAGGAAGCGTTTCTCCGCAAGTACCGACGCTGATCCCATCGCTACTATTCTCTCCAGTTTGGATATTCTCAGATATCTTAGCTCGAAAAGCGCTCGCATTTCTTCAAGTCGCACCCCTCGTCCATCTCGTTCGTTGGGTCATCATGGCCGACCACAAATCCTTAAAGATTGTTAAGCTTTGTTAACTTTTAGATTCCCTTGGGTACATGAGTCAGCGGAGTATCGAAAGCATCGAGGCACCTCAGACTGTGCAGCCTCGTGACAGCATTAGGAAGCCTGTGCAAGTGGTTGCAGCGGGAAATGATCAAAGTCTAGATGTTTGCAAGTCGCCCTATCGTTTTGGTATATCATTAATCTTTGTACCATGAAGATCTAAGTATCTTAGATGCAATAGATCCTCGATGCAATCCGAAATTCTATCGATCGATGTATCTCTCAAATCCAACACTTGTGGGTGCGGTAACCTTCTCAGCACATCGTCGTCGATTATCGTTGTCGCCCATGTTAGAAAATGGCAACCTACGAATCTTGGTGTTTGCTTGTATATCTAATTCACCTCCATGTCTAATCGAAATCCCTTCGTCTCTTATCAAATATGCACCAAGGGATCATAAATGTTCATGCATAGAGCAACAGCTATTGTCTGCGTACAATGGATCCAGCTGTAGCAGATTCCTCGAAACTAGTTCCCAATAGTACTCCTCGGCTACATCTTCCATCAATCTATTATTATTTCCATGTTATACGATAAGTCCTTCAGCCACCCAAAACCGAACGATCTGTCTGAAATGTATAGTACTTCTCTCTGGGTATAACGAGCAATAGATAAAACATTTGTTTCAGGTAAGATGGTAAATCCTCGTAGCTCAAATTCAAAGCCCCCGGTACTTAATCCTCCATCTTGTTCATACTCCAAGCATCGCTCTCAAGGACTTCTTCCCACTTCACTATGCTTCTGTTCTTGTAAGCTAAAACCCCTGCAATAGCTTTAATGGAAAGACGAAGTCCATCACATTTTCTAACAATTTTCCTACCTACGCATGTCATCCTCCTCCCCAGCTTCGAATACTATCTTCCGAAGCAACATCCGCCCACTATTTTCATCCATTTTCTCCACTTGGTGGATATAGCTGTCCGATACCTATCAACACACTTTCTTTTCTCGTGGTAACTAAGATCGTGCTGCTGCCTTCTCCTTTACTTAGAGGTTTCCTGAGGAAATCATTCCAAACAGTTGCACTCCAAACGTCGTCCAACACGAGAAACAAGTTTTTGGTCAGGAGAGAGGCGAGTTTAGGTTCCAATTCTGACCTGCTTTCTCCCCTAAAAGATTCTGCACCTTCGGCTGCACACCTCACTAGCTCTTTCAGTAAATCGATCTCGGAATACTCCTTAGACACATACAACCATTTACTGATAGGAAAGTTGTCCTTGATCCTGGTCGTTGTATATTTGACGTGCTAAAGTGGTCTTTCCGATGCCACCCATCCCTACAATCCCAAAAACACGACACTTTTGCTTATTTTTCTGGAGCATGGCATCAACCAGATTGTGGGCAGCTACTTCAATTTGTTCCCCCTACAATGTCCTCCTCAACTTCTAAGGGAGATGTCTCCCGTGGTTGTTTTGTGAGGTTGGGGTTCTTGGGTTGCCGACACTATCTCAGGCACCAAGGCATTGAACTCGGCCATTTCTTTCAGTCTAGCATTAAGTGCTTCGATTTTGGTAGCGATCTCATGACGGTATTTAGTGCACTTAAAGCTAGAGGAAACAAAGCTGAGAGGGGAGCTTACCGCTGACGCTGATGCCGGCGGAGCTTCCAGCAGTTTCCCACCTTCGATCGTGCAGAGATCGATGATATCATCGGCATCGTACATGAGATCTTTCAGCATCCTCACCCAGTTGTCAATGACGGCGCTTCCACGCCTCTTCCGCTCTGCATCTTGGATCAAACATCTGATTTTGACCAAGTTTTCCGTCAGCGATTTGATCTCCTTCTTCACACCTAGCACCTTGCATATCTCTCCCTCCAGAAACTCTGTTACGACTTTAAGGTATCTTGAAACAAAGAAATTAAGGATCATTGCCATGATCTCTTTGACACCAACCGAGGAAATGCCACACCACTTAGAAAGAAAGTTTGATGTGTTGTTTGCACGGCCAAGTGTTCCTTGAGCACAAATATATTTGTATCCAAGAGCAGCATCATCAGTAGAACAAACAGGCTAAAACAAACCACGCCTGCAAACAAAATTACGACAAATGTCAAGGATGGAGTCTTACCTTCACCGGTTATCGTTGGCAAGCGAAACACAAAAAAAGGAACGCTCGTCTGTCTGCATTCTAAGCGGTAGCTTTAATTTAAAGATGAGAGCGCGCTCGCATGCAGCAGTATCGATGTTTCTTTCCTCTGTGCATGTTTTGTTGCATTAGATACCAGAAATCTCCGGTCATTGGTCGAGTCATGAAATCGTACGAGCGGCCCGGCCCCTAACGACACAAGTTAATCGACCGAGGAAACAACATGGAATTGTTTCCTAAGGTGATCCATGCAGTAGCTGTCAGAAATCAGATTACCTTATCATCTACTTTCTTATTCTTCCGAGATCTGAGACAAATAAGACGAGTAGCTCCGCGGAGAAGACGGCAGAGTCACATGGCGAAATCTCGGAAGTAGAAGTCGCGGTATCTGGGAAGTGTGTGCAACTGTTCAAGTTTGAGATGAAGATGAGACCCAGTAGCTCAGCGGAGTGGACGGAGGAGTCGCACGGCGAAGTCTCGGAAACAGAGATCTTAGGACACGCTGAACAGCTGTGTTTGCTGAGTTGGAAAAATCTGCAAGGAGTCGATTCAAAGAATCTGTGAAACAACTGTGTATAACCAGCGACTCGGCGCAGAGGACGGAGGAATCGCATGGCGAAATATTGGAATCGAACGAATTCGAAACAGAGCTTCTGAATGATAATTTCTCATAGCGCTTTTTTATTTTTTTTAATTTCTTATAGCGCTTTTATTTAAAAAAAATTCGAAACATAATTTTTCTAAATGATAATTTTATCCTTTCGTTAGCTGTCCCCTCTGTCTAGTTTAACCCATCGACCATCGCCTTTGTAGTCGCCCTCGTCATAACCTAATAGTCTATAGTAATGATATTCGCTTAGAATTGATAGGAATCGATCTCGTGCACGATGGAAGGGGTAATCAATCCTCGCATGAGGGCGATAACGAAAGGGACAACCTTGCTTGTATGCGGTGGAGGGGGTGGCTAACGGTGGCGATGGGACGATGGAGGCGTTGGGGGGTTCACGAAAAAAGAGATAAAATGATTTTTTTCATAAGACTAGAAACGTTGTTTTAGAATTTTCTTTTAAAGTATAAGCGTTCTAAAAATATTTCGAAAAGTATAATTATAAGAAAATTGATATCGCGCCAATAAATTCATACAATTTAAAACTGTACTCTTGAAGTATTGTGTGAGTCTTGTATGACAAGTAATAATTTAATTATTTAAAATAGATTTCCCCACTATCAAGTATTTAAAATAGGTGGTATAATTTAATTAAAATATAATATTCACGTGATAATAAAATATAGAATAAAAATAAAATAAAAGTAGAAGATTTATTTTCAATTCATTTTTGCTATCGAACAATTTCATTTTAAAAACTTTTGATATTCTTAACATATCCTATGCAAATGGATATAAATGTCCTCAATTTACTATTTAATCATAATAATTTTTTAAAAATATAATTATATTATTATTGTTGTTGTTGTTATTCTCTTCTTAATCATCAAAGCATCTATCATTGTTGGAGACACAAAATAATTATAAATAAATAAATAATCAAATGAGAGGTTATGAAGATTGAAGAGGTGGTGAGAAATAATTTTTGACATTTGTTGGATCGATTTAACATGTTTGGTTAAAATGCTCGAAAGATGATATTCCAGGTATTTTTGTAACAATCCGAAAGATATTAGTTTTTGGAGTATCAATATAGAAGATGTTATATTATAAGTCATCTTTTAGGGTTGTGAGAAATAAGGGTTGTCCATACAAATCTACATACAACATGATCATTTATTGAAGGATACTTTATTTTTATTGGATAATAAAAAAAAGATAGAAAAAAGGGTTAGGATACTCTTAGAATCATTTTTTATTAGGTAGTATGGACATTTCTTTTCTTTTTTTAATACCAATTTTGTCCTAATAAAACTTTAAATCAGTTCGGGTCTGTGAATTGGTTCCAAGTCCACGAACTTGTTCCAGTCAATGAACTGTTCCCTAAACCTTTCTTGGGCTTGTCACCTTTTCCTCTATCTCCTCCTCCCCCATCTTCCTGTGGCATCCAACTTAAACTCGTCGAGTTTGCATCCAGAGAGATCGTAGATGGTCATGCAAAGAAAAATATCGAATCTGATGAGGGAAATAATGGCGACAAGATTGGGGTTGACGTCACTTGTCCCATCACGCCTCAGCACCTGGTCAAACGGATCAGAACGCTGACCGAGGCACATTAAACATTCTGCCCAGGCTCGGTCTCGCTTGCCATGCCAACGCCAGTGTCAGACGCTACCTGCCCCTACAAGGGGACACATCAGGCACAATAAGCTTCCCTATAAATACCCTCGCATGCTGAAGAGGAAGGAGGACACACTCACACACCACACTTGTATGGAGGCATCTCTTCCTCCAAAACCCTCTCCACACTTTGTGCAGGTGCCAGACGGGGTCGACTCTTCCAAGCGCTGCGGCGGAGCTTCCTGCCGACCCAAGCTGCCGACCCGAACCACCGTGCTCGGCCGCCGGAAGACCCCGAGGGACGTCGCCTGAGACCCCCGACATTCGGACCCCCGAACCGAGCCGCGACGGCCCCGAGGCCACGGCTTAACATGATGCCACCGCCACATCATTTTGGCGCTAGAGGAAGGGCCCGGAATGACGGTACATTAGCCTTCTCTTTGGTTGCTCCACTGCAGCCGACCTGCACCAGCAGCAGCGACTTCTGGGGCTGGTCTCGGCTCCTCGGCCCCATGCGCGGCCAGCCCGCGTCAGCTCCTCAACTGACGGCGCAGCCTGCCACCTCGACCCCTCGGCCGCATGGCCCTCGCGACCAACCCGCCCGCGTCGGCCCCACGGGCGCGACCAGCCCGCGCGTCTCCTCGATCCCACGCGCGCGGCCAACCCGCCCGCGTCGGCCCCACGGGCGCGACCAGCCCGCGCGCGGCCAACCCGCCCGCGTCGGCCCCACGGGCGCGACCAGCCCGCGCGCCTCGACCCCTCGGTCCCACGCCTACGCGGCCGCCCGCCTCAGTTGCTCGGCTGACAGCGTAGCTTGCTGCCTCGGCCCCATGCGCGGCCAGCCCGCATCAGCTCCTCGGCTGACAGCGCAGCTTGCTGCCTCGGCCCCATGCGCGGCCAGCCCGCGTCAGCTCCTCGGCTGACAGCGCAGCTTGCTGCCTCGGCCCCATGCGCGGCCAGCCCGCGTCAGCTCCTTGGCTGACAGCGCAACCTGCTGCCTCGATCCCATTCGCGGCCAACCCGCCTCAGTTCCGCGGCTCACGGCGTAACCTGCTGCCTCGGCCCCATGCGTGGCCAGCCCGCGGCTCACAGCGCGACCTGCTGCCTCGGCCCCATGCGCGACTAGCCTGCGTCAGCTCCTCGGCTGACGGCGCAACCTGCTGCCTCGGCCCCATGCACGGTCTGCCCGCCTGCGCCGAGCACCTCGGCCACACACTGCCGAGATCCACCTCGGTGCAGCCTGTCCGCCTGCGTCATGCTACTCAGCCGCATGGCCCTCGCGACCACGCCTGCGCGGTCTGCTCGCCTACGTCATACTCCTCGGCAACGTGTTGCCCGAGACCACCTCTGATCGGTTTGCCCGACGAAGTTGTGCTCCTCGGCTGCGTGTCGATCGAGACACGCCCACGCGATCTGCCTGCTTGTCGTGCCCCTCGGCTCATAGCCCGAGTCGCTCCAGTTCGACCTCCGACTTGCGACTCGCCGGCTCGGCCCATCACCCGAGACACGCCTACGTGGCCTGCCCGCTTGGTCATGCTCCTCACCTGCACGTCGTCCGAGACCACAACCTCTGCTCGGTTTCCCGATTGAGATGTGCTCATCGGTCGCACGTTGCCCATGACCCAAGACACACCCGCGCAGCCTGCCCGCCTGCGTCGTGCTCCTGGGCGCATAGCCCGAGTCGCTCCAATTCGATCTCCGACTTGCGACTTGCCGGCCCAGACCATAGCCCGAGTCGCTCCAGTTCGATCTCCGACTTGCGACTCGCCGGCTCAGGCCATAGCCTGAGTCGCTCAAGTTCGATCTCCGACTTGCGACTCACTGGCTCAGACCATAGCCCGAGTCGCTCCAATTCGATCTCCGACTTGCGACTCGCTGGCCCAACCTGCCCACCTAAAAACAGAAGCCATGCATCGGACTCCCCTCGCGTGACAACCGACGCATAGCTCCTTTCGGGGGGGGAATATGATGAGGGGTCAAATGGACCAGAACGCCGACCGAGGCACATTAAACATTCTGCCCAGGCTCGGTCTCGCTCGCCACGCCAACGCCATTGTCAGACGCTACCTGCCCCTGCAAGGGGGCACATCAGGCACAGTAAGCTTCCCTATAAATACCCTCGCATGCTGAAGAGGAAGGAGGACACACTCACACACCACACTTGTATGGAGGCTAACTTGGCCGTTGGAGGGGTCGGGCCGAGCGCCTCGGCCCGACCTTTGTGCAGGTGCCAGACGGGGTCGACTCTTCCAGGCGCTGCGGCGGAGCTTCCTGCCGACCCGAGCTGCCGACCCGAACCACCGTGCTCGGCCGCCGAAAGACCCCGAGGGACGCCGCCCGAGACCCCCGACATCCGGACCCCCAAACCGAGCCGCGACGGCCCCAAGGCCACGGCTTAACATGATGCCCCCGCCGCATCAGAATCTACTTGCAGAAGGTTCCTCCAAACTAGTTCTAGCCCCGCAGCACTCATCAGCTACATCTTCCATCAACCTGCCTACCTCCTCGTTCTACGATAAGGCCTTCGGCCACCCAAAACGGAGCAATATCCTTGTAATACAGAAAGACCTTCGTAGAGAAAGAACAATAAAGAAAAAATTGTTTTAGACGAGATGGTAAATCCTACCGCTCCACATCTTGAACGTAACATCTGATAGTCTCCAACCTTCGCAGCGGATTCATATTAATTTTATGCTTCTAATAGAACAGAGTTAAAAGCTTACAAGTGTTCCAAAGAGTAACTAAGACCAGCTAAATTATATTAATTTCAGGTTTCCAATGAACAAATATGTATATTGATCCCGAATACGTTTACATGAGAAGGAAAAAATATGAATGCATCAAACGAGGTCATGGAATGCATTCCATGCCATGCCATGTACTGAGAAAGAAGATGATCATCTGTGGGTATGAGAACGAAGTTGAGGATTGCTGCAACAACGCCACAATGACCAAACAGAGTGGCTTATGAATTCATTACTGGCCTGGTAGACGATGAAAAAGGTTGTGTGTGTAACGCTTCCAATCTAGCTGATAGTACAATGTTATAATTATGTAGATTTTGAATGCAAGGGCAGAATCAAAATAAACTAAATTTCATAATTATCACATAATCTAATTCATGATAAATCAACCCATACGATACACAATAGATTTAACAACTCCGTAAGAATTCTCAATATTTCAATCCAAATAACATAGAAAATAATCTAAACATACAGTGATCTTAATAGATTAATTATATAATTTAATCAATAACCAATCCATCTTGTTTCCACCGTGCACTCAGAAAAATTTAAAGATAATCTGATATAAGCAACCCACAGTTCAATAAATACCGTGATTCATATGTTAATCAAAACTTATCATAAATAAATAATAATAAGATGAAACCATTAAATCCCTGCATCAAATGCCTTTATTCGCAAAATATTATATAAAGGAAGCATAAACTGGCGCAGAGACCTTTCATTGACCCTGCAAAGAAAAAGGTAAAAGTCAACATAAGGACTAACAGAAATATATATATATATATATATATATATATATATATATATATATATATATATATATATATATATATATATATATATATATATATATATATATATAGCTAAGTTATTGGATAGAAAACAAAGAAAATGACTTACAAGGAAGACTTATTCTGTAGATACATTTGTGGCATACATGTATGGTTCCTTAATGTATCGCATGTATACTTCCTTTAAATAGTTCCGAATTCGGACATCCGGAATCCGTCGGATGATGTTCCAATGCTCGTTGCCCTCGAGACAGCTCATTAGCAGCACTATGTTGCAGTACACTTCAAGTTTGCGGAAGCCCCATTGTGCAGAATTAGGGCGCTGTTGATCAATTAAGCGGGATAACCACCGGGGAAGCTGATCCATATGTTTCGGACATATCAAGACCAGGTGCTGCAGCTTGTCGAGATTATCCACGTACTCTAGATTGGGGCAATCCATCACCTTCAGATACTTCATGGCAACGTTGGATATTCTGCTCAACATCTTATTGTCTCTGACGAGCAGCTTGTAACTCAAGCGGAGCTTTGTGACTTCTCTCAAGTTGCGAGCTCCCCGAATGTGCAGTTCCTTCAAGTTGGTAGCGTGGGATAGGCCTTCCGGAAGAGCTCTCAGTTTGGGACAGTCTAGGAGAAAACATTTCGTTAGATTGGGAAATAGCTTCAGGTGTGTTCTGTGACCACCTTCCTCCAACCCGCATAGTGACCATTCTTCCCAGTTGGGCACGCCCTTGATCGACAAATACTCTAGTTTGGGAAATGCACAAGTTCCTGGGAAACTGTGGCCGAGAAACTCAGGCCCAATGGTCACGACCGCTTCGGCTCCTATGATCTTAAGAGATTTCAGCAGGGGCAGCATGCCCAGAGGAGGGAGCTCTGTGCATGATGGGAACACCGTAAGATGCAAGTATTGCAGGTTAGGGAGTGATTCGCCCAGGGAGGACGACATCATCCAGTTTGGGAATTGTCGACCCGGGAATTGTTTGATGAAAAGAGTTCGCAGGCTTGAAGGAGGAGAGAGTTCATTACATATCTTCTCGGCTCTCATCTGGATTTGCTCCTCCTTTCTCGATGTTGTTGCTCTTCTATCGTCACCACTATCAGTGGCATCTCCATCTTTCCCATCTTCTGGTGGCATCCAACTTAAAATTAGTTCCCTAAGAGAACGTTTCTCCGCTAGTGCCAAAGCCGCCGTTACTGCCTTCTCTAGCCTGTATATGCTCAGATATCTTAGCTTGGAAAGAGGTTGTAGCTCCTCTAATCCACACCCGGCCTCGTCCACCTCGTTCGTCGGATTGTCATGACCGATCACAAATCCTTCGAGTCTGTTAATATTTATCAATTTTTTGATTTCCTTCGATACATGAGTCAGAGGAGTATCTTTAATAACCAGACTCCTTAGATTGTGTAGTCTCGTGATGGCCATGGGAAGTCTGTGCAAGTGTTTACATCCTGAAATATTCAAAGTCTGAAGGTTTATAAGGCGCACTATTGACTCCGGTATCTCATGAATCTTTGTTCTATCAAGATCTAGGTATCTTAGATGCAATAGATCTCCGATACAATTTGGAATTCTCTCGATTGATGTATTACAAAGATCCAATACTCGTAAATTTGGTAACCCTTCGAATACTTTATCATCAATCATGGTGGTTGAGAGTGAGTCTCTGACCATTAAAGTTCTCAAACATTTTTCTTCTATGATGTGATCCGGCAGTATTAGTTTTATTCCCATGTTAGATATCGACAATCGACGAATCTTCGCATTGGCTTTTATATCTAATCTTTGACCAACTGTAATCGAAAGTCCTTCTTCTTTCATCAAGTATGTAGCAAGCGCTCGTAAATGGTCATGCATGCAAAACAAGCTCTTGTTTATAGACGATGGAACCACTTGTACAAGGTTCCTCGAAACTAGTTCCCAATAGTACTCCTCGGCTACATCTTCCATCAGCCTACCTCCTGCTTCGACAATAAGGCCTTCTGCTACCCAAAACCGAATAATATCATTGTAATGAAAAACCTGCCACATGAAGAACGAGCAATAAAGAAAGCATTGTTTCAGATGAGATGGTAGATCCTCATAGCTCAAGTGCAAAGCCCTTGGAACTTCTTCGTCGATCTGCCGGTTCGTACTCCATGCGTCATTCTGGAGGACTTGTTCCCACTCCGCTGTGCTTCTGTCCTTGGAAATTAGAACCCCTGCAATAGCTTTGATAGCAAGAGGAAGTCCATCACATTTTCTAACAATTTTCCTACCTACTTCCTCCAACCTACGCATGTCATCCTCCTCCCCAGCTTCGAATACTGTCTTCCCAAGCAACATCCACCCGCTGTTATCATCCATTTTCTCAGCATGGTGCATATAGCTGGCTTTCACACCACTTAACACTGTTTTGATTCGAGTGGTAACTAAGATCGTGCGGCTACCTTCTCCTTTACTTAGTGGTTTCCTCAGGAAATCAGTCCATACTTTTGGACTCCACACGTCGTCCAACACGAGAAATAAATTTTCAGTAAGGAGCGAGGCAAGTTTGGGTTCCAATTCTGCTCTGCTTTCTCCCTCAAAAGATTCTGCTTTGGTTTCATCTCCTGCACACCGAATTAACTCTCTGAGTAACTTGATCTCCGAATAATCATTTGAGATATACAACCACTTTCGGATAGGAATGTTTGCTTTGATCCTTTCATCATTATATATTTTACTTGCCAGAGTAGTTTTCCCGATTCCACCCATTCCAACAATCCCAAAAACACGACACTTTTGTTCGGTGTTCTCCAACATGCGATTGATTAGATCGTCGGCAGCTTCTTCGATTTGTTCCCCCACAATGTCCTCCTCAACTTCCAAGGGAGACGTCTCACGTGGTGGAGGTGGTTTTTTAGGGTGGAGTTTTTGGCTTGCGGGCTGTAGATTTCGAAGGATGGAGTTATCTGCCGCTATTCGTTTCAGCCTATCATTGATTGCTTCGATTTGGCCTGCGATCTCATGGCGGTATTTGGTACACCGAAAGCAGGAAGAGACGTAGCTGAAAGGAAGGCTTACCACCCCTGAGGCCGATGCCGACTTCCGAACCTCCAAGGGCTTTCCCCCTTCCATCACGCACAGATCGATGACGTCGTCGGCGTCGTACATGACTTCCTTCAGCTTCCTCACCCAGAGCTCCATGACGGGATCCCCGCTGCGGCTCTTCTGCTCGGCATCCTGGAGGAAACATCTGATCGTCTCCAGCGTCTCCTGCAGCGCCTTGATCTCCTTCTTCACGCCCAGCACTTTGCATATCTCTCCCTCCACGAAAGCTGCCACATCGTTGACGTATCTCGAAACGAAAGTATCCAGAACCATTGCCATCTCTCGAGGACGAACAGGGAAAAGGCCTCGGCACTCTCGGGAAGAAGACTCGATGCCCCAAGTGGTGGTTCCTCGAGCACACTTACGTATGATGCTTAATGCCTACACCGATCGAATTTTCATCAAAAGAATAAATTGCATTGAGAAGCATGACCGATCGATACAACACCAATAGCATGCATCCGTTCGTTCATGACAAATAGCAACTAGCTGGCTGAGGTGTTGACTTGTCGGAGCCAATAATTCATGGCCTCATCGATGAGCATTGAGGAGGGCGATGTGAAAGAAGTTTCCTTTTTTGGATATTCATAAACTTAATCTTGATTTGTTAGGGAGATTAGGATATGAAGTATAGAAAATAATTAATGAGCTTTTTTCAAGAATAATCGACTTTCACTCACAGGAATCATAAGCATGATTTATTCGGTTTTACAAAAGTGATATTTTAACAAGAGTGATATTTTACAAAAAAAATTATTTTATCAAGAAAAGTCATTAATAATTGATATTTATCGGAAGGTGGTTTTCTATTGAAAAATTATCGGACGTATTTTTTTTTTTATAAATATCAATTGTATTTTCCTATTCAAATTATTTTTTTAATTTTTGAACTTGTTCATTAAACTGGTTCTAATTAGTTAACCAATTTAACGAATCGGTTTGGGTCAATGAATTCATCAACTCTATCCCTTCCACCTCTTCTCTTCCTCATCATCCAAATTATTATGGTGGAGGGGCCACCGAGGGGGACACAATCATGTTGCTATACTTAAATAGCTTTTATAACAGATCTAACATCATGTTATAATTTTATTATCTTGTAAAAGTCAACTGTCAACCACAATGATATAATATGATGTTACCTTGCAATGTTCGATCACAATAAAATAATATTTTGCTTTACCTATGGATGACAGCCAAAATAATAAATTTTATTAGTCAATAAAATGCATGAAATTTATGCAACATGTATTTTCATAAAATACTATACGATTATTTTATTAGTTATATTAATTATACAAAATTTACAATACTTAATACTCAAGTACACACAAACTTCATATGCAAATTAATTAATGAAGGGTAATCTTATATAAGTTTATCATAGCATAATATCATCAAAATATTATAAACCAATTAATCATGGCTCTTTTCAACGTGCAACGCCTACCTGATGTAATTAATTATTTGTTTGATTAGGATGCATTACAAACACATAAATTCTTTGACCATACTTGGCTTGATTAGAATATATAACGCATAAGGAATACTTAGGGAACGTTTGTGTAAGCAGATTTGTTGACTATTCTTTCATGCCAACACACTGAAACTAGAAATCTTTTGTTGACTAGATGTTTACATCATGAGATATTCAAAGTTTGAAGGTTTACAAGGCACCCTATTGATTCCGGTATCTCATGAATCTTTGTTCTATCAAGATCTAGGTATCTTATTAGGTGCAATAGATCTCCGATACAATTTGGAATTCTCTCAGACTGATGTGTTACAAAGATCCAATACCCGTAAATTTGATAATCCTTTAAGTAAATTATCCTCAATTATTTTGGATGAGAGGGAGTCTTTGATCATTAAAGTTCTTTACGTCCATAACTGTCCACGACAGCTACTCTCCTATAGGGAAATTTAATAGGAATAAATAGCAAAACTGTAGAGTGTCAGGAGTTCTTTCACACTGAAACCCTACTCTACTACAGTGAGCTACTAGAACCATACTTTACTACAGCGAGCCACAAGTGAAAAGAACTAAGGAGCAAAGCCAAGTTCAAGGGTTGGTCGCTAAAACAAACACTGAGTTGGGGAGTCATGTACCCTACGTTAATAAAGGTCAAAGGCAGAATTGAGTTATGAATTGTGCGTTGGACCAGCAATAAATAGTGAGTTGAGAGTAATGGAACAATCAAGGACGAATGAGCCAGCTGTTGCACCAGTCGTTCTTAAAGTCAAGTTGGTAAGGAGTAAAAAGAAAGAGAGGCTATAAGATAGTTTATATTTGAAAAAAGCTTGAAAGTCAACATTAGCACCTCACCCGAACACCATAAGCTAACGGGCATCGACGAAAGAACAAGAAGCAACTGAACAGAACAAGAATATGCAATGGGAAGAAAGTATAGTTAAAATCTAAAGTCTCTTAGATAGTTGAGTAACCTATGGTTAAGGCAGAAAGAAGGGAGTTTCGCTTAGATTCAATGATTTCTTTCAAGTTTGTCCTTTGACCTTAGTTTCAGAGTGGAGTAAGGTGTTGTTACTTTCCTCTATTATATTAGGTGCATACTCTTTCATTACTTTACTGGCCCTACTGTGCCTATCTGAGTTAGTAACGCTGCTAGTAATAAGAAAAAAAGCTATGAGTCAGCAGAACAAGCAACTAAAAAAACTGCTACTACTTAAAAAGAAGCAATGAGTCCGCAGAACAAGCAAGGCAGCTTGGCTAGTTCCCTAAAGAAGCAATGAATCCGTAGAACAAGCAAGGGAAATATGCCGAAATTCTATAAGTCTATAAGCAACAGAGAACTGTGCCGACATTCAAACAAGCGACAGATTACTTCTGTCTATAAGCAAGGGCGATTAGGTGCCTCTGTTCTTTTGCAGACATTCAAACAAGCAAACGTGTTCCTCTCACAAGCAGTAATATGTTTTAGAACTCAGAGCTTACAGTCATAAGTGTTTTGTCACTCTAACTTTATATTATATGCTACTTATTTCTTTCATCTTAAAGCTACAAGCGCAAAGGAGAGAAAGGTTTAGCTGGGCCCTAAGGACAGACGGAAAAGAAAAAGAATAGGAACAAGTAAGGGGAACAAGCGAGTTCTTCGCCTTTGTGCTAACGGAGTTGAGTTCTATTGGCCTAAATGCTAACGTGTAATTGGTTTAGGGCATAGCCTAAGCAGAAAGAAATTCAGCAAGCAACAAGGGATGCCTTGAGGTAGCTGTTGGGCTGGCAGCCTATAGATTCAGCTCATAGTGAGCTTCGGCAGCTCACACCCCATCTTAATCTAACCCTAATTAATATTAGGAGGGGTGTGGTAGCTGCGTTTTGGAGGCAGAAAAAGACATAAATAGGGCAGCAACGTGGAAGAAGAAAACAGCCACCGGATTCCAAAGAAAAGGAGGAAAACAAGGCGAAGAAAAAGAAAGGGAAGAAGACAAGAACAACGCAGAGAGGCTGTTCTCAATCATCTAGCAGTGTTCTCATCTCAGGTTAGATCAAATCTACAATAGACTCTTGCTATGATTACTCGGGGAGGTTTTATATATTGTAGGCAGTGATGTGATCCTTGTATCCTAGTTATTCTTTTGTGATTGTTGATAGGGTTTAGGGCAAGAGATTGAGATTTGTACATTCATTATTCTCATAGTGGATTATCTCTAGTTTGTCCCGTGGTTTTTACCCTTCACATTGAAGGGGTTTTCTACGTATATCTTGGTGTTCTATTTGATTGTGGTTCTATTTAATTCCGCTGCGTATTATGGTCTTCTAGTATTTGTTCATATACAAAGGTTATTCCTGGTTATATCCCCATCAGTAGCTTGGTGCATAATGGGAAGTGCCAGAGTTTCAAGTATTCGTAAATGATTGGCTTGCTAGTCATAGGTGCACAGCAAGCCAATCACATGAGTGATGACACGTGTGACTTGATACAGAATCTTTTTGCTTATTATATTTTGGCGTATATCACTTTATAACTATTGCATAAATGCATACATATATTGTGATGTCCTTGGATTTGTGCAATGAGAATCGGATCGTGATGAGATCATGATAATGAGATCGATTCACCTTTAAACACATATCCTAAATAATTATTACAGATCGATGAGTCGAGTGAATTATTACAGAGATGATAATTCACTAAGTTAGAAGGAGTTCTGACAGGTATGATTCACGGCCAGCTCGATATTGAGCATAGAGGGTCACACACATATGGTAGGCATTGCGATGAGTAGAGGTTCGGATATGAGATATCCGACGGAGCCCTTGTCTTATTGGATGCAGATCCAATACCCACTAAGGGAGGACCCATTAGGGTTTGACAGGGGACCTCTATAAATAGGAGGGATTCAGAGCCCCATAGGCTAGAGAGCTCTTGCTTGCTTTTCCTATTCTCCTCTCCATCTCCACCTCAGAGTAGGCCTAGAGTTTTGAGGAGCGTCGTCGCAACCCTACTGTGTGGATCACCGCTAGAGAGGAGGACGCTTGACCTCCTTCACCCTCTCCTAAGGATCTGCAAAGAAACAGGGATATACGATCTCCCTAGGTAACACAATCTACTCTATACGTAGTTTCATGTTTCGCGGATTTTTGCGTACCAATCTTCGCACGACGACGAACATCTCTTTGGGAATCGGGGATTTTGTTTTTCTTGTTCTTCCGCTGCGCATGTGATGTCGCCCCCTAAGGATTTCCCAACATGACTTAGGGAGTGTGACACCATTTTGCTTCAAGTATTCCAGGTTCGCAAATGATTGTCTTAGGGAGTGTGACATCATTTAGCCTTTAAGTCTCCAATTTGTTAATGGTAAGATCTTATATTATTAAGAATTGATTCATAGATAGTTATTATATTTTAGGTAATTATAATCATGTTCTACCTAAGTGGCTTATGATTTAAAAGTTACGAGGATACTTCCTCTGCCTAATTTGATCATTGGTGACATAATGAGAGTAATGTAGTTATTACTATGTCTTATAAAAAGGGTCATAGTTCATGAAGTAAGATAGAATATCTTGTAAATGTTCTTAATCTTATCTCTTATTTAATACTATTTTATTTTTTTTGCTTGAAAGTATTCTCTTTAATTGCATTATAGTATTATGTTTTTATTTCGTTGCTCCTCCATCCCTAACATATATGGTATCTGAGTTAAGTTTCAATCTGAATCGGGCGACTTTCAATAATAATTTTTATTCTTTCACAAGACCACTTAGATTGATGATTCAGGCAAATTGAGAGAGAAACTATAATCTCTCAACTATGTTCTCTATGACATGCATCATTAAGTCTCTAGTAGTTCTGTCTATACATAAGCGAGAGTAGAGAATCTATCATAATTATTAAGAGAATTCCTCCTATCAAAAGCATCCCGTAAATAATCTTAATATAATATGAATTTATTTTTTATTAGTCATTATTTATTATCAAAATCTAATTAATTTTATTATATATCTTATCTAATTATAAAGGATCACATAATCTTAACAGATTCATCTCGAGAATGAAGTTAAAGGTTGTTGTAACCCAACACCACAATGACAAAAGAGAGTGACTTCTGAATTCATTATTGGCTTGATAGATGATATGGTGTGTGTAACGCTTCCAATCCAGCGAAAAGTCAGGAATAATATAATATTATAATTATGTAGATTTTGAATGCAAGGGCAGAATCAAAATAAAGTAGATTTCATAATTATCACATAATCTAATTCATGATAAATCAACCCATAAGATACACAATAGAATTCTCAATATTTCAATCCAAATAACATAGAAAATAATCTAAACATACAGTGATCTTAATAGATTAATTATATAATTTAATCAATAACCGATCCATCATGTTTCAACCGCACACTCAGAAAAATTTAAAGATAATCTGATACAAGCAACCCACAGCTCAGCAAATACCGTGACTCATATGCTAATCAAAACTTATCATAAATAAATAATAAGAAGATGAAACCATTAAATCCCTGCATCAAATACCTTTATTCGTAAAATATTATATAAAGGAAGCATAAGCGGGGCGCAAAGACCTTTCATTGACCCTGCAAAGAAATCAACATAAGAATTAAGAGAATATATACACACATATATATATAGCTAAGTTATTGGATAGAACCAAGAAAATGACTTACAAGGAAGACCAATGCCCTTATTCTGGAGGTACATTTGTGTCATACATGTATGGATCCTTGATGTATCGCATGTATTCTTTTGAATCAGTTTGAAATTTGACATCTGGAATCCGTCGGATGATGTTCCAATGCTCGTTTCCCTCGAGACAGCTCCTTAGCAGCACTATGTTGCAGTGCACTTCAAGTTTGCGGAAGCCCCATTGTGCAGAATTAGGGCGCTGTTGATCAATTAAGCGGGATAACCACTGGGGAAGCTGATCCATATGTTCCGGACATATCAGGACCAGGTGCTGCAGCTTGTCGAGATTATCCACGTACTCTAGATTGGGGCAATCCTCCACCTCCAGATACTTCATGGCAACGTCGGATATTCTGTTCAGCATCTTGTTATCTATGACATACAGCTTGTTACTCAAGCGGAGCTTTGTGACTTCTCTCAAGTTGTGAGCTCTCCAAATGTGCAATTCCTTCAAGTTGGTAGCGTGGGATAGGCCTTCCGGAAGAGCTCTCAGTTTGGGACAGTCCAGGAGAAAGCATTCCTTTAGATTGGGAAACAGCTTCAGGTGTGTTCTGTGACCACCTTCCTCCACCCCGCATAGTGACCATTCTTCCCAGTTGGGCATGTCGTTGATATGCAAATGCTCAAGTTTGGGAAATGCACAAGTTCCTGGGAAACTGTGGCCGAGAAACTCAGGCCCAATGGTTTTGACCGCTTTGGCTCCTTTGATCTTAAGATATTTCAGCAGGGGCAGCATGCCCAGAGGAGGGAGCTCTGCGCATGATGGGAACACCAAAAGATCTAATTGGACCAGGTTAGGGAGTGATTCGCCCAGGGAGGACGACATCATCCAGTTTGGGAATTGTCGACCCGGGAATTTTTCGATGAAAAGAGTTCGTAGGCTCGAAGGAGGAGAGAGTTCATTACATATCTTCCCGGCTCCCGTCTGGATTTGCTCCTCCTTTCTCTGTGTTGTTGCTCTTCTATCCTCACCTCTGTCAGTGGCATCTCCATCTTCCCCATCTTCTGGTAGCATCCAACTTAAAATTAGTTCCCTAAGAGAACGTTTCTCCGCTAGTGCCGAAGCTGCCGTCACTGCCCTCTCTAGCCTGTATATGCTTAGATATCTTAGCTTGGAAAGAGGTTGTAGCTCCTCTAATCCACACCCGGCCTCATCCACCTCGTTCGTTGGATTATCATGACCGATCACAAATCCTTTGAGGTTGTTAATATTTATCAATTTCCCGATTCCCTTCGGTACATGAGTCAGAGGAGTGTCTTCAACACGGAGACTCCTTAGATTGTATAGCCTCGTGATGGTCATGGGAAGCTTGTACAAGTGCTTACATCCTGAGATATTCAAAGTTTGAAGGTTGACAAGGCACCCAATTGATTCCGGTATCTCATGAATCTTTGTTCTATCAAGATCTAAGTATCTTAGGTGCAATAGATCTCCGATACAATTTGGAATTCTCTCGACTGATGTGTCACAAAGATCCAATACCCGTAAATTTGATAACCCTTTAAGTAAATTATCCTCAATTATTTTGGATGAGAGGGAGTCTCTGATCATTAAAGTTCTCAAACATTTCTCTTCTATGATGTGATCCGGCAATACTAGTTTTATTCCCATGTTAGATATCAACAACCGACGAATCTTCATGTTAGCTTTTATATCTAATCTCTGACCAACTGTAATCGAAAATCCTTCTTCTTTCATCAAGTATGTAGCGAGCGCTCGTAAATGGTCATGGATACAAAACATGCTCCTGTTTATATACGATGGATCCACTTGTAGAAGATTCCTCGAAACTAGTTCCCAATAGTACTCCTCGGCTACATCTTCCATCAGCCTACCTCCTGCTTCTACAATAAGGCCTTCTGCTACCCAAAACCGAATAATATCATTGTAATGAAAAAACTCCCACACGAAGAAAGAGCAATAAAGAAAGCATTGTTTCAGATGAGATGGTAGATCCTCATAGCTCAAGTGCAAAGCTCTTGGAACTTCTTCGTCGATCTGCCGGTTCGTACTCCATGCGTCATTCTCGAGGACCTGTTCCCACTCCGCTGTGCTTCTGTCCTTGGAAATTAGAACCCCTGCAATAGCTTTGATAGCAAGAGGAAGTCCATCACATTTTCTAACAATTTTCCTACCTACTTCCTCCAACCGACGCATGTCATCCTCCTCCCCAGTTTCGAATACCGTCTTCCCAAGCAACATCCACCCGCTGTTATCGTCCATTTTCTCAGCATGGTGCATATAGCTGGCTTTCATACCACTTAACACTGTTTCGATTCGAGTGGTAACTAAGATCGTGCGGCTACCTTTTCCTTTACTTAGTGGTTTCCTCAGGAAATCAGTCCATACATTTGGACTCCACACGTCGTCCAACACGAGAAATAAATTTTCAGTAAGGAGCGAAGCAAGTTTGAGTTCCAATTCTGCTCTGCTTTCTCCTTCAAAAGATTCTGCTTTGGTTTCATCTCCTGCACACCGAATTAACTCTCTGAGTAACTTGATCTCCGTACAATCCTTTGAGATATACAACCACTTTTGGATAGGAAAGTTTTCTTTGATCCTTCCATCATTATATATTTTACTTGCCAGAGTAGTTTTCCCGATTCCACCCATTCCAACAATCCCAAAAACACGACACTTTGGTTCGGTGTTCTCCAACATGCGATTGATTAGATCGTCGGCAGCTTCTTCGATTTGTTCCCCCACAATGTCCTCCTCAACTTCCAAGGGAGAAGTCTCACGTGCTGGAGGTGGTTTTTTAGGGTGGAGTTGTTGGCTTGCGGGCTGTAGATTTCGAAGGATGGAGCTATCTTCCGCTATTCGTTTCAGCCTATCATTGATTGCTTCGATTTGGCCTGCGATCTTATGGCGGTATTTGGTACACCGAAAGCAGGAAGAGACGAAGCTGAAAGGAAGGCTTACCACCCCTGAGGCTGATGCCGACGCCCGAACCTCCAAGGGCTTTCCCCCTTCCATCACGCACAGATCGATGACGTCGTCGGCGTCGTACATGACTTCCTTCAGCTTCCTCACCCAGAGCTCCATGACGGGATCCCCGCTGCGGCTCTTCTTCTCGGCATCCTGGAGGAAACATCTGATCGTCTCCAGCGTCTCCTGCAGCGCCTTGATCTCCTTCTTCACGCCCAGCACTTTGCATATCTCTCCCTCCACGAAAGCTGCCACATCGTTGACGTATCTCGAAACGAAAGTATCCAGAATCATTGCCATCTCTCCAGGACGAACAGGGAAAAGGCCTCGGCACTCTCGGGAAGAAGACTCGATGCCCCAAGTGGTGGTTCCTCGTGCACACTAACATGGAATTATTTCCTAAGGTGATCCATGCAGTAGCTGTCAGAAATCAGATTATCTTATCATCTACTTTCTTATTCTTCCGAGATCTGAGACAAATAAGACGAGTAGCTCCGCGGAGAAGACGGCAGAGTCACATGGCGAGATGTCGGCAGCTTACGGTTGACTAAATAATAAAATAATAATAATAAAACAATAATAAAATAATAATAAAATAATAATAATAATAATAATAATAATAAAACAATGCCTTGGGGTATATTGTGAAAAGCTTGTCCTGAGTCCTGATCAAGATTGGATTTTTTTGGATATTCATAAACTTAATCTTGATTTCTTAGGGAGATTAGGATATGAAGTATAGAAATTAATTAATGACCTTTTTTCAAGAATAATTGACTTTCACTCATAGGAATCATAAGCATGATTTATTCGTTTTTACAAAAGTGATATTTTAACAAGAGTGATATTTTACAAAAATATTTTATCAAGAAAAGTCATTACTAATTGATATTTATCGGAAGGTGGTTTTCTATTGAAAAATTATCCGATGTATTTTTTTTTATAAACATCAATTGTATTTTTCTATTCAAATTATTTTTTTAATTTTTGAACTTGTTCATTAAACAAGTTCTAATTAGTTAACCAATTTAACGAATCAGTTTGGGTCAATGAATTCGTCAACTCTATCCCTTCCACCTCTTCTCTTCCTCATCATCCAAATTATTACGGTGGAGGGGGCAACGACAACGAGGGGGACAATCATGCCATGTTGCTATACTTAAATAGCTATTATAATAGATCTAACATCATGTTTATAATATTTTGGTTTACCTTATGGATGACAGCCAAAATAATAAATTTTATTAGTCAATAAAATGCATGAAATTTATGCAACATGTATTTTCAGAAAATACTATACGATTATTTTATTAGTTATATTAATTATACAAAATTTACAATACTTAATACTCAAGTACACACAACTTCATATGCAAATTAATGAAGGGTAATCATATATAAGTTTATCATAGCATAATATCATCAAAATATTATAAACCAATTAATCATGGCTCTTTTCAACGAAGGATGCATTACAAACACATAAATTCTTTGACCAGAAGGTCATATCTCGAATACTTGGCTTGATTAGAACATATAACGCATAAGGAATACTTAGGGCATGTTTGTGTAAGCAGATTTGTTGACTATTCTTTCATGCCAACACACTGAAACTAGAAATCTTTTGTTGATTAGATCTACAAGTGTTTACATCTTGAGATATTTAAAGTTTGAAGGTTTACAAGGCACCCTATTGATTCTGGTATCTCATGAATCTTTGTTCTACCAAGATCTAGGTATCTTATTAGGTGTAGTAGATCTCCGATACAATTTGGAATTCTCTCGACTGATGTGTTACAAAAATCCAATACCGATAAATTTGATAATCCTTTAAATAAATTATCCTTAATTATTTTGGATGAGAGGGAGTCTCTGATGATTAAAGTTCTTTACGTCCATAACTGTCCACGACAGCTACTCTCCTATAGGGAAATTTAATAGGAATAAATAGCAAAACTGTAGAGTGTGAGGAGTTCTTTCACACTGGAACCCTACTCTACTACAGTGAGCTACTAGAACCCTACTTTACTACAGCGTGTTAGCTTTTTTTTATATGCAGAGTGATTCGATTGCATAATAGCTAATATCACGACTTATCCAAACAAATAATTAATAGTCATTGATTGATATGGATTGATGGGTCCAATACACCCGCAATATAAAAAAAATTCTAAATTAAAAAATTAAAAAGATAAAAATAAACAAAATATATATTTTTTAAAATATAAATATTAAATATAAAAAATAAATAAGTCTTTGTCTTGAGATGCACGTGAAATATAAAGCTAAACAACCATATTTTGATATAACATTGAAAAACTTGGAATCAAATTATTGAATATATCACTTTAATAGTCAATCATAAGATTATGAATTTGAATCTTAACTTTATTATTTATTTTTAAAAAATATATTAAATATAAATAATAAATAAGTCTTCTGTCTTAGGCCCACATGAGATGATGTGAGTGTTAGCTTTTATATGCGAATGATTCGATTGCATGATAGCTGATATCATGACTCATCCGAACTAACGAATAATTCATAACTATTAATCGATATGGATTGATGGGTCCAATGCACCGATGATAAAAAAAAATTCTAAAAGAAAAAAATTAGAAAGATAAAACTAAACAAATATATATATATATATATAATAAATATAATAAATTATTGAATCTATAGTTTGTGATCTAATCTATAGTTTGAGTGACGCAGGACTAGCTTAGATCAAGTAGAGGCAAATTGATTGAAGCAGGAGGAATCAGACGTTGGGCCGGAGTTAAACATATTAGGAGATTAGACGTCGGGTCGGAGGATCAATCGATATGTCGGCAGAAGAATTTCGTGCTATAAGTTCAAGCATCGGACCAAAGGATTGACCATTGCGCTAAGGAGATCGGAAGTTGTAGGAGTCAACATGCCGATTGAGCAATACACCGAAGGAGAGGACGATATGCTAAAGGATCAAGTGTCAGAAGAACCGATAACATGCCATACAATATTTGATTCAGGCTTTGTAATAATTTGTCTAGATTGAGTTAGTTTAGGTCTAATTGAGTCTGAATTGGGGTGAAACAATACCAACTTAATTAAGGGCCAATTAAGCCTACTGTTTGGCTCATTCAATGTCCTATAGTAGGGTTTTGAGGTGGTATCGTCCAAAGTAGGCAGTGGTACCATCAGACTGGGTGGTGGGACCATCCAGACACAGTCTCCTAGACTATGTCAGGCGATGGTACCACTAGATTGGGTAGTGGTACCGCTCAGTGTTAATGTGTCAGATGATAGTACTACCAGACTAGGCGGTGGTACCACTAGTGCCCTGAAATCTTGGGGATTTAAATTTAAGCTCCACTTTTTGAAGTCATTTGAGGCATATAAATACCCCACTCATCCTTGTTCAGCAAATACATCAATTGAAAATAAAAATTGGGGAAAACACTATTGTAATCTTGTGAGAATTCTCCTCCTCTAGCTTTTAAGTGTTGATTTTAGTTTAAAAGAGGGGTAAGTGGGTTGTAAGATTATCTCTCAAACCTGTAAAAATGAGAAAAGAGTTGTAAAATGGTAGCTGGTCTTCGCACATTAAAGGAAAACTGTTAGTGGATATCGATGGCCTCAACAGAGGAGGAATCGGGAGTGGAAGTAGGTCACGACGATCAAACCACTATAAAACTCGGTTTGCATTTCTGTTTTGCTTTTTATTATCATTGATATTATTTTAATTATTTATTGCACTTATTCTAAGTCAAGCACACCTTCAACATTTCTGATACTATTTTTCAACAAAAGTTTTTAAATCGTTGAGATTTTTATTGAAGCACTAATTCACCCCCCTCTTAGTGTCGATTTAGGTCCTAACATAAATAAGTCTTTGTGTTGAGACTCACATGAAAGATAAAGCTAAACAACCACATTTTGATGTAACATTAAAAAACTTGGAATCAAATTATTGAATATATCACTTTAATTGTTTATTGTAAGATTATGAATTTGAATCTTAGCTTTATCATTTTATTTTTTAAAAAAATATTAAATATAAATAATAAATAAGTCTTCGTTTTGAGGCTCATATGAGATAATTGTTGAATCTCGTATTTTGATGATGAAACTACTTGATATATGTTTATGATTTAATCTGCGTTTTGAGTAACGCAGGATGCTTCGATCAGGATGAGACAATTAAAGCAGGAAAATCATGTTGTGCCGGAGGAACATGTCAGAAGATTGGACGTCGGGCCGATGGATTGGTCGACGTATCGACAGAAGGCTTCGGGCCGTGAACTCGGGCATCGGGCCAAGAAGAGCGGGTATTGTGCCAAGGATATCGGAGTTGCGGAGTCAACTGGCCGATTGAGCAATAGGCTGCAGGAGAGGACGATGCGCCGAAGAATCGGACGAAGCGTCGAGGGACCAATGACATGCCGGACAACTTGGTTAATTGCTTAGGATTAATTGTCTCGATCGAAGTTTTGTTTTAAGTGTGCAGGATTAACTACGATGAAAGTTAGACAAGTAGCAGGAGTTGCGCCGGAGTCAAGTTCATGATCACGTTGGGAGTTCGAGAGTTCGACGGAAGTTCGGACGGTCGTCGGAGGTTCTGCGGGAACAGATCCGAGAAGTCCAGAAGCTTGCCAAGCGAAGCTCGTCGGAACTCGCCAAGTGGATCGTCGCAAGTCCAGGAGTTTGCCGGAAGTCCGTAGGAGCATCATCGAGGGTTCATCGGATGATCGACAGAAGTTCGCCGGAAACTCGCCGGAAGAAGCGATTGACGCACCGAAGCAAAGCTGCAGAAATTGTCTTAGATTTAAACGTAGTTAGCACGTTGATTAAGTTGGAAATGGGAGGTGATCCCATTAGCTTAATCTAGGGGCAATTGGGCCCCTGAAAAACTGAAATTGGGCAGAATGGAGCTAACCATTCGGACCCTGATTGCACCAGGAGGTGCAACCGCCCAAGCCAGGAGGTGTCACCGCCTGGGCTAAGTCTCCCAGGGAGACTGGGCGGTGCAACCGCCCTAGCCAGGAGGTGGCACCGCCTGAGCTCAGTCTTCGAGCAAGACTGGGCGGTGCAACCTCCCCTGACAGAGAGGTAGCACCGCCTGAGCTCGGTCTTCGAGCTCTGGTAGGCGGTGCAACCGCCTCAGCCAGGAGGTGGCACCGCCTGGGGCTCAGTCTCCGAGCTAGACTCAGGCGGTGCAACCGCCCCTGACAGAGAGGTGCAACCGCCTGGGCTCAGTCTTCGAGCTCTGCCAGGCGGTGCAACCGCTCCAGTTAGGAGGTGCAACCGCTTGATCCCGGAATTCCGGGATTTGATCGTTTTGAGCTCCAAATTTGAACTGGGTTGGGGCCTATAAATACCCCACCCATTCAGCACAGAATGAGCACAGATCTACACCGAAATCTTGATCTTTTTTGTGATTCTAAAAGCTCAAAATTGTTGTAAAGCCTTTAAGTTCTCCTCCTTCTGTTCTTCAAAGTCTTGAGTTGTAAAGAGAGGAGAGAAAGGTTCTGTAAGGGTTGTCTCCTAATCCCGTCAAAAGGAGTGAAATTTTAAAAGGGCAGTTGGCCTTCGCCTATTGAAGGAAGGCCTCTAGTTGACGTCGGTGACCTCGTCGGAGGAGGAAGCCAAAAGTGGAGTAGGTCAAGACTGACCGAACCACTCTAATCTCGGTTTGCATTTACTTTGAGCATATTATCATTACTGCAAACCTCCTAAATAGCTACTACCTTCTGTGCTTTTACGAACGAGCTTCTGAGTTCGGATCTTTCTGAATTTGCGTTTAGACGTAAATCGATGTTTTCGTACAATCATTACATTGCAGTTTACGTTTACGTTTTGATTCCATTTATAACTGCAAACTGTCTTCTGCGCTTTTACGAACGAGTTTCTAAATTCATATCTTTCCGAATCTGCGTTTAGACGTAAATCAGCGTTTTCATACGATCATTACATTGCAGTTTGCGTTTACGTTTTAACTTCATTTATAACTGCAAACTGCCTTCTGCGCATTTATAAATTGCATCTCAAAGTTCAGTATTTTCAGAATCAGTATTTAGACGCAAACTACGTTTAGACGTAAAACTGTGTTTAGACGTAAACTACGTTCTGACATAAAACTGCGTTTAGACGCAAACTGCGTTTAGACGTAAAACTGTGTTTAGACCTAAACTACGTTCAGACGTAAAACTGCGTTTAGACGCAAACTGCGTTTAGACGTAAACTGCGTTTAGACGCAAACTGCGTTTAAACGCAAACTGCGCTTAGACGCAAACTGCGCTTAGACGCAAACTGCGTTTAGATGTAAACTACGTTTATATGTAAACTGCGTTTAGACGTAAACTGTGCTTAGACGCAAACTACGTTTAGACGTAAACTGCACTTAATCTTAAGTAATCTTAGAATCGTCTTTTACATCAAAATCGCTTTTATCGAACGGACGCAGCTTTCGTTTTTAATCGCTGAAAGATTTCCGATGCACTAATTCACCCCCCCCCCTCTTAGTGCTCTCGATCCTAACAATTGGTATCAGAGCCCGGTTTTTCTCATTTCGGATTTACACCCGATAGTAATGGCTCTTCATGGCTTTCAAGAGGGCTTTTTGGTCTTTCGTCCACCGTTGTTTAACGGATTGGACTACACTTAATGGAAAACTCGAATGAGAGTTTTCTTGATTTCTACGAATTTAGATTTATGGAATATCATTGAAAACGGTTTTCAACTTCCCTCCAAACCGATGAACGAATGATCGGATTTGGAGAAGAAGTATTTTTCTTTAAACGCAAAGGCTATGAATGCCTTATTTTGCGCTTTGGACAAAAATGAGTTCAATCGGATTTCTACGTGTGAAACGACTTTTGACATTTGGCGAACACTTGAAATCACGCACGAGGGAACTAGTAGAGTCAAAGATTCGAAAGTTAACTTTTTATTGCATGATTTTGAGCTATTTCGAATGCAACCAAGCGAGACTATAGGCGACACCGCCTGGGGCTCAGTCTCCGAGCCAAACTCAGGCGGTGCAACCGCCCCTGACAGAGAGGTGCAACCGCCTGGGCTCAGTCTTCGAGCTCTGCCAAGCGGTGCAACCGCTCCAGTCAGGAGGTGCAACCGCCTGATCCCGGAATTCCGGGATTTGATCGTTTTGAGCTCCAAATTTGAACTGGATTGGGGCCTATAAATACCCCACCCATTCAGCACAGAAAGAGCACAGATCTACACCGAAATCTTGATCTTTTTTGTGATTCTAAGAGCTCAAAATTGTTGTAAAGCCTTTAAGTTCTCCTCCTTCTGTTCTTCAAAGTCTTGAGTTGTAAAGAGAGGAGAGAATGGTTCTGTAAGGGTTGTCTCCTGATCCTGTCAAAAGGAGTGAAACTGTAAAAGGGCAGTTGGCCTTCGCCTATTGAAGGAAGGCCTCTAGTTGACGTCGGTGACCTCGTCGGAGGAGGAAGCCAAAAGTGGAGTAGGTTAAGACTGACCGAACCACTCTAAATCTCGGTTTGCATTTACTTTGAGCATATTATCATTACTGCAAACCTCCTAAATAGCTACTGCCTTCTGCGCTTTTACGAACGAGCTTCTGAGTTCGGATCTTTCTGAATCTGCGTTTAGACCTAAATCGACGTTTTCGTACAATCATTACATTGCAGTTTACGTTTACGTTTTGATTCCATTTATAACTGCAAACTGCCTTCTGCGCTTTTACGAACGAGTTTCTAAATTCAGATCTTTCCAAATCTGCGTTTAGACGTAAATCGGCGTTTTCATACGATCATTACATTGCAGTTTGCGTTTACGTTTTAACTTCATTTATAACTGCAAACTGCCTTCTGCGCATTTATAAATCGCATCTTAAAGTTTAGTATTTTCAGAATCATTATTTAGACGTAAACTACGTTCTAACGTAAAACTGCGTTTAGACGCAAACTGCGTTTAGACGTAAAACTCCGTTTAGACGTAAACTACGTTCAGACGTAAAACTGCGTTTAGACGCAAACTGCGTTTAGACGTAAAACTGTGTTTAGACGTAAACTGCGCTTAGACGCAAACTACGCTTAGACGCAAACTGCGTTTAGACGTAAACCGCGTTTAGACGTAAACTGCGCTTAGACGCAAACTGCGTTTAAACGTAAACTGCACTTAATCTTAAGTAATCTTAGAATCGTCTTTTACATCAAAATCGCTTTTATCGAACGAACGCAGCTTTCGTTTTTAATCGCAGAAAGATTTTCGCTCCCCCCCCTCTTAGTGCTCTCGATCCTAACAATAATGTGAGTGTTAGCTTTTATATGCGAATGATTCAGTTGCATGATAGCTGATGTCACAACTCATCCGAACTAATAATTCATAGTCAATGATCGATATGGATTGATGGGTCAAATACACCCGCGATATAAACAAATTCTAAAAGAAAAAAATTAGAAAGATAAAGCTAAACAAAAATATATATTAAAATATATATATTAAATATAAATAACAAATAAGTCTTCGAGACCCAAATGAAAGATAAAGCTAACCAACAACATTTTGATGTAACATTGAAAAATTTTAATAGTTGAATATATCACTTTAATAGTTTATCGTAAGATTATGAATTTGAATCTTAACTTTATCATTTTTTTAATATTAAATATAAATAATTAAAATATCGATTGCATGATAGTTGATGTCACGACTCATCGGAACTAATAATTCATAATCACTAATCGATATGGATTGATGGGTTCAATACACCCTCGATATAAAAAAATTCTAAAAGAAAAAAGTTAGAAAGATAAAACTAAACAATTTTTTTTAATATATATATTAAATATAAACAACAAATAAGTTTTCTTCTTGAGACCACATGAAAGATAAAGCTAAACAACCACCTTTTAATGTAACGTTGAAAAACTTGGAATAAAGATATTGAATATATCACTTTAATAGTTTACCATAAAATTATGAATTTAAATCCCAGCTTCATATTTTATTTTTAAAAAATATTAAATACAAATAATAAACAAGTCTTCATCTTAAGACCCACATGAGATGATGTGAGTGTTAGCTTTTATTTACGAATGTTTCAACATGATTGCATGATAGCTGATATCAGACTCATCCGAACCAATAATCATAGCCATAGATTAATATGGATTGATGGTCCAATACACACATGATATAAAAGAATTTTAAAGGAAAAAATCATAAAGATAAAACTAAACCATCTTTTGATGTAGCTTTGAAAAACTTGGAATCAAAGTTATTAAATATATCACTTTAATAGTTTAGCATAAGATTATGAATTTAAATCCTAGCTTCATCATTTATTTTAAAATATATATATTAAATATAAATAATAAATAATTTTTTATCTTCGGCCCACATCAAATAATGTGAGTGTTAGCTTTTATATGGAATGATTCAACATGGGCTGATGTCACCACTCATCCGAACCAATAATTCATAGCCAAAGACAAAGCTAAACAATCATCTTTTGATGTAACATAAAAAAAACTTATAATTAAATTATTAAACATATCATTTTAATACTTTATCATTTGATTTTGAAATCAAATATTATTTTCAACATTTATCTTTTAAAAAATTATATATATTAAATATAAACAATAAATAAATCTTCCTCTCGAGGCCCACATGAGAGATGATGTGAGTGTCAGCTTCAATATGCGAATGATTCAATATGGTTGCATGATAGCTTTGACCACGAGAAACGTACCGCTACGAGTCGAGTAACATCTATCTAATTGACACTCACTAGCAACTATTACAGCATCCTTTTGTTGACTATTCTTGCACAGGCCATCGGATGATGAAGTCTCAGAAAAGAGCTCCCTGAACACGCTGGCTGAGTTGGAAAAATCTACCAAGGAGTCGATTCAAAGAATCTGTGAAACAACTATGTATAACCAGCAGCTCAAGGAGAAATCCCATGACGAAATATTGGAAACAACTAGCAAAAGTTGGCATCCTGCCGATGAATCCACAGAATCTGGGAGAGGATTACAAAACTGTACTGCTGAAGCATATAGCATGCGCCTAAGTTTATTGAGCGTAGGTTATCGAACATCCATAAGCACTATGCCCCCGCAATCAACAGTTATGTTCATTAAAATAAGATTTTATAAAAAAAATATTCATTTTTTTCTGTGATTTCTGTATTTCTGGTTTCGGATTTTTTTTTCTTCTTCTAATATACCATCATTACCTTTTAGATCACCTTTACTCAACTGAGGAGAAGGAAGTGAGACCAAAACCTTCGTGTCAGCCGCTATTAAAAGAAAAATAATAATACCAACCCAATAAATAGAGTGTTGTTACACAATGGACACAAACTCGTACAAGCAGTACTCATTCTCTCGAACCTGTCAACGACAGTCGTAAGAGGCGACGATGCAAAAGCTTCTAATAAAATATATTATTCTGATCAAATATGACAAGGAACAATCTGAACACACATCAAACTAGAGGTCATGCAACATCCAATGTAGCTCCATCTTGTGTGTACACACGGGCTCTCTCGCACCGTTCTGCTAAAGTCTTCATGCATGCAAATAACTCCCCATATATGTCCGGGAGGCTCCACAAAGATGGAAGAACGGAAAGTGAAGAATGCTGAGAAGTTGTAGCCGCAATGACCGAGTAGATGTCTTTTGGATTCGTTTTTAGCCTCGAAGAGGATGCAGCAGCCTTCACGTTGAAGGAGAACCTAGCTATGGATTCAGTCTTTTATGACCTGCCAAAGGAAGCATTTGAAGGAGAGAAACATCGAGAACTTTATGTAGTAATAAACCCTAAAAATATAAGCAGCTAAAAGCAACCAACAACAGAAAAGGGAAGAATAATGTACGTACGATGAGCCATGTAAATTTGCCCGTAGGTTCTTGTCAATCATCTCCCTGTGCCATCTCCGTATATGGATCAGTGACAACATCTTCGTGCTGACCTATACTGCCTACGGACAACGCCTTCATACTATTTACATGACCACATCATTTGTTCTAAATTCTTTTGGAAAGATAAATTATTGCGTAGGTGCAAATACACAAATAAGTAACGTAGAAGGAAACAAACAAGCATACAGTCTTGATAGTAGGACGACATCATCGAATCCCTGCTCCAAATAGCTTCTTTATTCACAAGATATCTATAAGTAGAATAACCAGGCAGAGGCCTTTTATTGATCCTGTACGAAAGGAGAAAACGTACATGAAAACAAATACACATATATGTATATACAGTCATGGGATAGATAGAAAAGAAAATGGAAAATGAACTTACCGGAACGACGAATTCATCATACTTTTGCATCGTACATGGGTGGATGCCTGCTATATCGAATATACTTTTTCCTGGAATAGGTTTGAATTATGACATCTGGAATCTGTTGAATGATATGCCAATTCTCGTTGCCCTCGAGACAGCTCTTCAGCAGCACGATGTTGCATTGCAGTTCCAGTTTTCTGAAGCTCCACTGAGCGGAAGGAATGCTTTGGCGCTGTTGAATTAGGGTTGATAGCCACTGCGGAAGTTGCTTCATTTGTCGTGGACATATCAGGACCAGCTGTTGCAACCTGTCGAGATTCTCCACGTACTCCAGATTCGGACAATCTTCCACCTTCAGATACTTCATGGAAAGGTTGGATATTCTATTCAACATCGTGTTATCTTTGACCTCGAGCTTGTAATTCAACCGGAGGTTTGTGATTTCTCTCAAGTCTTGAGTACTATCAAGATACAATTCCTTCAACTTGGTAGCATGGGATAGGCCTTCTGGAAGAGCTCTCAGTTTCGGACACTCTATGATCTTGCATATCTTCAGATTAGGAAAGAGCTTGAGGTGCGGTCCCTGACCATTTTCTTCCATCCTCCATACTGACCATTCTTCCCAGTTGGGCATTTCGTCAAACTCCAAATGTTCAAGTTTTGGAAATGCGGAAGCTCCAGGGAACTTGCGGCCCAGAAACTCAGGCCCAATGGTTTTGATGGCTTCACCGCCGGTGATGTCAAGATGTTTCAGAAGGGGCAACATGCCTAGAGGAGGCAGTTCCGTGCATGATTTTAGGTCCCAAAACCTCAAATATGCCAGATTAGGGAAGGATTTGTCTAGTGAGGTTGACATCAACCAGCACGGGAGTTGCCGACCGGGGAATCGTCGAATGGTAAGATCTTGCAGGCTGGATGGGGGAGAGAGTTCATCGCATACCTTCTCAACTGCTTGGAATTCCTTCTCATTCCATGTCACTTCTTGGCCCTCATCCTTATCTCTGTTATCCTCCTTATTTTCTTCCTCCTCCTCCTCATCATCATCATCTTTCTCACAGTTGCTATCATCTCCATCACCATCACCATCGTCTTCCTCATCATCGTCATCTTCTTTTGGAGGCATCCAACATAAAGTCAGCTCCTTGAGAAGAGTTTTGTCCGCAAGTACCGAGACCCCTGTTACTGCCCTCTCTAGCCCATATATTCTCAGACATCTGAGCTTAGAAAGAGCTTGCAGCTCCTCTAGGTCACATCCCTCCTCATGCAACTCGTTCGTTGGATCATTGTGGCCGATCACAAATCCTTCGAGATGATTAAGATCCATCAGTTTTCCGATTCCCTTGGGTACATGAGTCAGAGGAACATTTTCAATATCAAGACATCGTAGACTGTGCAGTCTGGTGATCGCGTTAGGAAGTCTGTGCAAATGTGCGCAATTATAGAGGTTCAGAGTTTGGAGGTTTGCAAGGCGTCCTATAGATTCTGGTATCTCATAAATATTTGTCTCATCCAAATCTATATACCTCAACTGCAACAGATCTCCGATACAATCTGGAAGTCTCTTAATTGATGTACCAGACAGAACCAACACTCGAAGATGTGATAACTTTCTAAGTACATTATCCTCGATTATCTTGGTTCGAGGGGAATAAATGAGAATTAAGGTTCTTAAACACTTGTCTTCCATAATTTGATCTGGCAGTTCCAATTTATTCCCCATTTTAGACACTGACAACCGACGGATCTTTGCATTGGCTTTTAGATTTAATCTTTGACCATGTCTAATTAGTTTTCCTTCGTCCTTCATTAAATATGCACCCAGAGATCGAAAGTGGTCATGCATAAAGAAGTGTTCCCTGCCTAAGGTACCTGGGTACACTTGTAGAAGATTCCTGCAAACTAATTCATGGTAGTATTCCTCTCCTATATCTTCCAACAGCCTATTTCCTCGTTCTGCGATAAGGCCTTCGGCTACCCATAACCGAATAATTTCCTTGTAATACGAATCACTTTTCTGGGTGAGCAAAGAACAATACAGAAAACATTGTTTCAGATGAGATGGTAAATCCACATAGCTCAAATTCAAAGCCGCTGGTACTTCATCGTCGATCTGGTTCATATTCCACGCATCACTTTCGAGGACTTCTTTCCACTTCCCTATGCTTTTGTCATTAGAAACAAGAAGCCCTGCAATAGCTTTGATAGCAAGGGGAAGGCCATCACATTTTCTAACAATTTCCATGCCTACTTCTTCCAACATACGCTCGTCATCCTCCTCCCCAGCTCGAAATACCAAATTTCGAAGCAACATCCAGCCACTATTGTCATCCATTTTCTCAACCGAGTGGGTATAGCTGGCTCTCATACCATTTAACACAGTTTCATTCCTCGTGGTGACTAAGATCGTGCTGCTACCTACTGCTTTACTTAGTGGTTTCCTGAGGAAATCGTTCCATAAATTTGTACTCCAGACATCATCCAACACGACAAATAAATTTTTGGTGAGGAGAGAGGCAAGTTTGGGTTCCAATTCTGATCTGCTTTGTCCCTCGAACGATTCTGATTTGGCTTCACGTCCTTCAGATTTGTTAGCTGCGCACCGAATTAACTCTCCGAGTAACTTCGTCTCCGAATAATTCTTAGAGATATACAACCATATCTGAATGGGATAATTGACTCTGATCCTTTCATCATTGTATATTTTACGTGCCAGAGTGGACTTCCCGATTCCGCCCATTCCAACAATCCCAAAAATACGACATTTTTGTTTGGTGTCCTCTAGCATGGCATTGATTAGAGTATCGGCATCTACTTCGATTTGTCCCCCTACGATTGCCTCCTCGACTTCCAAAGAAGTCATCTCAAGCACAATTGGTTTTTCGGGTTGGGGTTGGTGACTACCAGAAGACTGTAGATTATATAGGATGGAGGTATCCTCAGCTATTTGTTTCAGTCTACCATAAATGGCTTCGATTTCACCCGCAATCTCATGGCGGTATTTGGTACACCGAAAGCAAGAAACAAAGCTGAAACCGAAGCTTACCCCCGAAGCCGATGCTGATCCCCGAGCCTCCAACAGTTTGCCACCTTCCATCATGCACAGATCGATGATGTCTTCGGCATCGTACATGACGGCTTTCAGCTTCCTCACCCAGTCCTCGATGACGGGATCCCCACGGCTTTTCCGCTCTGCACTTTCGAGGTAACATTTGATCGTCTCCAGCTTCTCCTGTAGCGTCTTGATCTCCTTCTTCACGCCCAGCACTTTGCACATCTCTCCCTCAACAAAGCCTGTCACTTCTTCAATGTATCTTGAAACAAATGAATCCAGGACCATTGCCATCTCTCAAACAAGGGAAATCTCTCCGCACTCTCGGAAACAAGACTCGGATGTTTCGCACGGGGAAGTGGTAGTTCACGCACAGAAAAACAATTGGGCTGAGAGGGTCAGTTCCCTCTTCAAAAAAATACAGATTTGATTAGCCTAACATATCTAGTGAACTAATTAGCAGCCTTATTCCACTCTTTGTATACATGAGAGATTATGTAGGAATCAAAACAATACTGAATGTGCCAAATATCTTCAAATATATTTTGTACTGCCCAGAGAGTAAAAATTATCTTGTGTAACACCTTAATTAGAACCTCTGAATGAATTAGTTTGAGCACATCTTGTTTAGCTAATCGAAGGCCATCTCTTACCGTAGTAGCCTCACGATACAACATACTCCCAACTCTCAAAAGACCTGCATCGAAGAACGAGGGATCACAAGTATCATTTCTTGATAGAAATCGTACAAAGTCATGTAGTTGATATCCTGCAAAGAAGAAAACGACGTAAAATGTCAACACAAACCCTGAAATTATATATACGTAGATAAGAGAACCAAAAGAAAACAGGGAAGAAGAATACAAAGTTGTAATTTACCTCAGGCTAAAGGGCAGCCCTCCAACAATGGTAATCTTCGTTCCGTTTCAAACTTGCAGCTGTTTGCCTTTAGGATCAGTGACAGTGTGGTGAGGTGATTCCTGTTCACATTTGATTCCTAGTTATCTATCTAGATTGTTATCATGATCTAGTGGTTACATGATGATTTTAATAATCATTTCAATCATAATCTAGTAGTTATAAGGTGGTTTCAATAACTACCTCATGATTTAGTAGTTATAGGGTGGTTGTCACTAGGTCCTATAAATAGGACCGTAGTTTATGAAGCAGAAGTAGAGAAAGATAGAGGTAGAGAAAGATAGAGAGTCTGTGTGCATTTGGTATCTTGTAAGTGTTCTTATCAATTCTCCTGTTTTTAATACTACATCAGTTTTCTTGAGTCGAAAAGATTCTTTTTACTCGTATCGTAGTATTCTGTTTTTTTCTTGCTCCTCCATCCCTAACATTTGTGGTATCAGAGCCTAGTTTCAATATGAACTGGGCATTATGGCTTTTAACGGCAATTCCATGTCTCAACCCCTTATCCCCATCTTCTCGGGCAAAAGCTATGAATTTTGGAGTATCAAGATGAAGACTCTATTCAAGTCTCAAGATCTTTGGGACTTAATAGAGAATGGATATGCAAATCCAGATGACGAAATCAGGCTGAGGGAGAATAGAAAGAAGGACTCAAAGGTATTGTTCTTCATTCAACAAACTGTAGATGAGACGATCTTCTTAAGAATTACAGCAGCGATAATCTCAAAGCAAGCTTGGTTGATACTTCAAAATGAATTTCAAGACTCATCAAGGGTGATTACAGTAAAACTTCAAACCCTCCGTCGTGAGTTTGAAATTTTGTTCATGAAAAACAATGAATCGATGCAAGATTTCCTTTCTCGAGTGACTGAAATTGTTAGTCAAATGAAATCTTATGGTGAACATCTTCCTGATCATATAATTGTTGCAAAAGTTTTGAGAAGTTTAACTCTGAAATTTGATCATGTTGTTGCCGCAATTGAGGAATCAAAAGATTTATCTACTTATTTATTTGATGAATTAATGGGTTCTTTGCCAGCACATGAAGTAAGGTTGAACAATCACTTGAAAAAAGTGAAGAAAAAGCATTTCAGGTTAAGGAGGAGTCTTCTACTTCAAAAGAAGACAAAATCAGTAGGAAGAGGACGTGGCAGAGGATGATTTCATGGTAGAGGAAATGGAAGAGGAAGAGGACACTTTGATGAATAAGGGCAATCAAATTATGATAAAAAAAATTACAAGATTGGAATTCAATGTCACTATTGTAAAAAGTTTGATCAAAGGCAGATGGCTGGAAAAGAGAAAAGCAAGCAAGCTATGTGGAGAAAAATGAAGAAAATAGTAAGTTGTTTATGACTCATTTACAAGTTCATAATATCTCAAATGATATTTGGTTTTTAGATAGTGGATGTTCTAATTATATGTCAGGCATAAAATCAATATTTAAAGATATTGATGAGACTCACAAGTTGAATGTTAGACTTGAGATAACAAGCAAATCCAAGTGGAAGGGAAAGGAACAATTGAGGTGAAGACAAATCAAGGAAAGGTAAAATACCTTGATAATGTTTTTTTTGTTCCTACTTTATCACATAACTTATTGAGTGTTGGACAATTAGTAGATGATGGATATTCAGTAATATTTAATAATGGTTCATGCACTATTAGAGATAAAAAATCTGGTTTGATTATAGTAAATGTTTGCATGACACAAAACAAGATGTTTCCACTTGATGTGTCAAATATTGAAAGGCATGCACTTATCACAACTCAAAAGAATGAGTCTAGTTTATGACATTTAAGATATGGACACCTTAACATTAAAGGTTTAAGGTTGTTAAGTAAAAAAGGAATGGTTTTCGGATTCTCCAAGATTAATACACTTATGTGAAGGATGTATTTATGGGAAACAAAGTAAAAAACCATTTCCTATTAGAAAAGCATGGAGAGCATCTAATTGTCTTGAATTAATTCATGCTAACTTATGTGGACCTATGAATACAAAATCATTTGGTGAAAATCAATATTTTTTATTATTTACGGATGATTATAATCGCATGAGTTGGGTATATTTTTTGAAATTGAAATCTGAAACATTTGATAATTTTTGAAAGTTTAAGGCACTTATAGAAGGACAAAGTAGTAGATATATAAAAATACTTCGGACGGATAGAGGTGGTGAATTTTTATCTGATGAGTTTAATTTTTTTTGTGAAGAAAATGGTATTAATAGAGAATTGACATATGTTGAACATAAGAATCGGACTGTCGTTGAAATGGCAAGAAGTTTGCTTAAAGGAAAACATCTTCCAAATCAGTTTTGGGCAGAAGCAATTGCAATAGCAGTTTATTTGTTGAATATTTCACCAATAAAGGCTGTTATGAATCGAACTCCTTTTGAGACTTGGTATAGTATGAAACTAGGTATTAGACACCTAAGAATTTTTGGTTGTATTGCTTATGCTTTAGTGAATTCACAAAATCATCATAAGCTTGATGAAAAATTAGAGAAATATATTTTAATTAGTTATTCTTTACAATCGAAAGTATATCGATTATATAACCCTGATAGTGACAAAGTTATTATTAACAAAAAATGTTATGTTTGATGAAAGGGCAAGTTGGAATTGAGAGACCAATAAAGGTGAAACACAAATACAGATTCCAGCAGACACTCCGCAGAATCAAGTGATAGATCTTACTATTCTAATATAGGCAATAGCTTTTCTATGTTGAACTTCCCATTCTTCATCATCCATAGTATAAGGTTTATCTTTAACCTTGATGGGCTTATACAAATCTTTGCAATAAATCAAATCTTCCATCAGACGCCTCCAAGTGGAATAATTTGATGAGTTCAATTTAATCATACCATCTGACTGCTCCATTTCAATCACACAAGAAAAAACTAGCACCAAATAACCTAATGCTCTGATACCACTTGTTGGGAAAAACCTGTTAAAGCGGAATATTCTTTTCCCTCTTTGTGTATCAAAACGGGTTCCTCATAAAAAATACTAACTTGATATCCAAATGAAAATATCACACAGTGAGACCAAATCTTTTTAACGTGAAAAATCCAATATGGGAAAAACCACAGGACCGTAGTCCACCTCAAACTTCCACTATCAATAGTAATGATAACAGGTTTACAATCGATCTTCTCTAGAATAATCAGAGGATCACAATAACATCAAGATCATAGATCTCCTCGTAAGAGAATTTTAGGTCTCAAAAAGTGGATATAGCAGGATTGTAGAGTTTGCTGCAAGGATTCTCCACATAAAATTTGGGTCAAAACTGAGAACGTTTTGCCACCGATCGTCAAGCAGAAAACTCCAAAACCTTACTTTCTCTCTCTATTTCTCTCTCTCTTCTTTTCTCTGTGTGTCGTCGCTCGCTGCACGCTCACTGTGCACCCCCGCACGCTGCCCCCCTGCACGTTGCACTAAACCCTATCTTTTTAATTTGGGCTCAATAAGTCCAATTGTCCAAGCCCACATATGGGTTGTTTGGGCTCAATAAGCCCAATTGTCCAAGCCCACATATGGGTTAGACCCAACAACTAGAACCCTACTTTACTACAACGAGCTACAAGCGAAAAGAAGTAGGGAGCAAAGCCAAGTTCAAGGGTTGGGCGCTAAAGCAAACGGTGAGTTGGAGAGTTATGTACCCTACGTTAATAAAGGTCAAAGGCAGAATTGAGTTATGAATTATGCGTTGGACAGCAATAAATAGTGAGTTGAGAGTAATGGAACAATCAAGGACGAATGAGCCAACTGTTGCACCAGTCGTTCTTAAAGTTAAGTTAGTAAGGAGTAAAAAGAAAGAGATGCTATAAGATTGTTTATATTTGAAAAAAGCTTGAAAGTCAACATTAGCACCTCACCCGAACACCATAAGCTAACGGGCATCGACGAAAGAACAAGAAGCAACTGAACAGAACAAGAATATGCAATGGGAAGAAAGTATAGTTAAAATCTAAAGTCTCTTAGATAGTTGAGTAACCTATGGTTAAGGCAGAAAGAAGGGAGTTTCGTCTAGATTCAATGATTTCTTTCAAGTTCGCCCTTAGTTTCAGAGTGGAGTGAGGTGTTGTTACTTTCCTCCATTATATTAGGTTAGGTGCATACTCTTTGATTACTTTACTGGCCTAACTGTGCCTATCTGAGTTAGTAACGCTGCTAGTACTAAGAAAAAAAAGCTATGAGTCAGCAGAACAAGCAACTAAAAAAACTGCTACTACTTAGCTATGAGTCCGCAGAACAAGCAAGGAAGCTAGGCTAGTACCCTAAAAGAAGCCATGAATCCGTAGAACAAGCAAGGGAAATATGCCGACATTCTTGAAGTCTATAAGCAATAGAGAACTGTTCCGACATTCAAACAAGCAACAGATAACTTCTGTCTATAAGCAAGGGCGATTGGGTGCCTCTGTTCTTTTGCGGACATTCGAACAAGCAAAGGTCTCTCACAAGCAGTAATATGTTTTGGAGCTTAGAGCCTACGGTCATAAGTGTTTTGCACTCTTAACTTTATGTCATATGCTACTTATTTCTTTCATTCTCAAAGCTACAGGCGCAAAGAGAAAGGTTTAGCTGGGCCCTAAAGACGGGCGGAAAAGAAAAATAATAGGACAAGTGAGGGAACAAGCGAGGAGTTCTTTGCCGTCGTGCTAACGGAGTTGGAGTTCTATTGGCCTGAATGCTAACGTGTAATTGGTTTACGGCATAGCATAAGAAGGAGAAATTCAGCAAGCAAAAAGCGATACCTTAAGGAGGTAGGTAGGTTGGTTCAAGTATTTCAGGTTTGCAAATGATTGGCTTAGGGAGTGTGACACCATTTAGTCGGGGAGTCTCCGACCTAAGAATTTGTTAATGGTAAGATCTTATAGTTTTAAGAATTGATTTATAGATAGTTATTATATTTTAGGTAAATATAGTCATATTCTACCCAAGTGGCTCATGATCTAAACGTTATAAGGGTAGTTCCTATGTTTAATTTGACCATTGGTGACATAATGAGAGTAAAGTAGTTATTATCAAGTCTTATAAATATGACTATAGTTTATGAAGCAAGATAGTGTACATGTAAAAATATCTTGTAAGTATTTTTAGTCTTATCTCTTATTTAATACTACTTTCAATTTTTTGATTGAAAGTATTTTCTTTTAATTACATCATAGTATTCTATTTTTATTTCCTTGCTCCTTCATCCTCAATATTTATGATATGAGCTAAGTTTCAATCTGAACTAGGCATTATGACTTTCAATAATAATTTCATGTCTCAACCTATTATTTTTATTTTTTAGGATAAATATTTTAAATTTTGGAGTATCAAGATGAAGACTCTATTTAAGTCTTATGATCTTTGGAACTTAATAGAGAATGCATATGCAAATCCAAATGAAGAAACCAGATTGAGGAAGAATACAAAGGACTCAAAGATATTATTTTTCATTCAACAAATTGTACATAAGACAATCTTCTCAAGAATTACAACAATAATAATCTCAAAGTAAGCTCGGTTGATTCTTCAAAATGAATTTTAATGCTTATTGAGAGTGATTACGGTAAAACTTCAAACCCTTCATTGTGAATTTAAAATTTTATTCATAAAAAGCAATGAATGAGTATAAGATTTTCTTTCTCGAGTAACTGAAATTATTAGTCAAATGAAATCTTACGGTGAATATCTTCATGATCATATAATTGTTGGAAAGGTTCTAAAAAGTTCAACTCCAAAATTTGATCATATTATTACCGTCGTAATTGAAAAGTCAAAAGATTTATCTATATTTTCATTTAATAAACTAATAGGTTCCTTACAAGCACATGAAGCAAGGTCACTTGAAAAAGGTAAAAAAAAAAAATATTTCAGGCTAAGAGACAGTCTTCTACTTTAAAAAAAAGACAAAAAAATCAACAGGAAGAGGATGTGGTAGAGGAAGAGGACACTTTAATAAGCATGATGAAAAAAAGTAAACAAATTATTATAAAAAAATTATAAGAGTGAAATTCAATATCACTATTATAAAATGTTTGGCCATAGGAAAAGATAAAAGTAAGCAAACTATGTAGAGGAAAATGAAGAAAGTAGTAAGTTATTTATGACTCATTCATAATTTCATGATATCTCAAATAATATTTGATTTTTGGATAATGGACGTTCTAATCATATATTAAGCATAAGATCAATGTTTAGAAATATTGATGAAACTCACAAGTTTAAAGTTAGGTTTGGAGATAACATACAAATCCAAGCGGTAGGGAAAGGAACAATGAAGATAAAAATAAATTAAGGGAAGGTAAAATACTTTGATAATGTTTTCTTTATTCCTAGTTTATCACATAACTTGTTAAATGTTGGATAATTGATAGATGATGGATATTCAGTTATATTTGATGATGGTTCATGCACTATTAAAGATAAAATTTCTAGTTTAATTACAATAAATATTTGCATGACGTAAAATAAGATATTTTCATTTGATGTTTCAAATATTGAAAAGCATGCTCTTATTGCAACTCAAAAGAATGAATCTAATTTATGGTATTTAAGATATAGACACCTTAATATTAAGGGTTTAAGGTTGTTAAATTAATAAGAAATGATTTTTGTATTACCCAAAATTTATACACTTAGTCTATGTGAAGGATGTATTTATGACACATAAAATAAAAAATAATTTTCTATTGAAAATGTATGGAGAGCATCTAATTATCTTGAATTAATTCATTATGACTTATGTGGACCTATGGATACAAAATCATTTGGTGGAAGTTGATATTTTTTATTATTTACTAATGATTACAACTGTATAATTTGGGTATATTTTCTGAAATTAAAATATAAAACATATGATAATATTTAAAAATTTAATGCACTTATAGAAAGGCAAAGTGATAAATACATAAAGACACCTCAAATAGATTAAAGTGATAAATTTTTATCTAATGAGTTTAATTTTTTTTCTTTTAAATAGTATTCGTAAAATGTTGATAGTATCATATATACCGAAGCAAAATGGTATAGCTAAATGTAAGAATTAAACTATTATTGAAATAGTAAAAAGTTTGCTTAATGGAAAGCATCTTCCAAATACAAAAGTAGTTGCAATAGTAGTTTATTTATTGAATTGTTCACCAACAAATGTTCTTATGAATCGAACTCCTTCTAAGACTTGGTACGGTATAAAGCAAGTATAAGCCATCTAAAAGTTTTGATTATATTGCTTATGCTTTGGTAAATTTACAAAATCATCTTAAGCTTGATGAAAAGTCTAAAAAATACATCTTAATTGGTTAATTCATACAATCCAAAAAGAGTAAAACACAAATTCATATTCGAGCAAAACTAACCACTCTATAGAATCAATCGATGGATCTTGTTCCAATAAGTTCATTGTCAACCTCACCTTGAAGTAGTTCCAATACATTAATTCTTATAATGTATGGACGGGTGATCATGGACCGTGTGATGTGTGTACTTGTGATTATTATTATTGGAGCTTGCGAGCCTCCATTTTATTTCTTGTTTATTGTCAGGCTTGCGTGCCTATGATTAAGTTGTAATCACATCAGGAGGTATAGCGAGAGCATGAAAGCGATAGCGGGACCTACGAAACGGACGATTACGATGTATAGAGATGCATCAAGATGTCGACGGAACCGATGAGGATGAGATGAACGATCACAAGGTATGAAGATGCACCGCTGCGCACATAGATCTTGATGTGAGTGATTAGGCCTACTAGCTCGGGCCTGATCACATTAGGTTGTGGTCCATGATCATTTGGTGTGATTGATTATATACCTACTAAATATGTATATATATTTGTATACGATGTAGATATCTTTTAAATATGTATATTTGTGACATGTCATATTAGGAGATCAAATCATAGAAACCCTTCTTTCGATAATATTAAGTCGGTAAATGTGAGGCTATTAGATTGACCCACGTGGTCTTCCATCATTATAGTTAGGGACCGATTCCCGATGTATGTTGAGTTAGTTGAGTCCCTCAAGGCTCACTTATATCGCGATTCACTATTTTGCCTACAACATAGAGATGTCACCGGTGACCTAAGGACATAGTATGCTTGGTCGAGTCCCTCGAGGGTATATCATCGAATCAGACTCATCTTGTAATGATAGTGTTGACTTAACCGAACATGGTTAATTGAATCCCTCGAGACTGGTGATTTGGAGGCCGAATAGGACGGGAATCACAAGGAGTTATGATTGGCAAGAGTTGCATGTCTTTTGAGTTTAGTGTGATTGGTCGAGTCTCTCGATGTTACACTAAGACACTAATTGGATCCTGATCCCCACTAGAAGTCTGTCGAAGACTTTCGTTTCACGTGCTGAGGGTGTCACGTGACTCGCAAGTAAAATAGTGGGAGCATATTAAGATAGAAGTTCATATCATGATTATTTATTTTTTATAAAATCTGCATGTTATTCATTTTTGCTGCATCTTTATTTTAGAAAATATCGCATTCAAATCCCTTACATGACATACTTGATGTCAACCGCCTCACTGGTCCAACTTATACGGATTGGCTCCGTAACTTGAGAATTGTTCTCACGGTAGAGAAAATCGTGTACGTGCTTGATACAATAATGCCTATGCCCGAGGAATGGGCAACTGAGGATGAGATCGCTCGCTATGTGAAGTATATTAATGACTTCGCTTTTGCTCAATATTACATGTTGGGCTCTATGACTCCTAAGTTACAAAGACAATCTGAAAAGATGGATACTAGATCCATTCTCTTATATATCCATAAACTGTTTGAGGAATAAGGAATATGAGATAATCAAGAACCTCTTCCGTACTAGGATGACTAAGAGGACATTGGTTTAGAACCATATCCTAAAAATGATTGAGTGGATAGAGAAACTCACAGGTCTAGGAATGGTCCTAGATGATAACTTATGTGTGGATCTTGTGCTTCAGTCCCTATCATATTCCTTTTCATAGTTCATAAAAAATTTTAACATGAACAAGCTTGAGGTGACTCTCCCAGAGCTCCTCCATATGTTGAGGGACGCAGAGAGCACTATTAAAAAGGAGAAACTAATTCTCTACACTAGTGAGACCGAAAAGAAAAGGAAAGTAGAAAAGTCCCTTAAGAAGGGCAAGGGCAGGCAAGGTAAAGCAAATATTACTAAGAAAGACCTAACAAAGGACAAAGACCAGTGCTTCCACTATGGCAAAGATGGGCACTGGAAGAGGAACTACAAAGAGTACCTTATAAAGAGGGTGAAACAAAAGCTTATAGATGCTTCAATTACATTCATGATCAATCTCCAATTGTCAGATTTTTATGATAGTGCATTGGTATTGGATACTAGTATTACTTATCATATCTGTAATTTATTATAGATTCTGGCAAAGCCGAGGAGATTGGCGAGAGGAATATTGCATTAAGGTTTATTTATACTAGACATTGCTTCATATATCATGAATGTAAGTGTGTCCAAGAGAAAACGAGATGAGGTGAACAATGCATACCTGTGGCATTGTAGGCTAGGTCACATCCATGAAGGAAGGATTTAAAAGTTGCTATAGGATGGATATCTAGATCTATTTGACTATGAGTCATATACAACTTGTGAGCATTGCCTTCGTGGAAAACTAACCAACTCTCCATTTTGTGAAATTGGAGAAAGAGCCACTGAGCTATTAGAACTCATACATAATAATGTATGTGAACCCATGTCAACTCATGTCATTGGTGGTTACTCCTGCTTCATTACCTTTACTAATGATTTCTTAAGGTATGGACATGTGTACTTAATAAGTATAAATCCAAGGCCTTTGAGAAATTTAGAGAGCATAAGAATGAAGTGGAAAACCAGATTAGAAAGAGTATCAAGACTCTTCGATCAAATCGAGGATGTGAGTACTTAAGTACAGAGTTTACCCATTTCCTCAAGGACCAAGAGATTCTTGGACACCTCCTTATACACCTCAACTCAATGGTGTATCTGAAAGGAGGAATCATACGCTGTTAGACATAGTATAATCCATGATGAGTTTCGTTGACCTACATATCTCATTCTGGGGATTTGCCCTAGAGGCCGCAGCTTACCTTCTGAACAGAGTTCCAACTAAGTTAGTAGTGTCTACACCATATGAGATATGGAAAGGGAAGAAGCTCGATCTTAAGGTTGTTAAGATTTGGGGCTGTCCTACCCACGTTAAAAGACATAACCCCGATAAGTTGGAATCAAAGACGGAGCAGTGCAAGTTCGTGGGATACCCCAAGGAAACTTGTGGGTAATATTTCTATCATCTCGAGGACCAAAAGGTCTTTATAGCTAAGAGAGCGATGTTCTTTAAGAAGGAACACATTCTTGGCAGAGATAGTGGTAGCATGATAAAGTTAAGAGAGGTTGGAGAACCTAGCTCAAGCACCACTCTACAGCCCGAGTCTGTTCAGGTACCTAACACACAAGTTCCAACTTTACGTAGGTCTGCCAGAGTATCTCATCCTCTTGAGAGATATGTGGGATATATTAGAGGAGAGTATGTTGAGGATATTGATCCTCAGACCTACGAGGAAGTCATTATGAGTATAGACTCTAGGAAGTAGCAAGGAGCTATGAATTCTGAGATGGATTCCATGTACTCCAATAAGGTTTGAAACCTAGTTGATGCACCCGAGGGTATTGTACACATCGGTTGCAAGTGGATCTTTAAGAAAAAGATCGAAGTATATGGAAAGGTAGAGATAGATAAAGCAAGGATAGTGGCTAAGTGGTATCGTCAAAGGCAATGTGTTGACTATGATGAAACCTTCTCACCCATAGCAATATTAAAATCCATCCGAATTCTATTGGTTATTGCAGCACACCATGATTATGAAATCTGGCAGATGGATGTGAAAACTATATTCCTCAATGGGAACCTCGATGAGGAGGTATATATGATACAACATGAGGGATTCGTGTTCAAGAACTACCCAAATAAGGTGTGTCGGTTACTTAGATCCATTTATGGACTAAAGCAAACTTTCCGAAGTTGGAACATAAGATTTGATGAGGCAATCAGATCTTATGACTTCGTTAAGAATGAAGATGTGTCTTATGTGTACATAAAGGTAAGTGGGAGCGCTATCACCTTTTTGGTGTTATATTTGGATGACATCCTGATCATTGTGAATGATGTAAGAATGCTATCCACGGTAAATACTTTGTTATCTAGACACTTCTCCATAAAGGATTTAGGGGAAGCATCCTATATCTTGGGGATTCAAATCTATATAGATAGATCTAAGAGAAAGTTTGGTTTGTCCCAATCTAGGTACATAGACATCATTGTCAAAAGATTTGACATGAAAAATTTCAAAAGATGTCTCACATGGATAAGACATGTGATATCGCTTTCTCGGAGTATGACCCCAAAGACTGCTGAAGAAAGAGCGAACATAGATAGGATACCCTATGCCTCAGTGGTAGTGTCTATCATGTATGTCATGCTATGTACCAGGCTTGATATAGCGCATGCTTTGAGTGTCACGAGCAGGTATCAGGCGGATCCAAGCTTAGAGCACCGAAAAGCAGTAAAGTGTATCCTTAAATACTTAAGAAGGACTAAGGATATTTTATTGATATATGGTGGTAGTAGCCTCAAGGTTGAAGGCTACACAGACTTGAGTTTCAATTTGATGTCGATGATAACAAGTTAAATTCGGGGTATGTGTATACCTTGAATGAAGGAGTAGTGTGCTGGAAGAGTTCCAAGCAAGCTACTACTACTGATTCGACCATAGAGGCGGAGTACATTGTAGCAGTAGAGACAACAAAAGAGGGAGTCTGGATGAAGAAGTTCATCATAGATCTGGGAGTCATACTAGACAACAAGGAGTCGATTCCCTTATATTACAACAACTATGAAGCGATTACTCAAATAAGGGAACCTGAGTCTCATCAGAAGTGTTTTGAGGATGTTCCAGCTTATTAGGGAGATCATGACCCGAGGAGATGTAGTAGTGGAAAGAGTTCCATCCGAAGATAACATTGTCAATCCACTAACAAAGTCGTTATCTCAGATTGTCTTTGAGCATCACGGGGGTTTGATGAGGATCAGACACATAGATGATTGATTTTGGGTCAAGTGGGAGATTGCTAGTCATATGTGCCCAGCAAGCCAATCACGTGAGTGATGGCATGTGTGACTTGACACGCAATCTTTTTGCTTATTACATTTTGACATTTTATCACTTTATATCGACTGTAATATATATATATATATATATATATATTATGATGTCCTTAGATCTATGCAATGGGAATCGGATCATGATGAGATCATGATAATAAGACCGATTCACCTTTAAACACAGATCCTAAATAATTTCGGTCATAGGTTACTCGAGAGAGACATCGAGATAACCGGACGGATTGGTGTGCTGTATACCCGTCCATATGATGGATGTAGCTGGTCTCATAGCTGCTCGTGTGGGGACACTAGGGATATAGTACAAGTGCTCATTGGAGATTGAGTTCACTAATTGATCCGCTTATGGAATGCTAGATGGTTGATGATGCCTTATTGTCAGATATTGATTCCGTAGTCCCAATGGTGTATCTGGTCCTTAGACTTAAGACACCAAGGATGTCCTGTATGAGTGCTCCACTTTTTGATACTGGACTTATAGGTTTGAATGTTGAAGATCTAGTACAACTAGTCATCGAGAGTGACAGTCAACCTAACGAATGCTATTGAGTGTCGATAGAGGATCATCCACTCTGATGTTATGAGAGAAATATCTCATGTGTTCTTGCTCAGATAAATCCCTGTCCAGGGTCATTCGGATGGAGAGAGAAAGAGTTCTCTAGGAGAATCTAATTAAAGCGAGACTCAAGTAGAAACCGTATGGGTCTGACAACATCATGCCCGGCATACGGTCTCTGGGATATTAGATGGATGATGGACTATAGGTACACGGTAACTGAGGACAAACATGTCTAATGAATTGGATTCCCTTGTATCATTTGGGGACTGCGGCGTAGTGGTCTAGTACATCCATAGTCGATGAGTCGAATGAATTATTATGAAGATAATAATTCAGCCAGAAGGAGTTCTGACAGGTATAACTCATGATCAGCTCGATATTAGGCCTAGAGGGTCACAAACATATGATAGATGTTACGAAAAATATCGAATCTACCTGCGGAAGGTTCGGAAGGTTCCTCCAAACTAATACTAACCCGTAGCACTATCGGCTATATCTTCCATCAACCTACTTACCTCCTCATTCTACAATAAGGCCTTCAGCCACCCAAAACGGAGCAATATCCTTCATGCAGAAACAACAACTAAGAAAAAATTGTTTCAGATGAGACCTGGAGAAACAACTAAGAAAAAATTGTTTCTGATGAGATGGTAAATCCTCGTAGCTCGGTGGCGGTGCTCCTACCGCTCCACATCTTGAACGTAACATCTGATAGCCTCCAACCTTCGCTGCGGATTCATATTAATTTTAGGCTTCTAATGGAACAGAGTTAAAGGCTTACAAGTGTTCCAAAGAGTAACTAAGACCAGCTAAATCATATTAATTTCTAGTTTCCAATGAACGAATATGTATATTGATCCCGAATACGTTTACATGAGAAGGAAAAATATGAATGCATCAAACGAGGTCATGGAATGCATTCCATGCCATGTACTGAGAAAGAAGATGATCATATGTGGGTATGAGAACGAAGTTTTGGGTTGCTGCAACCCAACACCACAATGACCAAAGAAAGTGGCTTCTGAATTCATTATCGGCATGGTAGACGATGAACGAGGTGGTGTGTGGAACGCTCTTCCAATCCAGCGGATAGTACAACGTTATAATTATGTAGATTTTGAATGCAAGGACAGAATCAAAATAAACTAGATTTCATAATTATCACATAATCTAATTCATGATAAATCAACCCATAGGATGTACAATAGATTTAACAACTCGGTAAGAATTCTCAATATTTCAATCCAAATAACATAGAAAATAATCTAAACATACAGTGATCTTAATAGATTAATTATATAATTTAATCAATAACCGATCCATCATGTTTCAACCGCACACTCAGAAAAATTTAAAGATAATCTGATACAAGCAACCCACAGCTCAGCAAATACCGTGACTCATATGCTAATCAAAACTTATCATAAATAAATAATAAGAAGATGAAACCATTAAATCCCTGCATCAAATACCTTTATTCGTAAAATATTATATAAAGGAAGCATAAGCGGGGCGGAAAGACCTTTCATTGACCCTGCAAAGAAATCAACATAAGAATTAAGAGAATATATACACACATATATATAGCTAAGTTATTGGATAGAACCAAGAAAATGACTTACAAGGAAGACCAATGCCCTTATTCTGGAGGTACATTTGTGTCATACATGTATGGATCCTTGATGTATCGCATGTATTCTTTTGAATCAGTTTGAAATTTGACATCTGGAATCCGTCGGATGATGTTCCAATGCTCGTTTCCCTCGAGACAGCTCCTTAGCAGCACTATGTTGCAGTGCACTTCAAGTTTGCGGAAGCCCCATTGTGCAGAATTAGGGCGCTGTTGATCAATTAAGCGGGATAACCACTGGGGAAGATGATCCATATGTTCCGGACATATCAGGACCCCGTGCTGCAACTTGTCGAGATTATCCACGCACTCTAGATTGGGGCAATCCTCCACCTCCAGATACTTCATGGCAACGTCGGATATTCTGTTCAGCATCTTGTTATCTATGACATACAGCTTGTTACTCAAGCGGAGCTTTGTGACTTCTCTCAAGTTGTGAGCTCTCCAAATGTGCAATTCCTTCAAGTTGGTAGCGTGGGATAGGCCTTGCGGAAGAGCTCTCAGTTTGGGACAGTCCAGGAGAAAGCATTCCTTTAGATTGGGAAACAGCTTCAGGTGTGTTCTGTGACCACCTTCCTCCACCCCGCATAGTGACCATTCTTCCCAGTTGGGCATGTCGTTGATATGCAAATGCTCAAGTTTGGGAAATGCACAAGTTCCTGGGAAACTGTGGCCGAGAAACTCAGGCCCAATGGTTTTGACCGCTTTGGCTCCTTTGATCTTAAGATATTTCAGCAGGGGCAGCATGCCCAGAGGAGGGAGCTCTGCGCATGATGGGAACACCAAAAGATCTAATTGGACCAGGTTAGGGAGTGATTCGCCCAGGGAGGACGACATCATCCAGTTTGGGAATTGTCGACCCGGGAATTTTTCGATGAAAAGAGTTCGTAGGCTCGAAGGAGGAGAGAGTTCATTACATATCTTCCCGGCTCCCGTCTGGATTTGCTCCTCCTTTCTCCATGTTGTTGCTCTTCTATCCTCACCTCTGTCAGTGGCATCTCCATCTTCCCCATCTTCTGGTGGCATCCAACTTAAAATTAGTTCCTTAAGAGAACGTTTCTCCGCTAGTGCCGAAGCTGCCGTTACTGCCCTCTCTAGCCTGTATATGCTTAGATATCTTAGCTTGGAAAGAGGTTGTAGCTCCTCTAATCCACACCCGGCCTCATCCACCTCGTTCGTTGGATTATCATGACCGACCACAAATCCTTTGAGGTTGTTAATATTTATCAATTTTCCGATTCCCTTCGGTACATGAGTCAGAGGAGTGTCTTCAACACGAAGACTCCTTAGATTGTATAGCCTCGTGATGGTCATGGGAAGCTTGTACAAGTGTTTACATCCTGAGATATTCAAAGTTTGAAGGTTTACAAGGCGCCCTATTGATTTTGGTATCTCATGAATCTTTGTTCTATCAAGATCTAGGTATCTTAGGTGCAATAGATCTCCGATGCAATTTGGAATTCTTTCGATTGATGTCTCGCAAAGATCCAATACTCGTAAATTTGATAATCCTTCGAGTACGCTATCCTCAATTGTGATGGTTGGGTGGGAGTCTCTGACCAACAAAGTTCTCAAACATTTCTCTTCTATGATGTGATCCGGCAGTACTAATTTTATTCCCATGTTAGATATCGACAATCGACGAATCTTCGTGTTGGCTTTTATATCTAATCTTTGACCAACTGTAATCGAAAATCCTTCTTCTTTCATCAAGTATGTAGCGAGCGCTCGTAAATGGTCATGGATACAAAACATGCTCCTGTTTATATACGATGGATCCACTTGTAGAAGATTCTTCGAAACTAGGTCCCAATAGTACTCCTCGGCTACATCTTCCATCAGCCTACCTCCTGCTTCTACGATAAGGCCTTCTGCTACCCAAAACCGAATAATATCATTGTAATGAAAAAACTCCCACACGAAGAACGAGCAATAAAGAAAGCATTGTTTCAGATGAGATGGTAGATCCTCATAGCTCAAGTGCAAAGCTCTTGGAACTTCTTCGTCGATCTGCCGGTTCCTACTCCATGCGTCATTCTCGAGGACCTGTTCCCACTCCGCTGTGCTCCTGTCCTTGGAAATTAGAACCCCTGCAATAGCTTTGATAGCAAGAGGAAGTCCATCACATTTTCTAACAATTTTCCTACCTACTTCCTCCAACCTACACATGTCATCCTCCTCCCCAGCTTCGAATACCGTCTTCCCAAGCAACATCCACCCGCTGTTATCATCCATTTTCTCAGCATGGTGCATATAGCTGGCTTTCATACCACTTAACACTGTTTCGATTCGAGTGGTAACTAAGATCGTGAGGCTACCTTTTCCTTTACTTAGTGGTTTCCTCAGGAAATCAGTCCATACATTTGGACTCCACACGTCGTCCAACACGAGAAATAAATTTTCAGTAAGGAGCGAAGCAAGTTTGGGTTCCAATTCTGCTCTGCTTTCTCCTTCAAAAGATTTTGCTTTGGTTTCATCTCCTGCACACCGAATTAACTCTCTGAGTAACTTGATCTCCGTATAATCCTTTGAGATATACAACCACTTTTGGATAGGAAAGTTTTCTTTGATCCTTCCATCATTATATATTTTACTTGCCAGAGTAGTTTTCCCGATTCCACCCATTCCAACAATCCCAAAAACACGACACTTTGCTTCGGTGTTCTCCAACATGCGATTGATTAGATCGTCGGCAGCTTCTTCGATTTGTTCCCCCACAATGTCCTCCTCAACTTCCAAGGGAGACGTCTCACGTGGTGGAGGTGGTTTTTTAGGGTGGAGTTGTTGGCTTGCGGGCTGTAGATTTCGAAGGATGGAGTTATCTGCCGCTATTCGTTTCAGCCTATCATTGATTGCTTCGATTTGGCCTGCGATCTCATGGCGGTATTTGGTACACCGAAAGCAGGAAGAGACGAAGCTGAAAGGAAGGCTTACCACCCCTGAGGCTGATGCCGACGCCCGAACCTCCAAGGGCTTTCCCCCTTCCATCACGCACAGATCGATGACGTCGTCGGCGTCGTACATGACTTCCTTCAGCTTCCTCACCCAGAGCTCCATGACGGGATCCCCGCTGCGGCTCTTCTTCTCGGCATCCTGGAGGAAACATCTGATCGTCTCCAGCGTCTCCTGCAGCGCCTTGATCTCCTTCTTCACGCCCAGCACTTTGCATATCTCTCCCTCCACGAAAGCTGCCACATCGTTGACGTATCTCGAAACGAAAGTATCCAGAATCATTGCCATCTCTCCAGGACGAACAGGGAAAAGGCCTCGGCACTCTCGGGAAGAAGACTCGATGCCCCAAGAGGTGGTTCCTCGAGCACACTAACATGGAATTATTTCCTAAGGTGATCCATGCAGTAGCTGTCAGAAATCAGATTATCTTATCATCTACTTTCTTATTCTTCCGAGATCTGAGACAAATAAGACGAGTAACTCCGCGGAGAAGACGGCAGAGTCACATGGCGAGATGTCGGCAGCTTACGGTTGACTTAATAATAATAATAATAATAATAATAATAATAATAATAATAATAATAATAATAATAATAATAATAATAATAATAAAACAATGCCTTGGGGTATATTGTGAAAAGCTTGTCCTGAGTCCTGATCAAGATTGGATTTTTTTGGATATTCATAAACTTAATCTTGATTTCTTAGGGAGATTAGGATATGAAGTATAGAAATTAATTAATGACCTTTTTTCAAGAATAATTGACTTTCACTCACAGGAATCATAAGCATGATTTATTCGCTTTTACAAAAGTGATATTTTAACAAGATTGATATTTTACAAAAATATTTTATCAAGAAAAGTCATTACTAATTGATATTTATCGGAAGGTGGTTTTCTATTGAAAAATTATCCGATGTATTTTTTTTATAAATATCAATTGTATTTTCCTATTCAAATTATTTTTTTAATTTTTGAACTTGTTCATTAAACTGGTTCTAATTAGTTAACCAATTTAACGAATCAGTTTGGGTCAATGAATTCGTCGTCAACTCTATCCCTTCCACCTCTTCTCTTCCTCATCATCATCCAAGTTATTATGGTGGAGGGGGCACCGAGGGGGACAATCATGCCATGCCATGTTGCTATACTTAAATAGCTATTATAATAGATCTAACATCATGTTTATAATATTTTGCTTTACCTTATGGATGACAGCCAAAATAATAAATTTTATTAGTCAATAAAATGCATGAAATTTATGCAACATGTATTTTCAGAAAATACTATACGATTAGTTTATTAGTTATATTAATTATACAAAATTTACAATACTTAATACTCAAGTACACACAACTTCATATGCAAATTAATGAAGGGTAATCTTATATACGTTTATCATAGCATAATATCATCAAAATATTATAAACCAATTAATCATGACTCTTTTCAACGTGCACGCCTACCTGAGGTAATTAATTATTTGTTTGATTAGGATGCATTATAAACACATAAATTCTTTGACCATACTTGGCTTGATTAGAATATATAACGCATAAGGAATACTTAGGGAGGCATGTTTGTGTAAGCAGATTTATTGACTATTCTTTCATGCCAACACACTGAAACTAGAAATCTTTTGTTGACCAGATCCACAAGTATTTACATTGTGAGATATTCAAAGTTTGAAGGTTTACAAGGCACCCTATTGATTCCGGTATCTCATGAATCTTTGTTCTATTAAGATCTAGGTATCTTAGGTGCAATAGATCTCCGATACAATTTGAAATTCTCTCGACTGATGTGTTACAAATATCCAATACCCGTAAATTTGATAACCCTTTTAAGTAAATTATCCTCAATTATTTTGGATGTGAGGGAGTCTCTTATCATTAAAGTTCTTTACGTCCGCAACTGTCCACGACAGCTACTCTCCTATAGGGAAATTTAATAGGAATAAATAACAAAACTGTATAGTGTCAGGAGTTCTTTCACACTGGAACCCTACTCTACTACAGTGAGCTACTAGAACCCTAGTTTACTACAGCGAGCCACAAGTGAAAAGAACTAAGGAGCAAAGCCAAGTTCAAGGGTTGGGCGCTAAAACAAACACTGAGTTGGGGAGTTAGGTACCCTACGTTAATAAAGGACAAAGGCAGAATTGAGTTATGAATTGTGCATTGGACCAGCAATAAATTGTGAGTTGAGAGTAATGGAACAATCAAGGACGAATGAGCCAGCTGTTGCACCAGTCGTTCTTAAAGTTAAGTTGGTAACTTTAACTGCATGTATGGAACAATTCCGTACATGCAGGCTTATCTGCATCAAGGTGTCGATTTAGTTGCCTCCAGCATTAACTATTGACTAGCAGCAAATAGCCCAGAACTCATTCGAACCAATAATTTATAATATAGATTGATGGTTCAATACACTCGCGATATAAAAGAGTTCTAAAAAAAAATCATAAAGATAAAACTAAACAACCATATTTTGATGTAATATTAAAAAACTTAGAATCAAATTATTGAATATATCACTTTAATAGTTTACTATAAGATTATTTTTTTAAAATATTAAATATAAATAATAAATAAGTCTTCATCTTGAGGCGCACATGAGATGATGTGAGTGTTAGCTTTTATATGCTAATGATTCGGTTATATGATAGCTAATGTCACCGATCTAAACTAATAATTCATAGCCACCGATTGATATAGATTGATGAGTCTAATAAACCCACGATGTAAATAAATTCTAAAAGAAAAAAATTAAAAAGATAAAACTAAACAAAAAAATATATTTTTAAATATATATATATATTAAATACAAACAATAAATAAGTCTTCGTCTTTAGATCCACATGAAAGATAAAAGCTAAACAATCAAAATGTGATGTAACATTGAAAAACTTGGAATCAAATTATTGAATATATCACTTTACTAGTTTATCGTAAGATTATGAATTTGAATCTTATCATTATCATTTATTTTCTAAAAAAATATTAAATATAAATAATAAATAAGTTTTCGTCTTGAGGCCCACACGAGATGATATGAGTGTTAGCTTTTTTTTTATATGCAGAGTGATTCGATTGCATAATAGCTGATATCACGACTTATCCGAACAAATAATTCATAGTCATTGATCGATATGGATTGATGGGTCCAATACACCCGCAATATAAAAAAAATTCTAAATTAAAAAATTAAAAAGATAAAAATAAACAAATTATATATATTTTAAAATATATATATTAAATATAAAAAATAAATAAGTCTTTGTCTTGAGATGCACGTGAAATATAAAGCTAAACAACCATATTTTGATATAACATTGAAAAACTTGGAATCAAATTATTGAATATATCACTTTAATAGTTAATCATAAGATTATGAATTTGAATCTTAACTTTATTATTTATTTTTTAAAAATATATTAAATATAAATAATAAATAAGTCTTCGTCTTAGGCCCACATGAGATGATGTGAGTGTTAGCTTTTATATGCGAATGATTCGGTTGCATGATAGTTGATATCATGACTCATCCGAACTAACGAATAATTCATAGCTATTAATCGATATGGATTGATGCGTCCAATGCACTGACAATAAAAAAAAAATTCTAAAAGAAAAAAATTAGAAAGATAAAACTAAACAAATATATATATATATATATATATATATAATAAAAATAATAAATTGTTGAATCTATAGTTTGTGATCTAATCTATAGTTTGAGTGATGCAGGACTAGCTTAGATCAAGTAGAGGCAAATTGATTGAAGCAGGAGGAATCAGACGTTGGGCCGGAGTTGAACATATTATGAGATTAGACGTCGGGTCGGAGAATCAATCGATATGTCGGCAGAAGAATTTCGTGCTATGAGTTCAAGCATCGGACCAAAGGATTGACCATTGTACTAAGGAGATCGAAAGTTGTAGGAGTCAACATGCCGATTGAGCAATACACCGAAGGAGAGGACGATACGCTAAAGGATCAAGCGTCAAAAGAATCGATAACATGTCATACAATATTTGATTCAGGCTTTGTAATAATTTGTCTAGATTGAGTTAGTTTAGGTCTAATTGAGTCTGAATTGGGGTGAAACAATACCAACTTAATTAGGGGCCAATTGGGCCTACTGTTTGGCTCATTCAATGTCCTATAGTAGGGTTTGGAGGTGGTATTGCCCAAAG